>NC_064642.1:112068161-112387328 GCF_023864345.2 Schistocerca serialis cubense | reverse complement strand
ACCAAGATGAAGAGCAGTGAGTGGAGTGCTTGGGGAAGGCAGATCTAATTAGCTTTCCTTGACTTCTTGTTACTAACTGCTGCATTCTATGTGTTACTAGTTGTTAAGTGCAACCAGTGGTGTTTTTCCTGCCTAGTGGCCACTAACGCCCCAGTGACCTGCCCTTGAGGTTAGTATATGTAACAGCAGTGTACGTTTCCTCGCCTTGCCGCTGCTGTAAGGTAGGGGTGTCGTTTTGACAGTTTCCTTGATTTTTAGGTCGGTTGGCGTTTCTTCTACTCTGATAATGGTGGTTCCTTTCTCGTTTTGGATGCTCTAAACACAGCATTCTGAGGACACAGTGCTGACCACTGGTTCCGGCTTTGGCATGGTGCTCCATCATTGCATTGGTTATCGGACGTTAGGCAGCTTCAGCAGATTATCATTAGTCATTCATTAGACTGCCACTAGTGTGAGTTACCATCTTGCGAAGTGAATGCAACTCTTGGCTGCTTTTCTCATGGCTCACGAAAGTGTTTTCGGCATCACTTACTCAGAGGTCAAGTCCTGGAGCACTGTCTGTGAGTAGCCCTTGTGTTTTATTATTGTGTTATTATTTTATTATTGTATTACCAAATTACCATCATTTGTCTTACCTGTTTGGTGATCAGTTGCTTGTCCTTTTGAATTAACCTTGTTTTTTTCTGTTTTACAGTATGTTTCTAAATTTTTTAATATAATTGCCATTCCTGGCGTTACAGCAAGTTTCAACAGTTGTGCTACCAAGTTTACTATAATTGTGTCTCACCTGTTTGGTGGTCAGTTGCCTGTCTTTTAAATTAACTTTTGCTCTTGCCTTGTTGTTTGACCGTATGTTTGTTAATTTTTTTAATAATTGCCATTCTTGGCGTTAAAGGCCTTCAGCCATGACTGTCGCTACTTGTCTTAAAATTCTAATGTGGCAATTTTGTTTTAGCAGTTAACCTTTAAGGCCTTGGTGACTTGTTTTCAATATTTTAATAACAGTAGTTTGTAATTTGCAACAAGTTAAAACAGTTCTTAATTTATTGCCATTAAGGTCTTCAGCCGTGAGTGTCGTTACTTGTCTTAAAATTTTAATTTGGCAATTGTATTATTGCAACAAGCCGTCTTTTATATTTTAATAACTGTTATTGTAAGTTGCAGTAAGTTTAATCAATGCTTAATTTATTGCCATTAAGGCTTTCAACCATGAATCAGTTCTTAAATTATTGCCATTATTTTAATTTGTTGTTGATTTTAAATAAATTGTGTGTGATTAAAAGAAAAGTCAACCAATAGTAACTGATTACGGCCCCGTCCACAATCGTAACTGAATCCTGCCTTCCTTGACCACCAGGTCTCAAATGGTAGCAGAGCTTGGTTGTGACTGTAATTTTGCCATTTCAGTTACTGTTGGTTTGATTTGTTAACGATTTTTGTCTTTGTGATTCTGTTCTGTTTTAGGCGATCAATTCTGTAATGGCGTCAGGCAGTGCCCTGGGATCAGCCTATTGAGGAAGGACCACCTCACTCATGAGCTGGCAATAAGATGCCAGCCTATTGAGGGTAGTGTTCTGGACTTAGCAGCCCCCTTGCGTGCTACCATGCTTCAGCCAATTGACGTCACGCCGGATGTTTTGGATGAGACAAGGCAGCCATTGAGGTTTTGTTTAAAACTGTTAGGAGTCTTGAGGACAACATCGGTTTCTAGAGGGCACTCAACCCAGTGGCAGTCAGTTAGACAGGTTGTGGACACAGCTGATACATTTAACCATCCGGGTATCTGATTTAAGGGGATTAAAGGTAGAGGATCGTCATAAGGAATGAACCACTGTGTTGGAGTCCTTGGTTAATAAATTGCAGTTTAAGTTCACATGTTTAGAGCTAGACAGGAAGAGGACAGGGGAGCAGGATTTGCTATCTTCCGGATGGTGCACTAGCGAGCCCGGGAATAACACCCTTATGTCTTCCGAGAGGTTTGATGGGTATTTGCTAAATTACGTAATCCCCTGGTGCATCTGTTTTGAGACATCGCAGAATTAGTTATAGACCGACTCGAGCAAACTGAAAGCTTGTTATGGTTGCTGGTTTGCTTTGAGTAACAGGCTGATGCGTTTGGTGTTTCCCATCAAGTAGTTTTGTCTCTATTGTATCCTTTAATTAGAGGCGAATTGAGGACACTGGTATCCAGGGCCATGGCAGGAGGGTTATCCTTGCAGCAGTTGAGGGAGCTTATATTAGGGAAAGACTGACCACGGGATTTCGCAAACAACTTGAGTGTTGCTATATTTGGCAGATCCAGCAAGATAAAGAGGAGTTACATCAATACATGGAAAGAGTTAAGATGGCCTGCTTGGCCTTGTTAGTTGATTTGCCAGCACTGGAGTTAGTTTCAATTGTCCTGAGAGGAATGGAAGAGGTGGATAAGTTACAATTTATTTTTCGTGGTCATTCCTCTCTGTGGGAGGAACTGCGTGCCGCTGTTGTAGCGGTACCTGTGTTGCCACTCTTGGATGATAGATACCATAAAGTTAAGGTTCAGCCCGCGGGCGTCGCTGAGGGCAACTCTGGACTACCAACATCAGCTGAGTCTGCTAAAGGGGAATTGTGGCGTTGTTTTAGGTGTGGTCAAACAGGCCATTTAGTTTGTACTTGCACTCGGCCGTGGACACCCAGAGTCAATAAATGACGCCTGGCTGGGCAGCGACCCCAGGGCCAAGGCTTTAAAACCTGGTGTGCCCATGTCATTGCTTGGTCATCACTCTCACTGCCTTATATTTGTTCTTGAGTAGGTGGTGAACCTGTTTGTGCCCTTTTGGATTCTGGTAGCTCCTTTTCATTCTTGAGCTTGGAATAGTTTCTTGAATCTGGTCATCTTGCAGTACTTAGGCCGACCCCTTCTTTGATGCAGAGATATCGGGTTGGCAACGGTCAGGTTTTGCTTCTGCATGGTTGGGTCCGAGAAAGTATCTTGGTTGGTGATTTCTTGTGGCCCTTCTCTTTGTCCTTGGTTAATGAGCTGCCGGTCGATTTGATTTTCGGATGTGATTTTATCAGTAAAACTGGTCTTGTCTTGAATTATTCAGGGTACACAATTTTTCTTTAAGTTCGCTTCTCGTCAGAAATTTGGCTTCTGTGAGTTTACTAAATGTAAGGTGGATTGAGATGTGGTAATGCTGGCAGTTGATGCTAAGGTTAGTGAGTTTGATCTCACCCATCTTTCTTCCCAGCAGGCCTCTGAACTAAGGGATTTGTTAGAGAGATTCCCAGAGCTTCTCTGCGATAGAATCGGGGTTACTAATGTTCTTGACTACCATGTTCATCTGTCTGACCATATTCCCATCAGGCAGTCCCCATATTGCCTCTCACCGCCTAAGATGAAGGTACTAAGGAAAAGATCTCCAAAATGCTTGAGCAGGGAATTATTAGGCCTTCTACAAACGCTTATGCTCTGCCTGTATTCCTCGTTCTTAAGGATCAGGGGCGGGACTTTCGGCCTGTTGTTGACTACTGTCGCCTAAATAAGAAGGTTGCCCTTGAATCAGTCCCTTTACCTGATCTTCATAACTCCTTTACTTGGTTTGCTGGGGCTAATTGGTTTACTGTGCTTGGCCTGAATCAAGCCTATTATCAGATTCCCTTAGCCGAAGAATGTAAACATGTTACAGCATTTTGTACTGACTGGAATCTGTTTGAATTTAATAGGGTTCCCTTTGGTTTGGCTACTGGCACAGCCGTCCTCACTCATTTCCTGGATAATATTCTTGGAGACTTGAAATTAATCTGTGTTTACAATTACCTGGATGACTTGGTAATTTATAGTTGTTCTTTTCAAGAGCATTTGGAACATATCCAGTAAGTTTTTGCTAGGTTTCAGGAGGCCGGTTTCACTGTTAAACCCAATAAGGTGACATTAGCCAGACAGCAGGTATCCTTCGTAGGTCACCTAGTATCAGGCAAGAGTATTTGGATCGATCAGGAGCGGACTAAGGCTTTGAGAGCCCTTCCACCACCCATTGATAAGCGAGGGATTGCCAAGTTCATATGGATGGCGCATTATTTTAGGCGTTTTCTTCCTAATTTTGCTAAGTTGTTGGCTCCTCTAAATGAACTGCGCTGAAAGGGGGTTTTGAGTGGGGACCTGCTCAAGAGGCCGCGTTTGAGCATATTAAGGCGGCCATAGCCAATCCTGTTCTCGGAGCGCCTGATTTTAATAAGAAATTCATTGTCCAAACCGACACATCGAATGCAGGAATTTCGGCAGTCCTCCTCCAGGAGTTTGAAGATCAAAGGCAGCCATTAGCATAAGCGTCTCGTTGGTTAACCAGTGCCGAGCTTAAATATTCTGTTTACGAATGTGAGGGATCGGCCATCTTGCTCACAATGGATAAGTACCAGTTTTATCTTGAACATAGAGTATTTCAGCTAGAGACCAGCAATCAAGTCTTAAGCTGGGTCAGGGTGTATACCGCCCGGGAGATCTGGGAAAAACCCAGGAATTTTTTCATCCGAGACAAATCCGGGAAAAACCCAGGAATTTCTTAGAATTCCGGGATTTTTCATTGTTTTAGATTTCAGTTAAAGTTTTGTAGGTTGGACGTGTAAGATCTGATACTCTGACAAAGAGCTTTAGTCCACTACTGCTGAATAATACTGCAGCAATGAAACATAAATCAGGGAATAACACCAAAATAAAAGTTTAGTTGCGTAGAAAATGGGTAATTTACACAATGCACAGACCAGTTTGCCAACACCATAAAGTGTCAAAGGCTTTAGGTTGAAGATTATGCAGTATGTCCGTAACAACTAACGTGCATTCAATGTGCGTGACGCCACAATTGTTTACATTTCTAAAAGATCACCGGTAAATATCACAAATAGTGACTCGAGATGCGTTACTTTCAAAGGAAATTTCCACGCAAGATGATTTATGTTACGTGTGAGAATGTGCAGTGAATTTCTTAAATCACAGGGCATTACAACTCTCATTCAAAACGTAACGCTTTGAGGATCAGCCATTTGAAAAATGTCGGGCCCAGAAGATAAGTAATTTATGCCACTATTTAAAATTTTACCGGCACATTTGTATTTGATATGACTTAACGTGTAGCACACGCTAAAAAAAGACCGAGCTTCAAATTAGTTTTCACATTTAATGTTGTTCTTACATAGATAAAAAATTATGCGATCGATGGCAAAAAGTGTAATTGACCTTCAAAAAAATGTGCATAATGTGTTACTGAGTAATGTCACAAGTCTTTTCATGCCAGAACACCTCGACTTTTCTACGCAACTGATAATCATTTTGGCACAATTTTAATTGCCAAATTAGAACCTGTTAGTAGGCCTACGGACTTCCTATCATTGTAGGACTGAGAACAGTGGATGCCAATAGACGATGCAATTTTCGTTCGTACATACACATCTACTTACGAGTTAACTGCTGTAGAAACGCACTTGGCTGATTTGAGTGAGCTCGGCCTACCTTCGTAACGTACGCGCCGCAGCCTGTCTTTCTCGCAGGCCTCGTGCTCTGAATAACTGCCGTCATTCACTAGCGAGATCACGTGACATGAGCTATGACTGGCTGACAAAAGTGCATCACCCAACGCAGTCTCTTTTTTAGAGTTTCGGAAGCTGCTGTGCTGTAATTTGTGGAATTTGTGTATATACTTTCGTAATACGAAAATAAACTCTGTGCATATTGTCTTGCATCAAACAAATTTCCAAACACATTGTTTTTCCTGGATTTCGTTTCCTAAAGTGCTGGGACGTCCTCCACCGGTATAAGACCTTTACGATTCAAAGGAGTGATAGGTTTTACAGCTCCGAGGGAAAGCAAACTGTTACTTAACAAGGATGTATTTTCACCCGCTTTATACATAATTTCATCCTGGAGAAATTGTGTTTTTAACCGGGAAATCTGGGGAAAATCCAGGAATTTTTTTTTCTTGTCCACGTAGACACCCTGTGGGTGCTAGTCAGGCCGTGTAAAACTGGCCATATCGCCAGGTGGGTGGTATGCATTTCAGCATTTCAGTTCAAGGTTAAGCACATTAGAGGCACTGAGAACGTGCTCGCGGATGTCCTCAGCCATATGTATACTGAACAACCATCTAGTGAGGGCACCCAAGAAACTAGGGAATGCAGTCTTAGTTGTGTCATGTTAAGATGGTATGCCTCATTTGTTTAGTGACATGGCTGACCATCAGGATCAGGACCCCACTTGGGGGCCAGCTAAGAAATGGCTTTCGGCGGGTGAGCATTTGGATGAATACATTATAAGGAAGGGCATTTTGTGTAAAAGGGTGGGACATACCAAGGATGTTAAGATCTTTCTACCAAGCACCCTAATATGCCCGGTTTTCCATTCTTTTCACAACTGATTGATTGGCGGGCATTTGGGAACCTATAAGACATTGCAAAAGATTAAGGAGCATCTGACTTGGCCGTCTATTGACCGAGAGATTAGAGAAATAGTTTCTCGGTGTCAGTTGTGTCATGTGGCCAAACCGAATAACACTCTTCAACAGGGGTTCGTTAGTTCTGAGCGTGAATCTTGCCCCATGGACAAACCCTATATTGATTATGTGAGGCCCTTACCTCGCACCAAAAGAGGCCATTGGTATGTATTAGTCATTACTGACGCATTTTTGAGGTTTACCTGGTTTCTTCCGAGTCGTAATGTGACTGCTGCCACCTCCATTGCGCGTTTAACTAACATATTTAGTGTGTTTGGACCTCCTAAGCAAATCATTAATGATAATACACCGGCCTTTCTTTCGGCTCCCTTCAAGGCCTTCTATTTTTAAAGTGGTGTTAAGCATGTAACTACCACTCTGTATTATCCGCAGGGGTCCTTTGCGGAAAGGGTAAATTGTAACCTTAAATCTGCACTGATTATCTTTCATCAGAAGTCTCCCAGTAAGTGGGATTGTAGTCTCCCTTGGCTTAGTTTTGCCTTCAATACCACCAGCCATGAGGCTTTGAAGGCTACTCCAGTTTCCTTGGTGTTTGCTTATCCTGTTAATTCCTTCCTTTCGAACTTATGGGGCATTCAAGACCTAATTCCTGTGGAGATCACCCCTCAGGTTGTCAAGGAAAACTGGAATTGTGCCAGGTATAACAGTAATCGGCGAGCCTTCAGGGGTAAGCCGGGAGATCTGGTGTATGTCTGTAATTTTCCCAGGAGGGCGGTGTGTGTGTTGGCAACCTTGGGAAGTTTACACACCATTTTCTGGGTCCGTGTATGATTATATGGATTTTAGGCCAAGAACTGATAAGCAATACTGGGTCCACCTTAATCAAATTAAGTTTGGTTAGGCCGCTAGTTGGGTCTCCTAACACCACATCATGCCCCCCCACCCCCCACCCCTGCTCGTGTTGGTGCTGTTGTAGGTTTCCGTCCTCTGTTGGAGGCCAGATTGTATCGTTTGGTTGACATGGTTGCGGTTGTTTGTATTCTCCTTGTGTTGACTGGCACCATTTGGTTTCACAAATATTGCCTGTCCACTAGTGGCAGCAGCGGTGTTATCGATATGTTGTAACTGTGGCCCTACATTTGGGTTGATGTCATCGTTCTTCCAGGTCGTGTGAGTGGGCAGTTTGGTTGTGAGCACCAGAGGAGCCAAGAGTAGAGTGCAAGAACACGCTGGGACCACTGGCAGCACACACACACACTGCCAGATGGAAGAGCTGTGGTCGCAAGGGTACACAACCTAGTCATCAACTGGATCCAACAAGCTTTAAGTTGAGTGGATTTTAATCCTAGCAGTGAAATCTCCACCATTGTGAGGTCTCATGATTATCCAGTGATTGGGGTTTATGTTGCTGCTCGCAGTGTCGCCAAGACGAAGAGCAGTGAGTGGAGTGCTTAGGGAAGGCAGATCTAATTAGCTTTCCTCGACTTCTTGTTACTAATTGTCACATTCTATGTGTTACTATTTGTTAAGTTCAACCAGTGGTATTTTTCCTGCCTAGTGGCCGCTAACGCCCCAGTGACCTGCCCTTGAGATTAGTGTATGTAACGGCAGTGTACGTTTCCTCGCCTTGCTGCTGCTGTCTGGTAAGGTGTCTCGTTTTGACAGTTGCCTTGATTTGTAGGTCGGTTGGTGTTTTGTCTACTCTGGTAGCGGTGTTTCCTTTTGTGGCATCACCGCCAGACACCACACTTGCTAGGTGGTAGCCTTTAAATCGGCCGCGGTCCATTAGTATACGTTGGACCCGCGTGTCGCCACTATCAGTGATTGACGACCGAGTGCCGCCACACGGCAGGTCTAGTCTAGAGAGACTCCATAGCACTCGCCCCAGGTGTACAGCCGACTTTGCTAGTGATGGTTCACTGCCTACATACGCTCTCATTTGCAGAGGCGATAGTTTAGCATAGCCTTCAGCTACGTCATTTGCTACGACCTAGCAAGGCGCCATATTCATTAATTAGAATGAATTCTGAACAGACAATATTGTGAATCATGTACCGTAAAGAGCGACATTCATAATTAATGGATTAAAGTTAAGTATCAAACTAATTACGTCCGCTTTCTGAATTCTAATTCTTTGTCATGTTCCAGACCTCACGTCAGTATAGTTCTTCCCTCCTCACGCTAGCGTGCGTGAGCTAAAATGCGTGCATTATGGCCTCTCCTCGTAAAACGGTGTTGGTTCTTCAGCCAACACAACACCTTTCTCCTTTTGGATAATCTAAACACAGCATTCTGAGGACGTAGTGCTGACCGCTGGTTCCGGCTTTGGCGCGGTGCTCCATCATTGCAATGATATCGGACATTAGGTAGCTTAAGCAGATCATCATTAGCCATTCATTAGACTGCCACTAGTCTGAGTTACTATCTTGTGAAGTGAATGCAACTCTTGGCTGCCTTTCTTGTTCCTCACGAAAATATTTTTGGCCTCACGTACTCAGAGGTTGAGTCCTGGAGTACTGTCTGTGAGTATCCCTTGTGTTTTATTATTGTGTTATTATTTTATTATTGTATTACCAAGTTACCATCATTTGTCTCACCTGTTTGGCGATCAGTTGCTTGTCCTTTTGAATTAACCCTGTTATTATATTTGCTGTTTTACTGTATGTTTCTTAATTTTTTAAATATAATTGTCATTCTTTGCACTACAGCAAGTTTAAATGGCTGTGCTACCAAGTTTACTATAATTTTCTCTCACCTGTGTGGTGATCAGTTGCCTGTCTTTTAAATTTAACTTTTGCTATTGCCTTGCTGTGTGACAGTATGTTTGTTAAATTTTTTTAATAATTGCCATTCTTGGCATTAGAGGCCTTCAGCCATGACTGTCACTACTTGTCTTAAAATTCTAATGTGGCAATAGTATTTTAGCTTAACCTTTAAGACCTTGGTGATTTGTTTTCAATATTTTAATAACAGTAGTTTGTAAGTTGCAACAAGTTAAAACAATTCTTAATTTATTGCCATTAAAGCCTTCAGCCGTGAGTGTCATTACTTATCTTAAAATTTTAATTTGGAAATTTTATTATTGCAACAAGCCGTCTTTTATATTTTAATAACTGTTATTGTAAGTTTAATAAGTGTAATTGTAAGTTGCAGCAACTTTAATCAATTCTTAATTTATTGCCATCAAGGCCTTCAGCTGTGAAACAATTCTTAAATTAATTACAATATTTTAATTTGTTGTTGATTTTAAATAAATTGTGTATGATTAAAAGAAAAGCTAACCAATAGTAACTGATTACAGTCCTGTCCACAATTGTAACTGAATCCTACCTTCCTTGACCTCCAGGTCTCATTATCTGAGCATATCTGTGTGGATTACATTATTAGTCCATTTTTTCTTTACATTTAACTTTATTTATTAATGTTTCATATGCAAACACTTTTTAATTTCACATGACATAAATCTCATATAACTGACTTTAAAAGTTACTAAGGGGAACACACCTCATGTGATACGAAGGATGTATTGAACAACATATTTAGTACACAAAACAATGTTTCAGGATTTGATGTGAATGCTAGAGAGGAAGTTACCTATCCATTGGAGCGTGTGACAATAACTCTAAGGAGGAAGCTGAAAGATGTGTGGAGATCCACTCCGCACACTGCTGTGTGGCAATACCCTGCTGAACCAGTCATTTTGCAAGAGATTGTGGGTGCTGGATAACATACTCGTGCATCTGTCGACTTGCATGTGTATTGTCTGATTTTTTGTGAATTGTTAACCAAGACTGCTAAAGACAGTGTTATTCAGCATAAATGCAATTATTTTTATTGGGGGATTGACTCTCCAATCATTATGTAACTTTCAATCAGTATTTTTATTTATTTATTTATTTTTTATTAATTGTACATGAATCTTCTAGGTCTTTGTGTGCGTAGGTTAGTGTGGACGACATTTACCAGTATGGACAATATAATAGGATGTATACGTGTCTGTTTTCGTACTCTGATTTTGGTTGTCAAGCTACTGGATCATGTCATCATTCAATGCTAATTTATGTCTATGTTTACCTGAATTTATCCTGAGTGTTGCAGTGTTGTATCTGATTGGATCTTGAGTTGTGAACAGGCTTATGCTTAGCTCTGTTTTGGGTACCCCTGGTCATCACGACTGCGTGTTTGTATACTCAAATAGAATGTACAACATTGATTGAAGCTAGACGCTTACTTCTATAAATCCATCTGCAATCCTGGGCATCATTTTGTACACTGTTTGGCAAACCTTATAGTCTGTAACAAAATATTGTAAACACTCTGTTTCCAAATTTTGTGAGGGGGATATTATAACAAGTCACCCTCTTCTAACATTACCTTTTTTTTATAAAGTTAAATGATACCATTTATACTATCGATTCTTGCATAGTTGAAAATTATCTCAGCTGTTTCACTAAAAGAATTACATATGAGTTTGAATATGATGTATTATGTTTCAGGCTAAAATCTATAAAAGGAATTAATGTGTTACAATCATTATGTACTAACAGTTAAAATTACTCTTCTTTTAAAAATATTTGAAATTACAAAATTTCTGGTATACTTAAAATTCATGTTATCAATTGTACAATCTAAGGCTAGTTATTAAATTTATCTCTGGATTCAGTTATAAAATAATGATATATTTTAGTGATGTTTCATCTTTTGTTTTGTAAAATCTTTTGCTTTGTAAACTCTTTTGCTTTGTAAACTCTTTGGAATTGTGTGTGTACTGCAGAATGTAGGTAGTGGTGGGCATGCCTCAGATGGAAATGCATGTATTATGCTAATCTTGTCTCTAATAATGTAATTTGTGCTGTGACAAAAATGGAGATTGTGAATTCAGTGTGGTATAGAAGAATGGCAAATCTTCATCATTTATTTAGTGCAACAAGAACCCACAATGTTAAATCAAAATTTTCAGGAGCAAGAATGACTCCTATATGCAACAAGTTTTTGAGCCAGCAACAACAATAACAACAACAACAACGAAAATCAAGATAAATAAAAAGTTATTATTTTGTATATCTTACACCTCTCGAAGCTTTTCAAAAAATGAAGATACTCAGACAGTGAATGTGTGGGAGGGTAAGATTACAGCTCGAACCATCTTGCCTCTTGAATCCACAGATTTACCTCAACTCAACTCTGCTCCTCAATGCGCAGAGCTACTCCAATCAATGGAGGATTTGGAAAAACTGACTGTTTTAGATTGTTTTTTAAAAAATAAAATGTATCAGAAAAAGATGGAATTCTGGTATTCCATATTTTTCCTTTAATTGTGCATGAATGCATGCATATTTTAAGATTTAATTGTACATGGAATTCCAGGATCAGTAGCATTACAAGGACATAATTAGATTTTGGATGAAGGGTGTTAAAGGATTGTAAATAATATTACAAGTTTGTATTTGTTTCTGTTATGTGTGTGCAGGTATCTTTGATGCAAAGTTAATGTTTGATGTATTTGTTCTTTGTATTAGTGATCCATGAAGTTTTAAAATAATATATAGTTTTTCTGTTGTTCTTATGTTAAGTTCTGGTACTTTAATAAATCTTTGTGCAATCATTTAGAGGTTGGATATATATATTTTTATCCTAACATGGTAGCAGAGGAGAGCATGGTTCCAATTAGCATTGATTTGATGTATAATTGAGAAATGTTTAATTGTGTCAGAATCGACTAATTCAAGCAGACGGTGTGTGACGCGATCACCCTTTTTGCAGACAGTTTACGAAGTTATTTGACGTGTTTGTAAGCGTAAACAGAAAATAAGGGCAAAACATCATGACTGAAGAAAAGCAACAGTTGAAAAATAGAATGGTGAAGAAAATTGGGCTACCTGGTGTATTCTTATGATGGCTGTCCTGGAATGTGATGCTGTTTACAATGTTGTATGTGGATCTTTTGTGAAACTGGAAACAAATGTTGAAGGTTATCTAATGAAATTAAATGCTTGGACAAAAGTGAAGAAACATCTTGTTTTGCCAGTAGAAACAAAACTGCTATTTCAAGTAGCTACATGTGAAACTGCAAAAGATGTTTGGGATAAATTACACCAGATGTATGATATTCAGTCTGCTGAAAATATCAACTTGTTGTGACATAAGTTTCACAATATCAAATGGGAATGGTCAGGTGGTATTCAAGGTCATTTAGCAAAATTTGACGAAGTACAAATAAAGATGTCTATGCTAAATAGATCAATAGATGAAGCTGATTTGTGTGCACGCTTCAGACACTGCCAAAAGAATTTGTTCATATTTACGTAATTTGGCATGATCTACCACAAGCTGACAAAACATGGCATAAACTACAGAAAAGGTGTTTGAATTATGAGCTGCGTATACGAGACAGAGAAAAAACAAATGTAGCTGCTGCAATGTTTTCAGGAACCAAAGGAAGTGTATCTACGTAGCAATGAAGCAAAATTAAATTAGGTAATGTGAAAAAGTTGCAAAATTCAAGCAACCACAATGTGAGGAAATGTTTTTCATGTGGTAAGATTGGACACATTTTGAAAGACTGCAAAACCGGCATAGTGTGTTTTACATGCAAAAGCAAAGGTCATATCTCCAGGAACTGTCCTATTGGTGGTGGTGGTTCTGCAATGTTATCAGCTGTGACAACATTGTCACGAGAAATTCCAGAAAAAACTTTGTTTAAAGTATGTAATTTACCTACAAATGTAGATATATCAGAATGTGACAAGTGGTATATTCATAGTGGCGTGACACATCACGTTACAAATTGTCAAGACTGGTATGTATTATACACTCCGTTTGATGTACCACGGAAAATGGACAGTGCTAAAAATAGTGTGCATATTGAAGGATTTGGGAGTGGTCGCATTGATGTCGAAACTTTTAATGGAAAAGAGTATGGTGCTTGTAATTTATTTTCTGTTAAAAAGGCTGGAGAAAAAGATATTGATCAAAGTATCAAAAATGATACTAAAATATGGTCATTTTATAGAGACAATATTCCAATTGCTATTGCTCTATCTAAAAGCAAGAATGAACTTTATCGCTTGGCAGTGAAAGTGATTAAGCAAGGAAAGTCCTGTGTAGTAAAGGAAGCTTCTGATACTCTTCAGTAGTGGCTTGAAACATTTGGGCACCAGAACAATCAATCATTTTTGAATGCTCATGATATCAATGTAAGATTAGACAATGAATTATGTGAAGGTTGATGCTAGGTAAACATCATAGGCTAGTTTTTGGTTCACGAGTTGACAAGTCAACTAGCCCAGGTGAATTAATCTTCGCTGATGTCTGGCCCAATGGAAGGAAACGATTTAGCTAGCCATCGATATTTTCTTGTTTTTAAAGGTGACTTCTCAAGCTTCAGAGTGACATATCTTTTACGGAAAAAGGATGGAGTAAAGGAGAAGTTGCCAATATTTATTGAGATGGTGAAAACACAAGCTCAATGTACCATTAAAGAACTGCGGACTGATGGTGGCAAGGAGTTTGACAATAATGATGTGAGAAGATATGCTGAGTCAATTGGATTGAGACATTCGTTGACTGTGCCATATACACCACAGCAAAATGGAGTTGCTGAGCAAGAAACAGGATTATTTGTGAAATGGTACATTCATGGCTTCAGTCAGCAAAGCATATTCCAAAAGCTTTATGGGGAGAAGTTGTACTTGCAGCTACTCATACTCTGAACCAAACTGGGCCAACAAAGGTTAAAGGAAAGATGCCAATAGAAATATTTTAGAGAAGGAAGAGTCAGTTTAGTCATCTAAAAGTATTTGGGACAGAATGTTTTGTCTGTATTCCAGCACAGAAATGGAGAAAGTTTGATGCCAAATCTTTGAAAGGTTATATAGTTGGTAATGATGACTGTGGCTATCGTGTATACCTTCCAAATAGGCATTCAGTTATTGTTAGCCGAGATGTAAAATTCAAGTATGAAATATTGAAGCAATCACTGAAGAGTGATGTTACCAAACTAGTTGACATATCAACTATGAATGATACAGAAACATCTGATTCTAATGATGATGAAATATCAAAATAAAATATTACAAGTCTGGATCATCAAGGTCATATAGATGTGACTGCAAATGCAGATGGTCATCGAGTTTTCAGTGACAGACAAACAGTTAGAAGGTTGTTCCTTCGTCAGGGAGGAGAGAGGGGAAAAAAGAGGGAGGAAGGGAAAGTGGATTCTGTTACTCACAACCCAGGTTATGAAGCAATGGGGGGAAAGGTAAACAGGGAGGGTAGCAAACATGGAGGCATGGGTATCAGAGGGAAACCAAAGATATTCTACTGTAAGTACTGTGCCAGCTTCAAACCAAAGAGGATACATACAGAAGTAAAGAGGTATATAGTATAAAGATAAACATAACTATGTAGGATGAAAAGATGCGTGAATGGCTAAAGAGGAAAGGGAAAGAGGAGAAGACTGAAGAGTAAATGGGAGTGAGGTTGGTTAACATAGGTACAGTCCAGGGGGATGGCGGGATGAAAGGATGTGTTGAAGTGCAAGTTCCCATCTCCGCAGTTCAGAGGGACTGGTGTTGGGTGGAAGAAGTCAAATGGCACACACGGTGTAGCAGGTGCCTAGGTTCCTAGAATTATGCTGGAGGGCATGCTCTGCTACTGGGTATTGGACATCTCCTAGGCGGACTGTTCGTCTGTGTCCGTTCATGTGCTCAGCCAGTTTAGTTGTCGTCATACCAATGTAAAAGGATGTGCAGTGTAGGCATGTCAGTTGATAAATGACATGTGTTGTTTCACATGTGGCCCTGCCTTGAATTGTGTATGGTTTTACCAGTAGCGGGGCTGGAGTAGGTGGTTGTGGGGGGATGCATGGGGCAGGTTTTTCGGTGGGGTCGGTTACAGGGGTAGGAACTGCTGGTTAGAGAAGGTTGTCTGGGAATATTGTAGGGTTTGACAAGGATGTTACGGAGGTTAGGGGGCTGATGAAGGGCGACACTGGGTGGTGTGGGGAGAATATTGTCAAGGGATGATCTCATTTCAGGGCTTGACTTGAGAAAGTCATATCCCTGGCGCAGTAATCTGTTGATGTATTCAAGGCCAAGATAATATTGGGTGACAAGGGTGATGCTTCTGTGTGGTCTGAGGGTAGGAACATTGTTGTTGGACGGGGAGGAATGTATTGCTCGGGAGATCTGTTTGTGGACAAGGTCTGCAGGAAAGTTGCGGGAGAGAAAAGCACTGGTCAGGTTACTGGTGTAATTATTGAGGGATTCGTCACTGGAGCAGATACGTTTGCCACGAATACCGAGGCTGTAGGGAAGGGAGCATTTGATGTGGCATGGATGGCAGCTATCAAAGTGAAGGTACTGTTGTTTGTTTGTGGGTTTGATGTGGACAGAGGTGTGGATGTGAGCTTCAACAAGATGAAGGTCAACATCCAGGAAGGTAGCTTGGGTTTTGGAGAAGGATCAGGTGAAATTCAGATTCGAAAAGGAGTTGAGGTTATGGAGGAAACTAAGGAGTGTTTCTTCACCATGAGTCTAGACCACAAAGATGTCATCTATAAACCTATGCCAGGCCAGGGGAAGCAGCTGTTGGGTCTTCAGGAAAGCCTCTTCCATGTGGCCCATGAAGAGGTTGGCATAGGATGGAGCCATCCTGGTTCCCATGACCGTTCCCCTGATTTGCTTGTAGGTCTGGCCTTCAAAAGTGAAATAATTATGGGTGAGGATGAAGTTGGTAAGTGTGATAAGGAATGAGGTTTTTGGAAGATCTTCGGGTGGGTGTTGGGAGAGGCAGTGTTCAAGGGCAGAGAGACCATGGGTATGTGGGATGTTTGTGTAAAGGGATGTAGCATCTATGATGACAAGAAAGGTTTCAGGTGGGAGGGGAGTGGGAATGGATTTGAGGCGTTCTAGGAAGTGGTTTGTGTCTTTGATGTAGGATGGGAGTCTGCGAGTGATACATTGAAGGTGCTGGTCTACCAGAGCTGAGATACGTTCTGTTGGGGCTTTGAAGCCTGCCACAATAGGACGGCCAGGATGGTTCTCTTTGTGGATTTTGGGTAATAGGTAGAAGGTAGGGGTACGTGGCTCAGGTGGAGTGAGTAGGTCTATGGAGGCCGTTGTGAGGCCTTGTGAGGGGCCTTGGATTTTTAGGGCCGGCCACGGTGGTCTAGCGGTTCTAGGCGCACAGTCCGGAACCGCGCGACTGCTATGGTCGCAGGTTCGAATCCTGCCTCGGGCATGGGTGTGTGTCGTGTCCTTAGGTTAGTTAGGTTTAAGTAGTTCTAAGTTCTAGGGGACTGATGACCACAGATGTTAAGTCCCATAGTGCTCAGAGCCATTTGAACCATTTGGATTTTTAGGATTTTCTGCAGTCAGTCTGGATGGAGGGAATGGTATCCTGGGTAACAGCTTTGTAGGTTGAGGTGTTGGAGAGCTGATGTAGTCCTTCTGCCACGTGTTGGAGAGCTGATGTAGTCCTTCTGCCACATACTCCACACAGTCAAATACCACAGTTGTGGAGCTTTTATCCGCCAGGTCCTCTGGTCCTGCTTAACCTTCGGAATTACCCCTAAAGGACTTACCTTAAAAGTTCCCATCTCTGGGTGCAATCCCTCCTTCCGCCAGTCTCTCCTGGACTTCCAGAACCTACAATCCTTAGCCCTTACCCAACTTGTCCTGAATCTCTACACTACTTCGTGTAACCACCACTCCCAACAGCTCCTATCTCTCTTCAAAATCCTCCACCTCTCTAACCCCTGTTTGGACAACACACTCAGGAACATCACACTAGAAGCCAACTGTAAACTTGAGTTCCATGCCACACGCCACCTGAAAAAACTATCCACAGTGCTAGTGCAACACCCAGGAAGTGGGGTCCCTCTCCCTGTCCCTAACAAACATGAACCACAACAGCACCTTCAACAAACCCCCCGTCATAGCCAACAAACCTAGCCTAGCCACCCTACTCAATCTCCCAATCCCAGTACAAACTCCACACAGACCAAATCTCAACTATAACCACAGTCAAGTGCCACATATCACCAGTCCCAATTCAGTTCTAAACCTCGCATCCATATCCCTCTCTCCTCCAGAGACATCTGTTCTATCAAATGGCTTAACCTTTAGCCCCATGCCTATATTCAACCACACTGCCCTGGTTAAAGATCTCCTCTCATTCACCCGGAACCTCAACTGGAAATATCACTTCCCCACCCAAACACAGCCCCCAAATACTAGACCCTGTGTGGAACCCTGTCTAGAACAGTTCCGACCGCCTTCTCAAAGGGATCCTCCTCCCCTCCCCCAAAACCATCCCTTGCAGACATTTCAGGAATTCCTCACATCCAGTGTTGCCTCCCAGTCCTTCTTGAAGAACATCCCGACAACCCCCAACATCACCCAAGCTACCTTCCTGGATGTTGACCTTCATCTTGTTGAAGCTCACATCCACACCTCTGTCCACATCAAACCCACAAACAAACAACAGTACTTTCACTTTGATAGCTGCAATCCATGCCACATCAAATGCTCCCTTCCCTACAGCCTCGGTATTCGTGGCAAACGTATCTGCTCCAGTGACGAATCCCTCAATAATTACACCAGTAACCTGACCAGTGCTTTTCTCTCCCGCAACTTTCCTGCAGACCTTGTCCACAAACAGATCTCCCGAGCAATACATTCCTCCCCGTCCAACAACAATGTTCCTACCCCCAGACCACACAGAAGCATCACCCTTGTCACCCAATATTATCCTGGCCTTGAATACATCAACAGATTACTGGGCCAGGGATATGACTTTCTCAAGTCAAGCCCTGAAATGAGATCATCCCTTGACAATATTCTCTCCACACCACCCAGTGTTGCCTTTCGTCGGCCCCCTAACCTCTGCAACATCCTTGCCAAACCCCACAATATTCCCAGACCACCTTCTCTACACAGCGGTTCCTACCCCTGTAACCCACCCCGCTGCAAGACCTGCCTCATGCATCCCCACACAACCACCTGCTCTAGCCCCGCTACTGGTAAAACATACACAATTCAAGGCAGGGCCACATGTGAAACAACACACGTCATTTATCAGCTGACATGCCTGCAGTGCACATCCTTTTACATTGGTATGACAACAACTAAACTGGCTGAGCACATGAACGGGCACAGACGAACTGTCTGCCTAGGAGATATCCAATACCCTGTAGCAGAGCATCCCCTCCAGAATAATTCTAGGGACCTAGCATCCTGCCACAGCGTGCGTGCCATTTGGCTTCTCCCGCCTAACACCAATCCCTCGGAACTGCGGAGATGGGAACTTGCACTTCAACACATCCTTTCATCCCGCCATCACCCTGGACTGAACCTACATTAACCAAACTCACTCCCATTTACTCTTCAGTCTTCTCCTCTTTCCCTTTCCTCTTTAGCCATTCACGCATCTTTTCATCCTACATAGTTGTGTTTATCTTTATACTATATACCTCTTTACTTCTGTATGTATCCTCTTTGGTTTGAAGCTGGCACAGTACTTACAGTAGAATATCTTTGGCTTCCCTCTCACACCCATGCCTCCATGTTTGCTACCCTCCCTGTTTACCTTTCCCCTGTTGCTTCATAACTTGGGTTGTGAGTAACTGAATCCACTTTCCCTTCTTCCCCTTTTCCCCCTCTCTCCTCCCTGATGAAGGAACAAAGTTCCGAAAGCTAGGATAAAAATTTTCTGTTCTGTTTGGTGTATCTATCGGCTGTACTGAGCTGAGTACTGGCCACCCCCACCATCTCTTTGTTAGTATTTGTTTCACATCACATCTCTATATGAGATTTTCCATTAATCGCCGATACATTACCTAGATGAACCTGATCGACCCAAGATGATGATGCTGAGAGAAGTTCCAAGGAACTATGATGAAGCAGTGAAATCCCCAGATGTAGAAAATTGGAAAGCTGCAATGGATGAAGAAATGGACTCACATCAAACCGTTGGTACTTGGAAATTAGTTGATTTACCAGCTGGAAGGAAGGCTACTGGAAATTGATGGAAATTAGTTGATTTACCAGCTGGAAGGAAGGCTATTGGAAATTGATGGGCATTTGCAATTAAATTGGATAATAACAATGACATTGTATGGTACAAAGCAAGGCTAGTTGGAAAAGGTTTTAGCCAAAGGCCAGGGCTTGATTTTTCTGAAACTTTCAGTCCTGTGGTTAGGTTTGAAACTCTGAGAGCCCTCTTGTGTGTTGCTGTTCAAATAAATTGGAACATCAAACAATATGACATTAAAACAGCATTCGTGAATGGTAAACTGGAGGAAGAAATTTACATGCAACTACTACAAGGTTATGATGATGGCACAGGCCGTGTTTGCAGATTGCTTCAAAGCTTGCATGGACTGAAGCAAGCAGCAAAATGTTGGTATGAGTGTTTAAAGTTATACCTTAAGAAATCAAATTTGCGGGAGAGTAGTGCTGATCCTTGTATGTATTTTAATGAAAATTTAATTGTTTTATCTCATGTGGACCATGGATTGATACTGGGACCTAGTGAAACAGTTCATAATTACACAAAACAATTACTTGAAGAGTTTGATATGGTTGTAGGTGAATTGGATTGTTATCTTGGCTTTCAAGTCCAAAGATTTAATGATTTTATGAAGATTAATCAGACTGCATACGTAAAAAGAATGTTAGCCAGGTATCATATGACTGATGCAAAGCCAATACCATTACCAATTGAGCCTGGATGGATACCTGGTAATTCACCACCAGCTACTGATACCAACACTTACCGAGAAAATATAGGCAGTCTCATATATTTAACGTTGGGGACACGTTCAGATCTAGCTTATGCTGTAATGTTGCTGCAAGAGCACAAGATTCGCCTACCGAAGCACACCTAAAATTAATTAAACGAATTCTTCGCTATTTGAAGGGTACAATAAATGACGGAATTCAGTTTGGGAAAATGAACAATTCTGCTATAGAAGCTTATAGCTCAAAAATTGACTAGACATTCAACAAGTGCAGTTTTAATGAAGTTTTGTGGTGGACCAGTAATGTGGAAAAGTAAACTACAGAAATGTGTCACACAATCATCAATGGAAGCTGAATTTGTTGCTGCCAGTGAGGCAAGTAAAAGAAATTGACATTGTTGAAAAGAGTTCAATTCCTACTTTACACATTGACAATCAAAGTGCTATTAAATGTATCAAAGGCGCAGGATTCTATGAACGCTCCAAGCATATTGAAACATGCTATCAGTATGTACGACAGTCAGTCAATGAGAAGAAGATCAATGTCAAGTGTTTCAACATAAGATCAGGCAGGTCACATTCTTACAAAGGGCTTATCAGCAAAGAAGCTATCAAGAATGAAAACTGTGATTGGGATGGAAGTAACTACTGAAAATAAAGACTGAGTTAAATTCTTGATTTGGTGATGAAATATGAACTTGCAGGAGAGTGTTAAAGGATTGTATATAATATTGCAAGATCATATTTGTTTCTGTTATATGTGTGCAAGTATCTTTAATGCAAGGTTAATGTTTGATGCATTTGTTCTTTGTATTAGAGGTCTGTGAAGTTTTAAAATAATATATAGTTGTTCTGTTATTGATCTTATGTTAAGTTTTGGCATTTTAATAAATCTTTGTGCAATCATTTAGAGGTTGGATATATATATTTTTTTATCCTAACAAAGGGGGATGATGGGATACAGGGCACAGTCTGATAGAATGAATTCAAGCAGCTCACTATAATAATCATTTTAGAAATCAATGAACAATGGAATGTGCTGTCCTCACATACCCCTTTAGCTCTCCACAGACCCCTCCCCATCACTGCATACTAGAACTAATTTCCATAATTGAGTACCACTCATGTGATGACATTGGGCAATGTTTTGCCACTGTTGTGGCACTCATTTTGTGTGGGCTTCTGGACCATCTATTCTAAGTAGCTTTCAGAGACAGTATTTAGTATTGTATGGTGTCCCACTCTGTTCACCACTTATAAAACTGTAAATATCCCATCAGATTGCTGGGTGATAAAAATCTCTTCCGCAAATAATATTGTGATTGGGAGACATTTATTAGCGAGCAACGGTTTTCTCTAAGTTTTCGGTGCCATTTGGGTGTGAGTCTGGAGGTTAACAGAAGGACCCAATTAGAAGTTTATACACACCCTTGATTCTGTGTCTTGGCCAAGTGAACTTGCAATCAGTGTCAACTTCTGTCTCATTGAATTTGAGTTTCTTGCTGTTGTGAAAAGCACCCCCCCCCCCCTCGATTTCCCATTATCCTATCTTATAGTTATGCACTTATACACTGATGGAAATTGTTACACCAGGAATCGTTGCTCAAAAGCTACCAGACTGATACTCCGGTATTTCCATACCTGAGGGCAAAATTTAATGTTTAGGCAAACTTATTTTCAATATAACTAAGGCAATTCATATTAGGTAAAGAATGGTATGAGTGTGTGTGTGATACTGAGTACTTAGAACATCATTGGAACTTTCCGGGTATAGATTGCAGTGCAGTGTGTGTAATATTCCCGGGCTGCTAGTCTTTTTCAACTAATTAAGTGAAGACAAGATAGTGTGATATTAATATTTTGCAGTTATGTTCACAAATTTATCACATATTTGGTTTCACGACCACATAGAGACATCTACATAGATACTCCACAAGCCATAATACGGTGCATGGCTGAGGGTACCTTGTACCACCACTAGTCATTTCCTTTCCAGTTCCACTCTCAGACAGAGCAAGGGAAAAATGACTGTCTATATGCCTCCATATGAGCCCTAATTTCTTGTATCTTATCTTCATGGTCCTTAAGTGCAATATATGTTGGCGGCAGTAGAATTGTTCTGCAGACAGCTTCAAAAGCCAGTTCTCTAAATTTCCTCAGTAGTATTTCTTGAAAACGCTTCTTCGTGTTTAGCAGAAGTTTCGACTGCCAGTTAAAAGATATTGATTAATGAAGGGAACGTAGGGGAGTCTACAGACCACTAACAATCAAACATCTCAAACAAAACCGGATAAAGAATGAAATTTTCACTCTGCAGCGGAGTGTGCGCCGATATGAAACTTCCTAGCAGATTAAAACTGTGCTCTACCACTTGCCCACGAAAGGCAAAGTTCGAGTCTCAGTCTGGCACACAGTTTTAATCTGGCAGGGAGTTCCAAAACCGGATATATTCTCAAAAAACTTAGAAATCCGAGGGGGTCTCGTTACAGAGAAAGGTTTGAACTTGGCAGTCCACAATTTTGGACTACACAGGTCATCCACAACCTTGCTGTGTACCAATTCAAAAGTACATGAAACCATGTAACACACAAAATAAATAATGATAACTACTCCAGCCTCCAGAAATAGTACTGGCGCTGCACATCTACTTCTATATGGATACTCTGGAAATCACAGTTAAGTGCCTTGCAGAGGCTTCGTCGAACCATCTTCACAATAACTGTCTAAGTGTCTATTATTCCCATGGAGGTAAAAATAAGAGGAGTTGTCATGACGTCACAAACTTGAAGCCGACCCAAGTCAAGATCCGCCATGTTAGCTACCCCAAAACATTCGCTTCTGGTAGTTTGATTTCGTGTAGTCGTGAAGTGTTTTGATAAAAAATGCCGGCTTGCGTCGCTTACTGGTGTACTAATCGTTCTGATTGTAGTCTAAAGTTTAAACAAATCACATTTCATCCCTAAGTGGACTTATTTAATCGCTATTTTCTTATATATACTTGAAATTCTGATGCACTGTGAAGTAATACAGTATGGTTTTATTTCTGTGATTTGACTTTAGATTTCCTATCAGTCCAATGCGAAGAACTCTCTGGAGGTGAGCAATATACTTGGTTTTCATTGTTTGGTTATTCCCAAGTAACTGAAAAGTCCTGGCAATAAATATCCTGGAAATGTAGACTAATGTTTTAAAATGCGATAATTTAATATAAAAGTAGTGTAACTTCATGTAGTTAATTAAATCTTCAGTAAAATCTGTGGAACACATGTTACAGTGGTTAAATTATGAGTACTTAAGGTTTACATATTTGTTAAAGCAAAGTTCCCTATCAATGTCCAGGCTACTTAGATCATTATATTAATCACTGTGTTGTCGTGTTAACCTGCAAATTGCTGTTATTTGCCACACTGAATGTCACTTGGTAGGTACAATTTAAAAACAAAGTAGATGTGTAAACTACGATGGGCCTGACAATCTTAAATTCCGTTCTTTTCCTTCGTAATTTAACGAACCTTTCACTTTGTTGACATGACAGCTGGCTTGTTTATATCGTCCCTGCATACATCTATGGGACACCAAAGGAAATAAGGCAAGTTTCTTGCAACCCTGAACATTTGAAAATGCAACGAATACAAATCGGTGCCTGTAAACTATCAATCATTGTTTTGGAGTTCTGGCTTTATCAATTATCGGCACACACACAATGAAAGTGAACAGAAATGGATTATGAAAGCACGCTTTTCACAGCACATACTTCTCTTCTCGGTTATTCGTTGTATAAACAAAAAGGAATTACAGTACTGAGGCCAGAAGCTTCATATTTTGGTGTCGTATTACTGCATCGAATATGCATTTAAGACCAGAAAAACGATTGAAGTTGCATTCCTTATGCTGTGTTGTTCACTAAAACAGTGTAACATTTACTATATAAAATAAATATCGCGTGCACACGACAGAAATAACGAACACGAAAGAATTGTAAACACTCGTCTGCTAATGTTTTGGGGGATCCAAGATGGCGGCAGGCCCCACCCACTGGCTTCAAAACAACGTACAGCGTAAGTCTGTAGCGCCATCTCCCCTTATTCTACCTCCATGATTATTCCAGTCTCAAACATCGCGCGTAAAGAAACATCTATATCTTTCCGTGCGAGATCTGCTTTCTCTTAAAGTCTTAATTATGGTGATCGTTTCTCCCAATGTAAGTCGATGTCAACAAAATATTTTCGCATTTGGAGTAGAAAATTGGTGATTGAAATTTCGTGAGAACATTCCACCACAAATAAAAACGCCTTTGTTTTAATTATATCATATCAGTGACACCCTCTCCCCTATTTCGCGATAATACAAAACGTGCTAATCTACTTTGAACTTTCTCGATGTTCCCCATTAATCCTATGTATATATGTATATATTGTACTAAACTTGTAAAAAAATGCTATGACGTTTGCAAAAGACACCAGTTGGTGTCTCCATGCAAAAAAAAAAAAAAAAAAAAAAATTGGTAATGACCATGCTGCAGTACCGTAGTGTAGGCAGTGCCAAGGAACAGGGCAGTGCATTAGTAGATCTGTTACATTTTTTAATTGTCCTGCCACTTAAACGCAGTCTTTGGTTAGTTTTCTATGTGTCCTTTCCAACATAAGTTTTTCGTAATTGTAATTCCTATGTATTTAGTTGAATTTACGGCGTTTGGATTCGACTGGTTTATCGTGTAACCGGTTTCGCCAATTCCTTTTAGCACTCATGTTTATGACCTCACACTTTTCATTATTTAGGGTATTTAGTAAATGAGATGTGAAACTCTAGATTTAAATCAAAAACGGCGGCAATGACGTGTTGCGAACACACAGATAGGGGCAGTGCAAGAATACTTACTGTTCTGAAACAATAGATACCGCTAAGATAACTTGTCATGGTGCAAATTGCCTATTTGCTGCTTAACTATGGCTAGATGTGCTACGAGCATTCTACCGCTAAAACTGAACGATGCTGTGCATGGTTGCTTCCAAGGTGATGGAAACCAACACATGCATCGCAAACATGGCCAAACTACCGCGCTTCTGCTGGTCGTGTAGTAAAGCCTATCAAGAACTGCAACGAACTGTAGTCAAGAGAACCTCTTTCTTGTTACCTCGGACCCAACTCACTGTGAACTTTATCTGAGAGCAAAATGTTTTTGCGGTCAACTTAAATGGGTGCGAACGTAGTGATGATCGCTTAGTCTTTGTGCCAAGTGTCAGTTCGGCCCGCCCGCACAGGATTTGGTGTTCCTGGGAATAGTATCAACTCTCTCACCGCCTGAAGGGCTGGTGTTCCTTCACCTAACCATTACCTAGACTTGAATCTGATTGAACGGCCACTGGAACTTTTATATATTTGCGCCATTTGGTGTATTTCATCAGTTAAATGAATGGCCATCACGAAAATTGGTCCAACCCTGCCATCCAATAGTCCTCTATGTAGGTAAACTATCGATGGCTTCAGTTGGTTTCGGAAAATCACTTTTAATGTATAAATAAGCAGATTAAATTTGTCAACTTTTTAATTAAATGTTTACAGCCTCATATCTCCTACCACTGAACTCATACTTGCACAAGCAGCCTGAATCTGTGGCTGGAAACGCGGTTTTAATTTTATTTTAGTCTCTCTCTTTATAATGGGACGAGGCTGAATAGCTATAGAGACTTCACTGCATGCTCTGAACGTCTCTGAAAATCTCTGTGTTAGAACTTACCCTCTTTAAGGGTTCCAATGGGATGGACAGCAGCCCTTGTGATAATAATATTCCCTTCTACTCATCAAACATAAACTGAAATCAAATAACGAAACATATGAAGGCCTACACTTTATATTGATTGTGACCGGGCCAAATATCTCACGAAATAAGTGTCAAACGAAAAAACTACAAAGAACGAAACTTGTCTAGCTTGAAGGGGAAAACCAAATGGCGCTATGGTTGGCCCGCTAGATGTCGCTGGCGAAGCTCAAACGGATATCAACTGCCTTTTTTTAAAAAATAGGAACCCGATTTTTTTATTACATATTCATGTAGTACGTAAAGAAATATGAATGTTTTAGTTGGACCACTTTTTTCGCTTTCTATTAGATGGCGCTGTAATAGTCTCAAGCATATGGCTAACAATTTTAGATGAACAGTTGGTAACAGGTAGGCTTTTTAAATTAAATTACAGTATGTACGTACGTTTGAACATTTTATTTCGGTTGTTCCAATGTGATACACGTACCTTTGTGAACTTATCATTTCTGGGAACACATGCTGTTACAGTGTGATTACCTGTAAATACCACATTAATGGAATAAATGCTCAAAATGATGTCCGTCAACCTCAATGCATTTGGCAATACGTGTAACGACATTCCTCTCAACATCGAGTAGTTTACTTTCCGTAATGTTCACACATGCATTGACAATGCACTGATGCATGTTGTCAGGTGTTGTCGGTGGGTCACAACAGCAAATGTCCTTCAATTTTCCCCACAGAAAGAAATCCGGGGACGTCAGATCCGGTGAACGTGTGGGCCATGGTATGGTGCTTCGATGAGCAATCCACCTGTCATGAAATATGCTATTCAATACCGCTGCAACCGCACGCGAGCTATGTGCTGGGCATCCATCACGTTGGAAGTACATCGCCATTCTGTCATGCAGTGAAACATCTTGTAGTAACATCGGTAGAACATTACGTAGCAAATTGTCATACATTACACCATTTAGACTGCCATCGATAAAATGGGGGCCAATTATCCTTCCTCCCATAATACCGCACCATACATTAACCCGCCAGGGCGCTGTGTTCTGCTTGTCGCAGCCATCGTGGATTTTCCGTTACCCTGTAGTGCATATTATGCCAGGTTACATTACCGCTGTTGGTGAATAACGCTTCGTCGCTAAATAGAACACGTGCAAAAAATCTGTCATCGTCCCGTAATTTCTCTTGTGCCCAACGGCAGAACTGTAAACGACGTTCAAAGTCGTCGCCATGCAATTCCTGGTGCATAGAAATATGGTATGGGTGCAGTCGATGTTGATGTAGCATTCTCAACATCGACGTTTTTTAGATTCCCGTTCTCGCGCAATTTTTCTGCTACTGATGTGTGGATTAGCCGCGACAGCAGCTAAAACACCTACTTGGGCATCATGTGGTTGAACACTTCCTGTTTCCTTAAATAACGTAACTATTTGGCGAACGGTCCGGACACTTGGATGATGTCGTCCAGGATACCGAGCAGCATGCATAGCACACACCCGTTCGGCATTTTGATCACAATAGCCAGACATCAACACGATATCGACCTTTTCCGCAATTGGTAAACGGTACGTGATACCACATACTTATACGTTTGTGACTATTACAGCGCTATCTATCACAAAGCGAAAAAAGTGGTCCAACTAAAATATTCATATTTCTTTACGTACTACACGAATATGTAATAAAAAATGGGGTTCCTATTTTTAAAAAAACGCAGTTGATATCCGTTTGACCTATGGCAGAGCCGTCTATCGGGCCAACCATAGCGCCATCTCGTTTCCCCCTTCAAGCTAGACAAGTTTCGTTCTTTGTAGTTTTTTCATTTGACACGTATTTCATGACATATTTGGCCCAGTCACTATCAATGGACCACCCTGTATACAAACAAGGAATGACAAGTACAGTAAAACATTTTATAGAGATCAAAATGGAACTCTTTCCAAGACTACATATGTACAAAAGGTTCTCACATAGAAAACAAAAGCAGCTAGCCTAAACAACACTTTAGAATCCTGTTCCCTTTACTCGATCTAAGCAATCGCCAAATCTGGAGAAAACAATTCAGTTTCGCAGACACAAAGGATTGTGACAATTTATTTAAATAGGAACATTAAGGCAAAAACAAATGTTGTTTTGGTAGTTGTTGAGTGTCAGTACACAAGATTATCCATCCATGAGTGTCCCTTCAAGATTTAACAGGGGTACATGTAGATTTGTAACACAACAAACAAACAAAACCAAACGGCGACATTAAACTTTCTGTAGTTATTTAGCAACAGGGAAAGGATGTACCAGTCAGCTTTCATGTTGATGGAAACACTGTTGTGTACTTGGTCTGGCGAGAATTGCTACTGAAAAGACTGCCAAGCCGACCATCTCCATAGCCAGCTGTCTCATGTGGACAGGAGAATGGTCTGCAGCAGTTTATTCAGTCAAAAGGCCATAGCCAGTTTCCCTTTTGAGTCTCGTCAAGACCTGTACTACACTGCAACAATATTCCCATGCTTCGGATTCCAGTCTGTGGACCCCCTGTGCACTGAGCTGCTGGGGAGGGGTGCTATTTGACTCAATAATTCAGCTGCTGCCGCTCTAAACCGCTCGTTAGCGGTCCACTCCTTCTAGCATTGCAGTTTGCCCACGCTTTTAGCGTTTTTGACATGAGCTGCTAGCAAAAAACAAGCTACGAGGACTCAAATGCGGGAAACTTTCCCTCAGGCTTCAGTCTTTTAATAGACATAATAATGTTTATGGGGCAGCGAACAGACTCTGCTTGAAATTTCAACTCCCATGATCGCCTTTCTTCATAATTCTCGATCTCTTGCTCTCATTCTGTTTGGTGACATACCTACAGACAAATTTACTTTCTTTAGACTACTACTTAAAATTTGATGTTTATTTATACTACTTTTCAGGGTTTTCCCCTTTCTTCTCGACAAACAACATTCAATTCCCTTTTTACGCCTGCCAAAGTGGCAGCAACTAAGAAGGACTTCCAATACGGCAGCCGAACTTCCTCGCATGGGGCCTCCCAGCCAACAATGCCATACGATCATTTCAAGGTCATTAATGTACTTAATTACATTATTTTTTCATTTTATTGTGGTAGTATTATTGTAATCACAACGAGTCTGTCTAGCCATGACATGGAATTGGATATAAATTAGTAATGGTAATAATAAATCAGGAATGGTAAATCTATTAACAATACAGAAATATTTCTTAACAATTTATGCTATATATATATATATATATATATATCATAAATATATATATATATATATATATATATATATATATATATATATATATATATATATATATATATATATATACAGGGTGGTCCATTGATCGTTACTAGGCCAAATATCTCACGAAATAAGAGTCAAACGAAAAAACTACAAAGAACAAAACTTGTCTAGCTTGAAGGGGGGAACCAGATGACGCTATGCTTGGCTGGCTAGATGGCGGTGCCATAGGTCAAACGGATATCAACTGCGTTTTTTGAAATAGGAACCCCCATTTTCTATACATATTCGTGTAGTACGTAAAGAAATACGAATGTTTTAGTTGGACCACTTTTTTTGCTTTGTGACAGGTGGCGCTGTAATAGTCACAATGATATGGCTCACAATTTTAGACGAACAGTTGGTAACAGGTAGGTTTTTTTTATTTTGGTTGTTCCAATGTGATACATGTACCTTTGTGAACTTATCATTTCTGAGAATGCATGCTGTTACAGTGTGATTACCTGTAAATACCACATTAATTCAATAAATGCTCAAAATGATGTCTGTCAACCTCAATGCTTTTGGCAAAACGTCTAACGACATTCCTCTCAACAGCAAGTAGTTCGCCTTCCGTAATGATCGCACATGCATTGACAATGCACTGATGCACGTAGTCAGGTGTTGACGGTGGATCACGATAGCAAATATCGTTCGACTTTCGCCACAGAAATAAATCCGGGGACGTCAGATCCGGTGAACGTGCTGGCCATGGTATGGTGCTTTGACGACCAATCCACCTGTCATGAAATATGCTATTCAATACCGCTTCAACTGCACACGAGCTATGTCCGGGATATCAATCATGTTGGAAGTACATCGCCATTCTGTCATGCAGTGAAACATCTTGTAGTAACATCGGTTGAACATTATGTAGCGAATCAGCATACATTGCACCATTTAGATTGCCATTGATAAAATGGGGGTCAATTATCCTTCCTCCCATAATGCCGCACCATACATTAACCCGCCAAGGGCACTGATGTTTCACTTGTCACAGCCACCGTGGATTTTCCGTTGCCCAATAGTGCATATTATGCCGCTTTGCGTTACTGCTGTTGGTGAATGACGCTTTGTCGCTAAATAGAACGCATGCAAAACATATGTCATCATCCCGTAATTTCTCTTGTGCCCAGTGGCAGAACTGTACACGAAATTCAAAGTCTTCGCCATGCAATTCCTGGTGCATAGAGATATGGTACGTGTGCAATCGATGTTGTAGCATTCTCAACACCAACGTTTTTGAGATTCCCGATTCTCGCGCAATTTGTCTGCTACTGATGTGTGGATTATCTGCGACAGCAGCTAAAACACGTAATTGGGCATCACCATTTGTTGCAGGTCGTGGTTGACGTTTCACATGTGGCTGAACACTTCCTGTTTCCTTAAATAACATAACTATCCGGCGACCGGTCTGGACACTTGGATGATGTCATCCAGGATACCAAGCAGCATACATAGCACACGCCCTGTGGGCATTTTGATCACAGTAGCTATACATCAACACAATATCGACTTTTTCGCAATTGGTAAACGGTCCATTTCAACATGGGTAATGTATCACGAAGCAAATACCGTCCGCACTGGTGGAATGTTACGTGATATTACGTACTTATACGTTTGTGACTATTACACCGCCATCTATCACAAAGCAAAAAAAGTGGTCCAACTAAAATATTCATATTTCTTTACGTACTACACGAATATGTAATAAAAAATGGGGTTCTTATTTAAAAAAAAAACGCAGTTGATATCCGTTTGACCTGTGGCAGCGCCATCTAGCGGGCCAACCTTAGCGCCATCTGGTTTCTCCCTTCAAGCTAGACGAGTTTCGTTCTTTGTAGTTTTTTCGTTTGATGCTTGTTTCGTGGGATATTGGTGAATCTTTTTGAGTCTTTTGTAAAATACAGAATTCTTTCCTGTTATCATAAACATAGGGTAAATGTGTTACAATACATTTGTATAATGGTCGGCTGGTAACAAGAGAAGCAACAGTAAAAGCACTTGAAAAATGTATTGATATTGTAATACATAGACATGCTCTGACACATAAGGATCGATAGAAAATTGAATATAACTGAACTGTGGCAAATATCCATATCTTAGGTTGTGACCAAATAGCATAATTTTTGTGCCCAACTGTCCAATGGTGTGCTTGTTCAAAATAAGTCTTGGACACAATAATAATTGTTACTGAGATGCACACTGTATTGATCATGTTTATGAAATTTAGATACAAATATCATTTGTGTGCTCTTAACACTTTCCATTGACAGTAAGTTATATCTCAGCCATCTGCACAAGACACACTCACAACCTGCACCAGCAGATTTACCAGTTATTATTGGAGTATATTACCGTGTATACTCAATAGACTGTGTCAAAAAATACAAAACTGATATATTAGAATGCAAATAATAAGCAAAATTACAAAAATCTTAAGAGATTTTACTCAAGATACATTTTATCTACCATTGACACTTTATTTTAGTTCTCTGAGAGATTTACTAATTTTGGAGAAAGTTCAATAAAGATGTTCACTTTCCTCGCAGTTAATAAATTCCTGAATGGAGTATAGTGAACACCTGCACTTAAATCGGTAGTGATCTGAACGTTCTCAGGCCAACTGTCAGGAAACTGTCTCCTGTTTTGGACAGTCAACAGGTTGTTATGTTTATGTTCTCTTTGTTGATGCTGTGATCGTGTATCTCACTCCTCTTGGTGAAGGAATCTAGAGTTTCCTTAACACGAAGAAGGCACAAAAATAGGTAATGGCTGTAAACAACCATTATTTGCAATGTTGTGAATGATGGCCCTCTGTTTTCCCGTCTCCTACACAATTTAGTAATTCTTACTGACTTCTTTTGCAGTAATAGCACATCCTTGAATGAATTATCTGAGAGCTGTAGTCCATAACCGCGAACAAAATGTTTTACTAGGCATAATTATTTAGTTGGCTGCATATTCCATTGATCAATCGCTCAGTATGGTAGCCATTATGATGTGGAACGTCTCAAGTGCACAAGAAATGCACATATGAAACAACATTTTTTAATATGTATGTATTACAGTACAGTGTTAAAAATTAATATTTCTATTATTTACCCCTTCCATGATGTGGCACAACATGTTTATACTATATTTATAGATTTATTTATTTTTATTCAAGAATTAATCTATGGTATGGAAGGAGTTGTCAAGGAGATACGATTTCAATTTATTTTTGAAGCTATTACTGCTGTCTGTCAGACATTTTATTTCATCTGGTAATTTGTGAAAAATTTTTATTGCAGCATATTTTACCCCTTCTGTGCCAAAGATGGGTTGAGTAAAGAATAGTCTAAGCCTTCCTTTTTTCTGGTAGTATAATCATGAATGTCACTGTTGTTTTTGAACTGGTCCATGTTGTTGAGAACAAATTTCATTAGTGAGTAAATGTATTGTGAGGCTGTTGTAAGAATTCCCAATCTTTTAAAAATATGCCTACAAGATGTGCGACTATGAATCCCACACATTATTCTAACTGCTTTCTTTTGAGCAGTGAATACTTTTTGGCTAAGTGTTGAGTTATCCCAAAATATTATTCCGTATGACATCAGACAGTGAAAGTATGCAAAGTATAGTAGCTTACTAATTTCTGTATCTTCAAAACTGGCAATTATTCTGACTGCAAAAGTTGCTGATCGTAGTCGCTTTAGAGATTCAAAATATGAATTTTCCAACTAAGATTCTCATCTATATGTACACCCAAAAACTTAGTATGTTCTACCCTGTCTACTGACATCTATTCATGTGTTATATTTATAGAAGGAACTGTACTTTTTGCAGCAGAAAATTGGATGTACTGTGTTTTTTCAAAGTTTGAAGCAAGCCCATTTGCAGAAAACCAGTTAATGAATTTTTCAAAGGCTTTATTTGTATCATTTTTGGAGTTTCTTTTACTGCATTAATAATGATGCTTGTGCCATCAGCGAGCAGGCGAGTAGTGTCAATTCAGCTTCCTGTTTCATATAAGAAGGGAGGTCGTTGACATATATCAAGAACATAAGGGGACCAATGATTGAACCCTGTGGAACACCTAATGTAATTTCAGCCAATTTAGATGAAATAGCAAACTTATTTAAATCACTTAAACCACATAAAGAAACTTTTTGTTTCCTGTTCTGAAGGTATGGCTTAAACCACTCATAAGCTTTTCCATTTATACCATAGAATTGTAATTTCTGTAACATAATGTCATGGTTCTCACAATCAAATGTTTGGACAAGTCACTGAAAATTCCTATTGGTGACATTTAACTATTTAAAGACTTTGTTATGTGGACAGTGAAATTGTATATTGCTGTCTCAGAGGAACAGCATTTTTGAAATCCGAACTGTGATTTACTAAGTATCCCATTACTGTTGAGATGGATAACTACTCTTGAATACATTACTTTCTCGAAATTTTTTTAAAATGCACTAGGAAGGATACTGGACGTTAATTATTGACATCTGTGGTGTCCCCCTTTTTGTAGAGAGGCCTGACAATGGCATACTTTAACCTGTCTGGGAAAATACCTTGAGTTAGTTATGCATTACATATGTGTCTCAGAACATAAGCTGTAATTGCTCCACATTATTTTAATATCTTATTAGAGATGTCATCTACTCCAACATAACATTTATTTTTCGAAGATTTAATAGTCTTACTTATTTAATCTGACTAAAATTTTTCAAAACTGACTCTTCTATGTACTGCCTGGCTTTATCTTTTTAACTATTCTCACCAATTTTTTCTCCTACCCTTAAGAAATGGTTGTTAAATACATTAGCTACTTGTGTGACTGTTGGTTAGGATGGTCTCATTCTCTTTAATTGTAGTACTATCTACCCCAATGTTTACTTTTCCTGTCTCCCTTCTAACAACATTCCATATTGATTTGATTTGATTGCCAGAGTTGTTAATTTCTTCTCTAACATACATATTTCTTGATTTCCTTACAACTTTTCTCAGTGTGTTACAATAATTTTTGTAGTGTAAAACTACTTCTGGATCTTTACTAGTTCTTGCTGTCTCATATAGCTTTCTTTTACTTTCTGAAGACACTTTAATACCTGTAGTAATCCAAGGTTTCTTTGAAGAGTGTGTGGTGTTACATTTAGTAATGTTCTTAGGGAAACAATGTTCAAAAAGGAATATAAATGTATCAATAAATGTGTTGCATTTATCATTAGCATTTGGCTCATTATATACATCTCTCCAATTAACATTTCTTAAACTTCCTCTGAAGTGTTCTATACTTACCAGGATGAGCAGCCTCACACTTTTACTGAGTGGTTTCTGAGCTGTACACACTGTTATTTATTTATTTTTATTTATTTATTTCGTATTCAATTAATCCGTATTGTGATAAATCACAAGGATGTGGAATGAGTCATGATTACATACAACAGATATGATACACATATATAAAATGACAAAAATGTACCATAAGATTATGAATAAGTTTGTAGGTTAAAATCAAATCAGAGGTATAGCTCAAGTAATATAAAACAATACCTAAAAAGGAAATATAGTACATTTTCCAAATTAAACAAATAATACACATATATAAAATGACAAAAATGTACCATAAGATTATGAATAAGTTTGTAGGTTAAAATCAAATCAAAGGTATAGCTCAAGTAATATAAAACAATACCTAAAAAGGAAATATAGTACATTTTCCAAATTAAACAGTTAATGTGATCTATAGCAAACAAATTTTTATCAGTATAAAAAATCATTGCTTTATCTGTAGATACTCATCAAGAGAATAGAAGGAATTTACCATTAGGTATTCTCTCAATTTACATTTAAAAGTAGGTAAGACATTAATGTGATCTTTAATACCTGATGGAAGGGAGTTGAAAATTTTTGTGGCTGAATAATGAACACCTTTCTGAACAAGACTTAAATGTTTCAGATCCCTGTGTAGATCATTTTTAGACCTAGTATTATGATCATGACATTCACTATTAGTTTTAAAAAGAGATAGGTTGTTAGAAACAAAAATCATCAAAGAAAATATGAATTGAGAGGTAAGTGTTAATATTTGTAACTTATGAAACAGACTTCTGCAAGAATATCTTGGATGAACACCACTCATGATTCTAACAGCTCTCTTCTGTGCAGTAAATATTTTTTTGGCTAAAGGCTTGTTGCCCCAAAATATTATGCCATACGACATGATAGAATGAAAATAACCAAAGTAGGCAGCTTTAGTAGCGTCCTCATCACCAATGGGGGTGATTACACGCAGAGCATAAGTTGCCACACTGAGCCTTCTACGTAGGTCTAAGATATGCTCAGACCAGTTCAGCTTGCCATCAATTAGAATGCCCAAGAACTTAGATGATTCACAGTGTAGTATATTTTGGTTACCACAGTTTAAGTGGCATACTTCATTTTCTTGTTGAGATGTGTGAAATTGCATATACTGAGTTTTCTGAATGTTTAGAGTTAGTCCGTTGCACTTAAACCAGTGTAGGATGTCAACGAGTACAGCATTACATTTATTTTCTAGGTCACTGTTAGTTCGACTTTCAAGCAGAATAGTGGTGTCATCGGCAAAAAGAGTAAATTTACACTCGGTGTCTGTGCAAAGTGGGAGATCATTGATGAAGATAAGGAAAAGCAAAGGTCCTAGGATGGACCCCTGAGGCACACCACACTTTAATGTGCCCCAATCAGAAGAAATGGGACTATAATTGGCACCATTAATTATCACCTTCTGTTTTCTGTTTTGCAGATACGATTCTATCCATCTACCAATGCTACCTCGCAAGCCATAAAAATTAGCCTTATGTAAGAGAATGTTGTGGTCCACACAGTCAAAGGCCTTAGACAAGTCACAAAAAATTCCAATAGGTGACATTTTATTATTTATTGACTCTAAAATTTCATTTGTGAGAGAAAAAATAGTCTGCTCAGTTGATCTACCTTTTTGGAAACCAAACTGGTTTCTGTTGAGTATGTTGTGGCTGTTAAGATGTTCTACAATTCTTGTATACATTAGTTTCTCTAATACTTTTGAGAAACTACTTAGTAGTGATATTGGACGGTAGTTAGATAAATTAGTTTTGTCACCCTTCTTGAAAAGTGGTTTCACAACGGCAAGCTTTAATCTCTCTGGGACAACACCTTGCTGGATAGACTCATTAAAAATGTGACACAGGACTTGACATATGTGGTCACTACAATGCTTCAGTATTTTTGGTGAAATGTTGTCAATACCAGTGGAATTTTTATTTTTTAAGGCCTTGATGGTATTTTTAACTTCAGTAATAGTAACTGGGGCAATACAAATTGGGTCATACGTGTTAGGGTTAGCTCTGTGTAATAAATGTGTAGCAGCATTTAAGGAACCGTTACAACCTACTTGTTCTGCTGCAGTTATGAAGTGATTGTTGAATATGTTGGAAACTGTTACAGGATTATGAATAACCTCATCCTTATAGCTTATCTCTGTGGTATTAACATTCTTGTTACTCTTGCCACACTCTCTCTTTATAACATTCCAAACTGCTTTTATTTTGTTCTCAGATTTATCAATTTCAGACTTAATATACAGGCTCTTGGATTTGTTTATCACCCTTTTTAAAATTTTACAATATAACTTAAAATGAGACCTTTCAAGGGGATCATTTGATACTCTTAGTGAGGCATGTAACTCCCTCTTAGTCCTGCAAGAAATTTTTATACCTCCAGTAATCCATGGTTTACTGGAAGAAACCTCATTGTTCTTTCTGACAGTTTTTTTTGGGAAAGCCATTTCAAATACAGATATAAATTCATTTAAAAAAAGGTTAAATTTATCATTAACATCTGATGTGCTGTACACTGGCTCCCAATCTATCTGTGACAAATAGTCGTTAAAGGCAGACACAGTTTCAGTGTTTATACATCTATAGGACCTATAGGTGTGGGAGATTTTATTGCACAAACTGATGTTATTTACTTTCAGAAGTTGTCCATCATGGTCAGACAGGCCATAAATTACTTTGCTCACACTAGCACTGTTGACTCTATTCTTGTCAATGAAAATATTATCTAGAAGGCTCTTGCAATTTTCTGTAACTCTAGTGGGCCAGGTAACCATCGCAGCCAAGTTGTAAGAATTCATTAAGTGGTCCAGGTCAGTTTTGAGGTTGTTATCAGTTAAGAAGTTGACATTAAAGTCACCTACAATTATTAAATTTCTAGTTTTAGAGAACAATTTGGTCAAAAGAGATTCTAACTTATTCATAAAGATGCAAAACTTCCCTGCTGGAGCTCTGTAAATTGCAAGCACAGTAAGTAACATGTCCTTTGCAGAAATTTCAGTCCCGCAAACTTCAAAATGTTGATCTACACAATACTTACTTAGATCTAAAGATTTATAAATTATTTTACTGTCTATATAAATTACAGCACCACCTTTCTCCTTACTTGTTCTGCAGTAATGAGTAGCTAGATCATACCCATCAAGCTGCAGCCCATCGATTCCAACTGTTACATGATGCTCAGTAAGGCATAAAACATGAGGACGGTCAACAGTGTCCATGTCCCCTAAATTTACAGATAAAAACTCTAATTTACTTTTGAGACTTCTGATATTTTGATGAAGAATAATAAGATTCCTATAGCTACCTCTACTGTCCTTCTGCTGGTCTGCTTGTCCATTAACACCGTTAGTCCCCGTTGCACTCAAAACTGTGTTGGATACATTAAGACCTATGTCGCAGCTGGAGATTTGTTCACTAGATGTCGTTGGCGAGGTCGGGTGGGTGCTGGCCATAAAAAATCACTGTTAGATTTTGTAAGTTAATCAGTTTTGCAGGAAGGCATGTGTTTGTTTTACATTCTCTTCCTGTACAAATACATTATCTATTAGAGTGCTACTTTCTGGAGCTATACATGAAGGGACATTGACCACTGATTCTAAGTTATATGTCGTTAATAACACTTCTGGTTCTCTTTTTCTATCAGAATTACATTGAAATCACCACAGATTAATAACTTCTTCTTTTTGTCCGACAGACAGCATAATAGGGAGTCAAACTTTTTTATGAGTAGCTCCCAGTCTTCTAATGGGGAACTGCACACTGTCGTTAATATCAATACTACATTATCTAGCTGAAGTTCACATGCACAAACCTCAAAGTGGTGATGAACACAAAATTTGCTTACTCCTACAGTTTTGTATTTATACCCTTGTTTTATGAAAATGGCGACTCCTCCTTTATCCATCCTAGGTCTGCGAGTGTAAGATGCTAAATTATACCCAATTATACTGACACTATCCATCCTGACAGTTACATGGTGTTTAGACAGACAGAATATATCAATCTCATTCTTAATTTTGAGATCATCTAGACTTACTAATAACTCATCTACTTTATTTTTTATTCCCCTGATAAATGATGAACTAATTTGATACTGTCCTTAGGTTTGTCCCTATTGACCATACATAAAGTTTCTTTTATTTTATTTTTCTTGATTATTGTCTGTCTGGACTTTGGTGTTAACCTAAAAAACCCATCTGCCTTGTCCCATTAACCACAGGAATCATCCACTGTGTGACTGTGCCTCCTCCTCTCCCGCTCCCCTTACAGTATGAGCTAACAGAGAAGCTAACTTATCTTTCTCCCTCCTATTTAGGTGTAGGCCGTGTGTAGTGTATCCCCACCTACCAATAGCATCAACTGGAACAACACTTGTGAGATTTTGACGGTGTCTGGAGCAGCCTGTTCAGCTCAGTGTTAACGTGCCTTACAGCAGTGTTTACCCAGAGCCAGTTATGGCGTTGAAAGACCTCCACGAACACCACATTTGCATGCCCAGTTTCTGCTCCTATTTTGTCCACCTCACTCCTAATACTATATCTTGGATTCATGGCCAGGCTGTTTCCTGCTTCCCCAACTATAATTACCTGATCTTCCTTCTCAAAGTTCCTGCATAGCTATCCTACGTTGTCTGTCACCTGGCTAAGGCTAGCACTTGGTTTCACAAAACTTGTGACCTGGTACCCCGCACCTAATTTCTCCTGAAGCTACAGCCCACACCCCTCCCATGACTGTTGTCTATAAGCAGAATTCTTCTTTTCCTATTCTCGTTTGATCCCGAGCTGTCTTTTTTCTTTAAGCAATACTCTGCTTCAATCTACTTTCAACTACATCTGGATGACTCCTTTCCACCACTTCAGAATTCAGATAGCAAGCCAAACTGATTTACTATTTGGATTTCTGGAGTTTTTTCTAGTGTTTCCCTTTTTCGCCCTTTGCTTGTTGCCTTTTCCCAGTTCTCAATCTCTTTTCCCTCCTTTAACCTACATAATTCCAAGTTCGCGTTCTCTAATTCAGCCTTAAGGACAAAAATTTTTGTCTCCTGTTCAGCAATTTTTCTGTTCTTTCTACATAACCTACACTGCCATGGAAAAGCTTCATTTTCTACCTCGTTTCCTCGCCGCCACATTTGCCCGAATGAAACCATAACTTACAGTCTACACGGAACACCCACTCTTTCAAATTTCTACGGCAACCACCACATTTGTCGCACATGGTTTCATAGACGAACTTAACACAAAAGCCAGGAAAGAGAAACCTTTAATAACTAGCCTCCAGAAGAACTACTCTAAAATATATTATTTATTGTAAATCTGACAATATGTGCCTTATAAAACACGAATGCTAGCATCATTAGTGCCATGTTACGTTAAGTCTCTAAAATTAACACGGTACAACTGACGTTCGACTAAAGTCAGTCGTTTTATTCGTGGTGACAGATTGTTCTGCAGCACAGCTGAAGGCACAGAGTAAGGGGGAAGTTGATAATCTGATTGTGTGTTGGAGAAGCCGACGAATGTGAATGCCAAATAAAGGGTGTGATAATAGAGAGACCTATATGTTTTCATTCGCGCCATACCATCGGTCGATTTCTGCCAGACGCCAATTGTATCATACTCATTTTCGTTGGTCGTATTGCACCTAGCTGCGACGTATTGCACTATTGCGGGCTCGAGAACATCTTTGACACGGACAGTACAGTGTTTGGCGCTAAGTTTAGAAAATAAATGTTTTGGTAATGATGTTTTGAATTGTTGAATTTTTTGTACAGGAATGTACAGATCATTCTGCCATGTCAGTAGCACTTTTGCCATCGTCTACCATCAGACTTGTGACCACGACACAAGTAATCACAACGGTGTCGAGTGTTGTGAAAGAATTAATTGAAAATTCATTGGATGCTGGTGCTACAAATATAGAAGTTAGATTGGCAAGTTATCGCGTAAACTCTTGTTTTACAAAAACTAGTACATTCACCTTGCTGTTACGGTCACGATAATCACGCTTCGTTATTGATTTCAGGAAAGAAATGGTCTGGAGAAAATAGAGATAAAGGATAATGGTTGTGGAATCAAACCATCTGATGTTGCAAATGTTTGCCTTTCATCTTATACTTCCAAAATACAGAACTATTCCGATCTAGGTGAGTTACTTGTTCGTCATCCTCTAGAACTGACAGGTTCTACAATATAGCTAGAGCTCACAATTATAATCAGTGAGACATGGAAATGAGTGTAAGTAAACAAAGGTTAGCAAGAGGGAACCATAAAGTATGTGACGGGTACGACTCCCACTGGCCTGAGTGCGGACTTGGTAGCGAAGTACTCAAAGAAGTGTGAGTGAGTAGGAGGAGGAGGAGGACGTGGCTTCAGAGCATATGAAGACCATTAAGAAACTAGCGAAAGAAAAGAGGACCTAGAGAGCAAGAAAACACCCTAGAATGCTATTGAAATTTGTAAACTAAAATAACATGGTAACGCAACTATGGAAAAGTACAAATCTAATGAAAGAGAGTGTGGCAACAAGGACATTAGCATAATTAAGTGGAGAACAGAAACTAGCGGAAATTTTTGCTATAGGATGTTACTGCTTTTATTATTAGATAAGTAGTGGTATGAAAATATTAGTTACTCCAGCTGGCATTTCTGCAGCCAGTGAATGGATGCAAATATTTGGTGAAAACAATTGTGACTGTTGTTACAGGTACTCTCTCTACATATGGCTTTAGAGGAGAGGCACTTTCTTCCTTGTGCCAGGTGTCAAGTATTACAATCACGACAAAGACTGCCAGTGACAACATTGCAATGACCTATATGATCAGTCAAGATGGAAGTATCTTAAACTCAAGACCCTCTCATTTTGGCAATGGTATATTCTGAATAATGTCATGTTACTGTACTCTTATTATGAAAAGTGCCCTACAGATTGATTGTAGGTAGTTTTCGCATCATACTTATTCACTCCTCTCTTAATCTTAAGTTTCAGGCACCCACATTGTGGTGACAGATCTTTTTAAGAATCTGCCTGTACGCAAACAGTATCTAAGCAATTCACGAAATGCTGCTGAAGACATTAGAAGAACTGAACAAATTGTGAAAAGCATTGCAGTAATCCATCCTGAAGTGAGAATTACTTTTTGCCACAATAAGTGCAGTCTGTGGCAGAAACCAGTGGTGGCTACACTACAAGAATCATATATGCAAATTTTTGGTTACAGTATTTCAAGCAATTTAGAACAGCTGGCCCTTCGCAAGGAACAGGTGACATATTTTATGCATCTTTATTACTTAATGATTTTTCTGTCTATTATTTTAATGGACATGAGATAACGTGTAATAGTAAAGGAAGATATCTTTCAAAGTAAGTCAACAAATGCTTAATGTCAGAATTGACAGTGGCTACTGTCTCATTTGTGTGTGTGTTTCAGTTGCTTGTACAAAATTCATGAACTGTTGTGACAGGTATTTCTTACATGATACGCCAGTAACAGTTTGCTAAACAATGTATGGTTCCATTACATGGATGGCGTCTCTGGTGATTTGATTTGTAATTTACATTTGTAGATGTCGTTTATGTTTAGTATTTTACTTCTTATTTTTTTCCTATTGTGAATCTTGTGAATGGTGGCATACGTTGTGTTGTGTACTAGATCTGTATGAGTTTACTGGAAATAGCAAGTGTGTTGGAGGTTGCGATACTGCCGTTTCACTTTGACCAGTGACCTCTTCTTCTGTGGAGGTTGTAGATGTAGACTTATCTGTCTAGTTTAGGGGAGCAGCTTTGGTTGTATGTATATGGATCAGACCCAAGTACGCATTTACATTGTCAGCTGAACACAGTAATGATAACATACACCACATAATTATCAAGGTAAGTAATTATACATCATCTACCTACAGGAAAATTAAAGAGACCTTTGGAGAAAAGAGAAACACTTGTATGAATATCAAGAGCTCAGATGGAAACCCAGTTCTAAGCAAAGAAGGGAAAGCAGAAAGGTGGAAGGAATATATAGAGGGTCTATACAGGGGCGATGTACTTGAGGACAATATTATGGAAATGGAAGAGGATGTATATGAAGATGAAATGGGAGATATGATACTGCGTGAAGAGTTTGACAGAGCACTGAAAGACCTGAGTCGAAACAAGGACCCAAGAGTAGACAACATTCCATTAGAACTACTGACGGCCTTGGGAGAGCCAGTCCTGACAAAACTCTACCATCTTGTGAGGAAGATGTATGAGACAGGTGAAATGCCCTCAGACTTCAAGAAGAATATAATAATTCCAATCCCAAAGAAAGCAGGTGTTGACAGATGTGAAAATTACCGAACTATGAGTTTAATAAGTCACGGCTGCAAAATACTAACACGAATTCTTTACAGACAAATAGAAAAATTAGTAGAAGCCGACCTTGGGGAAGATCAGTTTGGATTCCGTAGAAATATTGGAACACATGAGGCAATACTGACCCTACGGCTTATCTTAGAAGCTAGATTAAGGAAAGGCAAACCCACGATTCTAGCATTTGTAGACTTAGAGAAAGCTTTTGACAATGTTGACTGGAATACTCTCTTTCAAATTCTGAAGGTGGCAGGGGTAAAATATAGGGAGCGAAAGGCTATTTACAATTTGTATAGAAACCAAATGGCAGTTATAAGAGTTGAGGGGCATGAAAGGGAAGCAGTGGTTGCGAAGGGAGTGAGACAGGGTTGTAGCCTCTCCCCGATGTTATACAATCTGTATATTGAGCAAGCAGTGAAGGAAACAAAAGAAAAATTCGGAGTAGGTATTAAAATCCATGGAGAAGAAATAAAAACTTTGAGGTTCGCCGATGACATTGTAACTCTGTCAGAGACAGCAAAGGACTTGGAAGAGCAGTTGAACAGAATGGATAGTGTCTTGAAGGGAGTATATAAGATGAACATCAACAAAAGCAAAACGAGGATAATGGAATGTAGTCGAAGTAAGTCAGGTGATGTTGAGGGTATTAGATTAGGAAATGAGACACTTAAAGTAGTAAAGGAGTTTTGCTATTTGGGGAGCAAAATAACTGATGATGGTCGAAGTAGAGAGGATATAAAATGTAGACTGGCAATGGCAAGGAAAGCATTTCTGAAGAAGAGAAATTTGTTAACATCGCGTATAGATTTAAGTGTCAGGAAGTCATTTCTGAAAGTATTTGTATGGAGTGTAGCCATGTATGGATGTGAAACATGGATGATAAATAGTTTGGACAAGAAGAGAATAGAAGCTTTCGAAATGTGGTGTACAGAAGAATGCTGAAGATTAGATGGGTAGATCACATAACTAATGAGGAGATATTGAATAGAATTGGGGAGAAGAGGAGTTTGTGGCACAACTTGACTAGAAGAAGGGATCGGTTGGTAGGACATGTTCTGAGGCATCAAGGGATCACCAATTTAGTATTGGAGGGCAGCGTGGAGGGTAAAAATCGTAGAGGGGGACCAAGAGATGAATACACCAAGCAGATTCAGAAGGATGTAGGTTTCAGTAGGTACTGGGAGATGAAGCAGCTTGCACAGGATAGAGTAGCATGGAGAGCTGCATCAAACCAGTCTCAGGACTGAAGACCACAACAACAACAACAACCATCATCTACTGTGTGTTGTTGTCATGTTTGTCAAGTGGAAGCGCACCACCACAGGTGATGTTGTGGAGACAAGGCTCTTTATTCCTTGCTTTTCACTTACCTTCAAAAAGACTGTACGTAGTTACTTATATCTTGACTACTTACTCATCATGAACTGTTTCAGCCATTTAAGAGGTGATTCTACACTCAACCAAAATGTCTCACAACTTTTAATAAGTGAGTTGAATGCAGCTGTTCACTTTTCCGGCACAACTTGACTAGAAGAAGGGATCGGTTGGTAGGACATTCTGAGGCATCAAGGGATCACCAATTTAGTATTGGAGGGCAGCGTGGAGGGTAAAAATCGTAGAGGGGGACCAAGAGATGAATACACCAAGCAGATTCAGAAGGATGTAGGTTTCAGTAGGTACTGGGAGATGAAGCAGCTTGCACAGGATAGAGTAGCATGGAGAGCTGCATCAAACCAGTCTCAGGACTGAAGACCACAACAACAACAACAACCATCATCTACTGTGTGTTGTTGTCATGTTTGTCAAGTGGAAGCGCACCACCACAGGTGATGTTGTGGAGACAAGGCTCTTTATTCCTTGCTTTTCACTTACCTTCAAAAAGACTGTACGTAGTTACTTATATCTTGACTACTTACTCATCATGAACTGTTTCAGCCATTTAAGAGGTGATTCTACACTCAACCAAAATGTCTCACAACTTTTAATAAGTGAGTTGAATGCAGCTGTTCACTTTTCCGATAAATGAAATTGTTGTTCCATGTAGTTCAGAAAGTGGATAAGACTAACAGGCTTGGAAGATACAGGCCTAACAAAGTGTAACAGTCCTTATCACAGCTGCACTGACAACTAGTGACCCCAATGTAATCTGAACCTAAAAAACTACACAGAAAAAACGATCACAAGATGCAAGAAAACTCCAGGGTATTGTGATTAGCCACATGCTTTGCTACTGTTCTGGTCATACAGTCTTGTACTTTGGTTTTCTCAAGTGGAGGCAAGTTTTCATGATGCAGATGATTCAGCAATGTTTTCCTTGGTAGTGAACCAACTAGACTGTAAATGTGCTGAGGAGGTTCAAGATATAACTATGCCACTGGTGGAATAATCTTATAGGAAGCTAAAAACTGAGCTCATCTGAAGAGTTGCCGCTTCACGAGAAGAAAGCATCCAACAAGTGCTCACACAAGATGATGTCGGGGGATTGTAAGCTGCCCCAGTACTTTGGGCACTTGCAGAGCAAGTGGACATTGGTACTGTTCCTGACAACATGTGATGTCACTGGACACCATTACAGAAATTGTGGACCATGTATAGGAGACTATCATTCTCACACAAGTTAGCACCATGGTAGGGCCAAGCAGCAGTCACACACACTGATTGATTTGCTGGTGGCGAAGGTAGACATTCTGTGCAAACAGCTCAATGAACTACTGTCTCGACGAGGTACCAGCAGGGTCAGAAGACGTAATCATCGCAGATACAGGAGCCGATCCTTGAATAATATCTCGTCTTCTAATTCAGGACTATCAGTAAGCCCGTACCATCAGAAGTTTGGTGAACAGGTACGCATGTGCACAAGTCTGAGCTCGTTCTGAAATACCAGTTGCAGTTGAGATTAAGTGCAGCGGACTGCTGGACAGGACCACAGTGCCTGTTTACTAGTTACAGGAGGTCTGGACTAAATTATCTAGTAGATACAGATTTGGATTTGAAAATATTGCTGCGGACCTTGGTTCATCTCTGTTGATCACTGACCGCGTTCTGCTTGTCAGCTGCTATCAATTCCAAGATATCAATGATGGAACTCAGTGTGTGGGATTGGACTTGGGACTATGCTGTGCATTGATCTGGACTTCACACTCACTGATGTCTCAGAGCCAATCATCAGCACGGATTCCCCAGCATACTGCTAGCTGATGCTTGATGTGGTGAAACCCTGACTCGTGGACAGCGTGACTGGCACGGCTTCAATTGGGTTCTGTTGCTGCATGACCACACACGGTGCCAAACCGATGAAAATGGTCTGTAAGTATGCTACTATATTACCCCCATATCCAGCTCTGTCTAGGCCCCCTGGATCTCCAGATCAGGTCCAGCATAATACTATGGATTTTATTAAAACCATGGACAGCCCTCCAGTATCATGTAGACCTAGACATTTGGCACCAAACCAAATGGCAGTAGCTAAGGCCGAGTTGCCACCATGTTAAAAGAAGGCATTATCCGACCATCAAGTGGCCCACGGTCATCTCTGCTGCACCTGGTTCCTAAGAAGAGTGGAGCATGTCGTACATGCGGCGATTATAGAACTCTTAATGCATGATCCAAACCAGACTGTACCCAGTTCCATTGTTGTGAGACGATAACCGTGTCTTATGTGATGCAACGGTCTTTAGATTGTGCCAAGGGTTATACTCGGATACCAGTGGCAGGAGGAGATATACCGTAAACAGCAATGTTACACCATTTGGGCTATTCAAGAGCATGTTTATGAACTTTGGTTTACAAAATGCATCCCAAACCTGGCAAAGATTTGTTGAATCTGTACTACAAGGTCTACACTTCTGCTTTGCTCCCTGATGATATGTTGGCCTTCTCGATCACCAAAGAAGAACATCAACAATATGTTAGAGACATACTCAAATAATTGGAACAGTACGGTGTTATTTTGAAAACAGCCAGGTGGATGCTCCCTTCACCACTGGAAATGTTGTAGCTATTCTGCAAAAAAAGCCAAGCACCATCAAAGAGCTACATCGTTTCCTCAGAAAGCTAAATTTTTATCGCCATCATCTACCACTGGCAGCAGAGCTCCAAGAACAGTCAACTGCAGCACTTTTGTCCATAAGGTTAAAGGACTGAGGCAATGAGCTCTGTCTTTGAGACTGTTAAACAAAATATGGTGAATGCTGTGTCCTAAGCTTGATGCCCACTTAGTGATGGTGGTTGATGCAAACCTAACAGCTCTTTTTTTTTTTTTGTGCTAACCTTTTCATCTCAGAGTAGCACTTGCAACCTACGTCCTCAATTATTTGCTTGACGTATTCCAATCTCTGTCTTCCTCTACAGTTTTTGCCCTCTACAGCTCCCTCTAGTACCATGAAAGTCATTCCCTCATGTCTTAGCAGATGTCCTATCATCCTGTCCCTTCTCCTTATCAGTGTTTTCCACATATTCCTTTCCTCTCCGATTCTGCGTAGAACCTCCTCATTCCTTACCTTATCAGTCCACCTAATTTTCAACATTAGTCTATAGCACCACATCTCAAATGCTTCGATTCTCTTCTGTTCCGGTTTTCCCACAGTCCATGTTTCACTACCATACAATGCTGTACTCCAGGCGTACATCCTCAGAAATTTTTTCCTCAAATTAAGGCCGGTATTTGATATTAGTAGACTTCTCTTGGCCAGAAATGCCTTTTTTGCCATAGCGAGTCTGCTTTTGATGTCCTCCTTGCTCCGTCCGTCATTGGTTATTTTACTGCCTAGGTAGCAGAATTCCTTAACTTCATTGACTTCGTGACCATCAATCCTGATGTTAAGTTTCTCGCTGTTCTCATTTCTACTACTTCTCATTACCTTCGTCTTTCTCCGATTTACTCTCAAACCATACTGTGTACTCATTAGACTGTTCATTCTGTTCAGCAGATCATTTAACTCTTCTTCACTTTCACTCAGGATAGCAAGGTCATCAGCAAATCGTATCATTGATATCCTTTCACCTTGTATTTATATTCCACTCCTGAACCTTTCTTTTATTTCCATCATTGCTTCCTCGCTGTACAGATTGAAGAGTAGGGGCGAAAGGCTACAGCCTTGTCTTACACCCTTCTTAATACGAGCACTTCATTCTTGATCGTCCACTCTTATTATTCCCTCTTGGTTGTTGTACATATTGTATATGACCCGTCTCTCCCTATAGCTTACCCCTACTTTTTTCAGAATCTCGAATGCTGTGTCCTAAGCTTGATGCCCCCTTAGTGATGGTGGTTGATGCAAACCTAACAGCTATACGCGCCATATTACAACAGTGGACAGATGGCTGATGGCAATCTCTAGCCTATTCTTCTCATAAACTGTTACCGTTGCAACAAAACTGGAGTACATATGACTGAGAACTTCTCTTCGTGTACAAAGCCATCAGATACATCCAGCTGCAGATAGAAGCTACCTATATGGACCACATACAGTGGCTTGCTGAGTACCTATGTAGATGTAGATGCAGAACACCTGTGTTCAGGCAGAATACCTTTAACTCTTCATTGTGGAAGTATAATCATCTGGAATTTATCGTGGAGTTTAGCACCAACATCGGGCACATCTCTGGTATGGACAATACAACAGCTGACTGCCTTTTGTGGATCAACAGCATTTTGAGCCCCATTAACTTAAACATGATCACCCAGGTGCAACAGACTGACCAAGAGCTTCCTGAGTGATGCCAACTCAGTATTACAGTTGCACTCATTTGTAGTCCCCTGTGGAGATGTTCAAATATATTGCATCATCTCACAAGGAAGATACCAACCTTTCCTGTCAGTTCAGCTTCGCCTCAACACCAGATCGATCATTGGAAGGTCTTCAAAATGGCTCTGAGCACTATGGGGCTTAACATCTATGGTCATCAGTCCCCTAGAACTTACAACTACTTAAACCTAACTAACCTAAGGACAGCACACAACACCCAGTCATCACGAAAGGTCTTCAGTATCAGTAAATTTACTCAGCTTGTGTGATCCTTTTGACGATCTGTCTGATGTCGAAGCGGTTTGTCTGGCCGGGAATGGAGAAGGTCTGCCACATGTGGACATGCATGTGTATGCCATGCCAATGCAGAAAAGTATCTTGTCACATACATGCACCAGCGGGCAAATTGCCCAATATCATCACATGTTTGGTGCATGTACATCTCAACGTCATGGGTCAATTATGTCATCAGATGTTCAACATTACCTGTTGACTATCATAGATTGTTTCTTTCAATGGCAGGAAACAGTACCACTGGGCAACATCTCCCTGGAAACATTAGCCTCTGCCTTTGTGTTCACTTGGTTATCAAGATTTGGTTGCCCACTGCCTATAACAACAGATTCTAGCAGGCCATTTGAATCAGAGTTATTAGCCAAGTGTACAGCTTTCAGTGGGTATGTCCATCATAAAACCACAAGTTACCACCCAGCAAGCATCGGTCTGATAAAGTAGTGGCACAGCATTTCGAGCCCCATTGACTTCAACATCAGGAACTGTGCCATCAGTAGTGTAGCTACTGGCAGGGTCACCCAAGTCGGAGCGGTCTTGACAGAGGAGTCTGACGTACTCTGTCCCACAACATAGGGCCGGGAGGGCTCTAGAGGTGTGATGAAGCCAGTCTGCCTAAGGGAGCAAACCCGACACAAAACCTGGTCTTCCAGGTTAGGGGTTGATCGCGGTGATCCTGGGGTTAACAAGCACATGTTGGAAAAAACATATTGCTATGAAACTCAAAGATTGGAATAACCAGACTGATGATACTGATGAATGACCCATACAAGGAAAAGAACACGTTAAACAGAAAAATGATACACTGTGTGGTCAAAAGTATCCGGACACCCCCAAAAACAAATGTTTTTCATATTAAGTGCATTGTGCTGCCACCTACTGCCAGGTACTCCATATTAGTGACCTCAGTAGTCATTAGAAATCGTGAGAGAGCAGAGTGGGGCACTCCGGAACTCAAGAACTTTGAATGTGCTCAGGTGACTGGGTGTCACTTGTGTCATATGTCTGCGAGATTTCCACACTCCTAAACATCCCTAGGTCTCCTGTTTCCAATGTGATAGTGAAGTGGAAACGTGAAGGGACACGTACAACACAAAAGTGTACTGGCCGACCTCGTCTGTTGACTGACAGAGACTGCTGACAGTTGAAGAGGGTGGTAATATGTAATACGCAGGCATCTATCCAGACCATCACACAGGAATTCCAGACTGCATCAAGATCCACTGCAAGTACTGTGACAGTTAGGCTGGAGGTGAGAAACCTTGGATTTCATGGTCGAGCAGCTGCTCATAAGCCAAAAAACATGTTGGTAAATGTCAAACGGCACCTCACTTCGTGTAAGGAGCATAAACATTGGATGAACACATTGTGGCGATCTGATGGCAGAGTGTGGGTTGGCGAATGCCCGGTGAACGTCATCTACCAGCATGTGTAGTGCCAACAGTAAAATTCAGAGGCGGTGGTGTTATGGTGTGGTCGTGTTTTTCACGGAGGGTGCTTGCACCCCTTGTTCTGCATGGCACTATCAAAGCACAGGTGTACATTGATGTTTTAAGCACCTTCTTGCTTCCCACTGTTGAAGATAAATTCAGGGATGATGATTGCATCTTTCAACTCAATTGAGCACCTGTTCATAATGCATGGCTTGTGGCAGGGTGGTTGCATGACAATAACATCCCTGTAATGGACTGGCCTGCACAGTCCTGACCTGAATCCTATAGAACATCTTTGGGATATTTTGGAACGCCGTCTTCATGCCAGGCCTCACCGACCAACATCGATACCTCTCGTCAGTGCAGCACTCTGTGAAGAATAGGCTGCCATTCTCCAAGAAACCTTCCAGCACCTGATTGAACATATGCCTCCAAGAGTGAACGTTTTCATCAAAACTAAGGGTGGGCCAACACGCTATTGAATTCCAGCATTACTGATGGAGGGTGCCATGAACTTGTAAGTCATTTTCAGCCAGGTGTCCAGATACTTTTGATCACATAGTGAATGTACTTTGCTACTTGGAATGTAAGAACTTTGGACAAACCAGGAGCTCTATGTGGACGCAAACAAGAGATGGAGAAATACTGTGTAGGAGTAGCAGCAGTCCAAGAGGTCAGATGGAAAGGAAATGGTATCATGAAGCTATGTTCACATTGGGGATTTGTCACAGAGATTTGTGCCTGGCACATGTAGCTGATGTCGTGTGGCACAATTTGAAAGTTCCTGTGACATATACCTACAACATTGATGCTAGAATTCCGAGAAATACTCTGTTCTGGCACATGTGCCTATAACTGTTTACTCATCGAATACACGGCACAAATCTCAGATACATTTTCTACTGCACATGCGCAGTTCACAAGCCACCTCGATGGAGCGGCCAAAAAATAACAGCATAAAATTAATTGAACACTTTCGTGAAAGATATTCGTTATGGTATCACACATTCCCCAATTGCAAAAACCTGAACACAAAACACGATACAGTTCACCAGCTAGTATGTTTATTCAGTATTTCTAATGAAGAATTGGACATCAAACTTAATAACCTGAGATCACAATTCCTCCGTGAATTCAATAAATGTCCTTTGTCGGAGACATCAGGATCAGCAAGAGAAGAGGTATTTTTTCCAAATGGTATGCCTATGAATCGTTCCTTTTCCTGAAGGATGTAAACAAACCAAGAATAAGTTTATCCATGTTTGTGGTAAGTTGGACCATATTTATTTTACATGATATTTAACACAAATATTTATTTACATAACAATGAAGAATGTAAATGTATTGTTTACAGTTGCACATGAAACAATAAGAGAAAGCATTTACTATGAACTTGACAGTTATCACTGAACTATCTTCAACACTAAGCAAACAAATATTGCCACTCCGATTGTCCTTTGTCGGTGACAAGATATGTTACAATTTCATTTCTCACTAGCTTAGTGTCTTCGGCAGCTTTTCTGTTGATTCTGGATTGCGATGGAAGTGGTGGGTGGTCTCTCCACCTCCTAGGTTCTACAGTCCCTCTTTCAACATTTTCAAAATCAAAACTGTGTGATGGTGAATAAATTAGGTGAGCTTCTCGATTTCTTCACCGGAAATTGTGAAAGTAAATGCAGCACAGCTATAATAGTTGCTTTTTGCAGATCAAGGTGAATAGGTTTTTGTAGAACACTAAAAACAGATGATAGTATGTCAAAGTCATTTTCACTAATTCATTGAGCTCTACTTAGCCTGTAATTAAACATTCTCTCTTTGCTGCCTTTGTTATGATTACCTGTGAAGGGTGTCGTGACATGTTTTTGTAGTGCAAAGGCATTGTCAGCAGCAGTTACGTAGTGGGTGGCTACATTTCTTCCAGAGAGATGCTCTGGTTCTTGTATGTGCTACTCACTTTCTTGAAGGGCTTTGTTGAAGGCTGTATGATTAAATACACCTCTCTCTGAAATACCTTCTTGCATTCCCACAGCTGCATACATAAATTGGTAGTTGGTGTCTACTAATGCCATTAACACAATGCTGAAAGTGTCTTTTTTGCTGTGATAAATGCTTCCAGCATGAGCAGTTTTAACAATTTGCACGTTTTGCATCTTAAGTCCTATGCAGTGAGGAAAGTTCCAATGAATCTCAAATTCTCATGCAGTTTCCTCCCATTGTGCTTCGGAATTTGGATACATGAAAAAATATAAACAAAAAATTTCAAGAATATTTTTTCCTTTTCTTTTAGTGTATATTGTAAGAAAGATGCAAGGAGCCATGAATACCACTGGAAGATGAACAAAGTACTTCAAATACTAATTCGGAGCCTTCTACCAATCCGCCACAGAAGAAGGCTAAAGTTAAAATCCAAAATTCAGCAGATGACGCATTCAAAGTTTTGAAGTGCACTAGTGAACACATTCTTGAGAAAAAGAGGGCAGGTTCATGTTGTTTCAGAAGTATGTAGATCGCGAACTTCAAGAAATTCATAACAAAAAAGTCTTGCTATTCTGCAAAAGAAGATGCAAGACTTAATCTTTGTAGCTAAAACTAAGGAGCTTGATGAATTTGAAAGAGTCTTCAAGTGCAATGCCTGGATTAAATTTTAATGAGGGGCAGGCAGAAAATGCTTGTATTTTAACAGAGGATAACATTGTTATGTAATGCAGTGTATGGCATTTTTAGTTTTAAATAGAAAATCGATAAAGATAATAGTCCCTACTGCAATTTCTTTCTGAAGAGCCTTTATTATAGATTGACATATTTTGATATTATTTCACTGACTTTTGGATTTGGAAATCCAATGTATATACATATCATGGAGCTGTATGAATCTCCAGTAGCTGAAAGACGTAATGTAATGGCAAGTTGTTCAGCAGGTCTTTTTGAAAATTTGTGTTCTTCAATGTGTAGTATTGTGCTGTCATATTTAGTAATACTTCAAAGTTCGGCGTGAACATAATTAACAAAATTTTTGAAAAACCATGTGTCTTGAACTTGTAGGTCAGTCATCACTGAACTGTAAGCTCCATGACTACACCTTTTACTAAGAAAGTTACGCACCCACCACCTACATTCCCTTCTCTTATTATTCTCCCTTTTCACAGTTATATCCACAGAACTATCACAAATAAATAGAAATTCTGTACTGGACAACATGTTCTGTGAAACTGACGAGCTACATGTCACCAGTGAGAACACTCTTTCTAGCTGCTTGTGCCAGCTACATGTTTCTAGCTGCTTGTGCCAGCCACATGACCCTGAACTAAGTCACGATATACATGTGCCGAGATACTTTTCTCCGTGGCTTTTACTGGGCACTAAGTTCCTCAATAAATCCCTCAGTGTGAACACAGCTTAAGAAGTGGTAACTGTACATTTCTGTATAGTGGAGGGGTCAATGGTATAGTAGGTAGCATAGGCTTTCTTGAGTATGATAAGTATAAACAAGCAGTCATAAATTTTAACCCAGTAAATATAATGTACGCTTTAGGAATGAAGGCCGACTTCTTCAACATCGGTCTAGTGTGTGTGCATGCACCTACAGAATATGATGTGATGATGATGATGAAGATGAAGATGAAGACAAAGTGAAAGATGAGTCTTATGGTCAATTCCAACAAGGATTAGGAGATATACCAAGGCAAGATGTGAAGGTAGTGATAGGCAACTTTAATGGAAAAATGGGACTAGAAGGCTTTAGAGAAGCAATAGAAAATGAAATATACGTGAGACGTCAAATAAAAATGGACAATGACTTATAGACTTTGCCTTGAGCAATGCAATGGTAGTGAAGAGTATGTGGCTACAGAGAAAGAATGTAAGGAAAGCCACATGGTGCTCGCAAGATGAAACAACTTTTAATCAAATTGACGAGGTAGTAATTGACAGGAGACATGCATTGGACGTCCTTGAGGTTGATAATTGGAGGGGGGGGGGGGGGGGCTGACTGCAACTCGGATCATTATATGGTAAGATTGAAGTACAGCCAACATACAGCTTTCTTTTGATTCAGAGTGAAGAGAAAAGCTCCACAAAGATAGAATGTTTCCACATGAAAAGAGAAGGGAATATCTGTAAAGTATGAAACAGAACTCCAGAAGAAGTTTGAGGCTAAACAAAGCTAGGATGTGGAAAGTGTTGAAGGGAAGCGGAGTACACTGAAATATGTCCTGCAAGAAACTATAGAAGTAGTTTTAGGTACAGAAGAAAGGATGGAAAAGGCTGGATGGTTTGTTGATTGTAAAAAGGTGGTGTCTGAGAGAAATAAGGTAAGAAAGAAAATGATAAACAGAGCAACAAGAGCTAATACAGAAGAATTCTTGAAGAAAAGGAAAGAGGCAGATAGAATTTGTAGAAGAAAGAAACAAGAATTAGAGGAGAAATATATTATGGAGCTAGAAGAATAATATAACGACTAAGAAGTAAAGAAATTCTGGAAGAGAGTTCAGGAATTGAAGAAAGGCTTTCAGCCATGTACTGTATTCTGTAGAGCTGAAGAAGGAAATTTTATAGGAGGTGGAGAACAGGTTTTAGACCGATAGGCTGAATATTTCAGTGAGCTGCTGAACATCACTACAGAGGGGGAACTACTGGGAGAAAATGAAATAGAGCGACCAACCATGGCAAAATGTTAGTCATGTACCCACACAAATAACAAAGGAAGTTAGACAGGCAATAAAAAGCCAAAAGAATAATAAGGCTCCAGGTAATGATAACTTTTCACGAGAGATGATCAAGGCTGGAGGTGAACATCTGACATGGCCATCAGCTGAGTTGAAATATGGTAAAAGGAAGTGAAAGTATTTGGCCAAGTCATTCCTATGAGACTTGCTCAATTTACAGAAGTAGTATTTGGAGACTACCAGTACGGGTTTCGCCAGAGCAAATCAACTACTGTCCTGATCTTCACTATAGGGCAAATAATGGAAAAGTGTTATGAATATAATGTGGATGTACATCAGCTTTTGTATGCTTAAAACAGGCCTATGATAGTGTTAAAAGGAAAAAGCTTTACCAGACCATAATGGAAATGGAATTCCCACAAAAACTAATCAGACTGGCATGAATGACCCTCACCAGCACAAAATGCCAAGTAAAAGTAGAAGGAAAACCCTAAAGAATTTGAGGTTAGCCAAAGGTTATGATAGGGTGCTGTATTATCCACACTACTCCAACATAGTGTTGGAGAGAGTTATATGAAGGATGGGGATAGATAACCTAGGTGGCACTCATTTTAACCATATGAACCGAAATATAGCATATGCTGCTGATGTGTGTATGCTGTCTAGAAGATTGAAAGAATCAGGAGAAGGATTTGGCAGACTATAAACGGAGGCAGAACAATTGGGACTCCGAGTAAATAACACCAAAACACAGTATCTTGTTGCTGTGAGGAAAAATACTGTTGTTAAAAAGAAATATATTAAGCTGAATTGGGCAATTATGCATGATGTGAGAAATTCCAATACCTTGGAGTGCTGGTTATGGATGAGAACAGTACAAGAGAAGAAATAAAAGCAAGAATTGCTGTGGGAGCATACTGTGCCCTGATTAAGATTTTTCAGTCATGTAGCATGAGTAGAAAATCAAAGGTGACTGTCTATCGAAAAGTTGTAAGGCTCAGAAACATGGACATTGACAGTAGTAGAGGAGGATTTCTTGAGAGGATGGGTGCGGGAAATATTAAGAAATATTTCTGGAGCTGTGAGTGAGATGAGGCATGGAGAAAACAGACAACGAGGAATTGGAAGAAATGTACAGTAAAGCCTACTAAGGTATGCAGATCAGGTGTAACAGTCAGAGATAGCTGGGCCACATAGAGAGAATGTCAGAGAATAATCTGTGAAGAAGGTCTACAGAGGAAACCCAGGTGGCAGAAGGTGCAATGGGAGACCCTAGAAACAATGACTGGAGGACGTGGAAAATGATCTGCGAAAGATGGGAGTAAGAAGATGGAGGAAATGAGCAGCAGATCATCATGACTGGGCTGTGATTGTCAGAGAGGCCTAGGCCCTACATGGGCTGTAGTGCCAAGGAGTGGAATTGACTTCAACACGATCGCCCAGGTGCAGCAGAGTGACCAAGAACTTAACACTTTCCTGAATGATGCTGACTCAGTATTACAGTTGCAACTTGTTAGTGTCTCTGGTGCAGATGATAAAATATACTGTGGTGTTTCAGAAGGGAAATCCCAACCTTTCATGCTTATTCAGTTTCACAAACAATTTACGCAGCTTGTCTGATCCTGGAGTCTTCCTCTCTGATGTTGAAGCAGTTTGTCTGGTCAGAAATGAAGAAAGTCTGCTGCAAGTGGACACACGTGTATATGCCATTCCAATGCAGCAAAGTATCTTGCCACATACATGCACCAGTGGGCAAATTTCCCAACATTATCTCATGTTTTGTGCATGTACATCTTAAACATCTCAACATTGTGGGTCGATTTAGTCCATCAGGTGGTCAGCAATACTTGTTGACTGTCAGAGATTGTTTCACTTGATTGCCAGAAAAAATGCCATTGGACAACAATTTTGAGAAAACATTTGCCTCCACCTTTGTGTTCACAAGGTTTCAAGATTTGGTTTCCCACGGTGCATAACAAAAGATTGCAGTAGGCCATTTGAATCAGAGTTGTTAGCCAAGCTTGCATTTTCAGCGGTTAGCTCCATCATAAAACCATGAGTTACCACCCAGCAAGCAAGGGTCTGATAGAGTGAAGACACTGTTTAGTCAAAGCTGCTCTCATGTGCTTCAGCACAACTTGGACGACTCCTCTATCAATTATGTTATTTGGACAGTAAATGCTTATGAACCAGACATAGATGCTTCAGCGCCAGAACTGATTTTCAGCATAGCAATACGTCTTCTGGGTGAATTCGTCAACACCGATTCTCTGCCGTCCACGAGGTGAGATCAACCAGATTTTCTGTGTCACTTGTGTGAGTGCATCACTTGTTTTCATCTGCATGAATGTTCCAGACATAACACATCACACTGTTATTTGTATCACAACTTGGTTAGCTGTTCACACTTAACACTTCACGCAGACTCTGTGATATCTTCTGTACAAGCTCCATACACAAGTGCACATCATGTGTTAGAAATAAGTGCATGGACGTTAGATACTTCCTCAATAGCAAGACCATGACTGTTTCCATTGACCATGTCAAATAGGTGTACATATTTAATGGCATATTGCCAGCTGATGTTTCAAGGGAACACGACCTCAAACTCAACCAAAATTGCAACAACCGTCTGACTCAGTTCCACAACCAGTAAGCATGATCTGCTGTTGACAGCTGGTGCATTCTCCTTGCTCTTCAGTATATCCTCTCTTCTCGTTACCCACCAGGCCTCAACCTTCGCTAATTTCAAGTTGCCGCCGCTCATACCTCACCTGTCATTCAACAACATCTTTGCCTCGACTGACATCTCTGCCCAAACTCTTTCCCTTTACAAATGTGTGCTTGTGTCTGTGTATGTGCGGATGGATATATGTGTGCGTGCGAGTGTATACCTGTCCTTTTTTCCGCCCTAAGGTAAGTCTTTCCGCTCCCGGGATTGGAATGACTCCGTACCCTCTCTCTTAAAACCCACATCCTTTCGTCTTTCCCTCTCCTTCCCTCTTTCCTGACGAAGCAACCGTTGCTTGCGAAAGCTTGAATTTTGTGCGTATGTTTGTGTGTCTATTGACATGCCAGTGCTTTCGTTGGTAAGCCACATCATCTTTGAAACTTCCTGGCAGATTAAAACTGTGTGCCCGACCGAGACTCGAACTCGGGACCTTTGCCTTTCGCGGGCAAGTGCTCTACCAACTGAGCTACCGAAGCACGACCTCACGCCCGGTACTCACAGCTTTACTTCTGCCAGTAGCTCGTCTCCTACCTTCCAAACTTTACAGAAGCTCTCCTGCGAACCTCCCACCCCACATCATCTTTGTTTTTATATATATATATATATATATATATATATATATATATATATATATATATAATAGAAGGAAACATTCCACGTGGGAAGAATTATATATAAAATCAAAGATGAGGTGACTTACCGAACGAAAGCGCTGGCAGGTCGATAGACACACAAACAAACACAAACATACACACAAAATTCAAGCTTTCGCAACAAACTGTTGCCTCATCAGGAAAGAGGGAAGGAGAGGGGAAGACGAAAGGAAGTAGGTTTTAAGGGAGAGGGTAAGGAGTCATTCCAATCCCGGGAGCGGAAAGACTTACCTTAGGGGGAAAAAAGGACAGGTATACACTCGCACACACGCACATATCCATCCACACATACAGACACAAGCAGACATCTGCTTGTGTCTGTATGTGTGGATGGATATGTGCGTGTGTGCGAGTGTATACCTGTCCTTTTTTCCCCCTAAGGTAAGTCTTTCCGCTCCCGGGATTGGAATGACTCCTTACCCTCTCCCTTAAAACCCACTTCCTTTCGTCTTCCCCTCTCCTTCCCTCTTTCCTGATGAGGCAACAGTTTGTTGCGAAAGCTTGAATTTTGTGTGTATGTTTGTGTTTGTTTGTGTGTCTATCGACCTGCCAGCGCTTTTGTTCGGTAAGTCACCTCATCTTTGATTTTTTTTTATATATATATATATATATATATATGAAAGTGCTGGCAGGTCGACAGACACACAAACACACACACAAAATTCAAGCTTTCGCAACAAACTGTTGCCTCATCAGGAAAGAAGGAAGGAGAGGGAAAGACGAAAGGATGTGGGTTTTAAGGAAGAAGGTAAGGAGTCATTCCAATCCCGGGAGCGGAAAGACTTACCTTAGGGGGAAAAAAGGACGAGTATACACTCGCACACACACACACACATATCCATCCACACATATACAGATACAAGCAGTTTTTGAAGAGCGGCCTACAACTATTGTAATTGTGGTGATTTCTATATTCTTCTTCTGTTGTGCTTAAATAGTATTACCCCCATCATTGGAAGTTAGAGGTGAACAATTTCCAGGACTATCTTACATCTGTGTATCAGGTTATGTCAATAGACAATATATGCATGTTCAAAACTCACTGCAGTGGCTAGCTGAAGCTTGTATTCAGGTGTATTATGAACATCTTGGACACTTTTTGTGGAGTGTTGTGAACCATTTGTAAAGTAAAGCAAGTGGCAAGTGTAGTTCCTTCAGCTAACATGCTACATTAGACATCACAATGTTTGCAAACTATGAATTTTCACATTGACTTTTCTGTTATGTTTACGTGAGGAATCTGATCCTGAAGGATTGTCAGTTTTCTATGAAACCAGTATACTTGCATGCCAGTAAAAATATTTTGTGATCTTGTTCTTTCGTGGGACAGAATGCACCTTACTGTTTGTTGTCCACGTATAATTTGGAATTGTTGGACTCTCATGTTATTTTGACAGTGTAGAAACAGAAGTGAGTTAGGATACAGCAGAAATGAGTTGTGTTACTTGCTCACACACATAAGCAGGCCAGCCCGAAGTCTCAGTGCTATTCCCTCTCACTTTCCTGGTGGACGGATCACTTATTTTAAAAGCTCAAAATTATTTTATCTTGATGTGTATTTGTTGTTGATTAACTGCCATCACCTACTGTTAAAACCTATTATTAAAAAAAATTAGACGAAAAGCCTTACACTAGCAGCTCTTCTTTCTTTCAGGTGAACTTTGAACTATTAGTTCCTTTGAAGAACTGCACTGATATTGCAGCATTATGTCAAGCCAGTTCAAACAGCATTATGACGTATTTTAATAAACGCCCTGTAAAATACGCAAAAATTGAGAAGGTGAGCTCAGTATTTGTGAGATATTTTTATCTTTATTAACTTTAGCTACAATAGTAGTAAATTCAGGCATGTTTTTTTCTGCTTTGAAAAACTCCAGAACACAAGAAAAATATCTGCTGATATGTTGTGACTAGGCATAAATAATGTAGAGTTTCGCGCTACCATATTGTCTCCTCTTCGATCACTCCTTGTGGTTTAGTGACTTCATAAAGTTAACTTATTTAGCTTGTAATAACAGATAGTTCAGTACAGCTTATCTTGTAAGCATGTATATTAGTGTGTGGTTTAAATCTCCTATTATGTGTTTCAATATTCTTTATGTATTATTTGAGTAAATGTGAACATCTTCAGTGCTGTAGTGTGATTAATGTAAATAAGTGTTTTTTAAGCTGCTTTATGTTTGATGGTGTGTGGCTACAATAGCCTAAGCATTATTTTATGTGCTTCAATGTACATACATTTACATATTTGTGACAAGTTTGGAGTAAAAGTCTAGATCAAGGCCAGTGGCGTATGTTTCACGCAGCAGTGTTATCAGCAATTGCCGTGAAGTATGATGGGAAAGACAGTTGTATGTCAGCTGATGGGTCTACACAGCCAATTAGAGAGTAGTGGACATACAGTGTTCCGAAGTAATATTTGCACATTCTCATGTCAATATACCACAACCTCCAAAATTCAAAATTATAACGCTTGTGGAAGAAATGGAGAAATATTTAGACAGCCAAGATTATTAATTAATTTATGCTATGCTTGTAATTTCAAACCTAACTGCATTCTTGTAGTTCATGATATGCTGAAGAAAAAGTCAAATATGTGTCATAACTAGAGCCTGGCTTTTATGTAATATCAAATTAAGAAATATGTACACAAATATGCTACCAAAATTATGACATATGTAATGATGCAGTTATATGTAAAAAATCCAGAAGTTTTATATAAAAACAAAGATGAGGTGACTTACCGAACAAAAGCGCTGGCAGGTCGATAGACACACAAACAAACACAAACATACACACAAAATTCAAGCTTTCGCAACAAACTGTTGCCTCATCAGGAAAGAGGGAAGGAGAGGGGAAGACGAAAGGAAGTGGGTTTTAAGGGAGAGGGTAAGGAGTCATTCCAATCCCGGGAGCGGAAAGACTTACCTTAGGGGGAAAAAAGGACAGGTATACACTCGCACACACGCACATATCCATCCACACATACAGACACAAGCAGACATATTTAAATACAAAGAGTTTGGGCAGAGATGTCAGTCGAGGCAGAAGTGTGCCCAAACTCTTTGTATTTAAATATGTCTGCTTGTGTCTGTATGTGTGGATGGATATGTGCGTGTGTGCGAGTGTATACCTGTCCTTTTTTCCCCCTAAGGTAAGTCTTTCCGCTCCCGGGATTGGAATGACTCCTTACCCTCTCCCTTAAAACCCACTTCCTTTCGTCTTCCCCTCTCCTTCCCTCTTTCCTGATGATGCAACAGTTTGTTGCGAAAGCTTGAATTTTGTGTGTATGTTTGTGTTTGTTTGTGTGTCTATCGACCTGCCAGCGCTTTTGTTCGGTAAGTCACCTCATCTTTGTTTTTATATATAATTTTTCCCACGTGGAATGTTTCCTTCCATTACATTGAAATCCAGAAGTTTTATATGTATAAAATTTCACAGATAGGGTAGTCAAATATCTACGTTAATTCTTAATCAGTTCACTTCTGCTACAAAATACTGAAATAAAAGTGTCTCCTATTCCAGCATTTACGTCACACTGGAATGGGACGCATAATTAATTATAAAATACGAATCCAAAGGTTTTGTTGCCATGCACAGTCTTCCATCTTACAATATGTTTTTATAAACCGAGAAAGTTGCTGAACTCTGCAAGAAGTAAACTGTGCATATTTATACAGAGGGAGTTTGCTAGGAAAGATATTCTAAAAGATTCTAGAATTTCACTGATACAAAATAACAAGGTGTGAACACCTAGGATTCTTATTCAGCATGGACTGCAGTTTACTGGAAGTTACACCATCCACTTCTCCTGTTATAACACTCAACTTTGGAACAGCATCTTCTGTCATTACCATAGTTTCTTGGGGAGCCACACTTGTAGTCTCCAGTTTATTGATACTCTCAGGAAGCCAACTGAAGGGACTTGTAATGTATGAAACTGAACTGAGCGCTTTAGAATTGTTAAATGCTGACATGGATTCATTCACAGACTCTGCAGAATCAGAAGAAAATCTTCATCACTGACTTCACAGCTTCAAAGTGCTTACTGTGGAAAATCACAGTTTCAGTCCATATTGTCAACCTTGTTATCACTGGTTGTGAAGGCAGAGATATGTCAGGTAGCTGCTGCTTGCAGTATTGTACATGATAAGGACGTTTCAAGAAAACCTTCTTCATTGCTGATATCAATGTATTTACTTCTTGGAATTGGTGCCTAACTGTCTCTGCCAATTGCTGCAGTGCATGAGCCATACATGTAACATGCAGTAAGTTTGGATAAAATACATTAAGCAGTTTCCCCACTATCAAGCATGTATGTACATCGGTAGGACCCTCTCTTCTTTTATGCCATCTGGCCTTAGTACCTTGAATCCATCATTAATGAACGTAACAGTTGTTGAACTATTTGTTGCCTCCAAAGATTTACAGTAAATTAATTAGATGCAACCTCAGACTCCAACTTGCCCAGTATTAGATTAGCGATGAAATGGCCGTCGTCACATCAGCAGAAATCCATATAGGTGATTTTCCAATGTGAGCCCTGATTTTTTGTAATATATCGACATAGCAAGAATCCAGGTAATTCTTCTTGAGGGTGGTCTTGTCAGGAATGTTGTGGTTGCAGTATTCCTGTAAGAAATGTTTGAATTCAGGTACCTGAAGTTCGTTCCAGGGTCTGTTCATTGTAATCAATGTGAATCACAGTTCTTTGTAAAACTCACTATTAGATGATGTAGGCTGTCCTTGCAACTGTGTAAGTAGGACTTGTTTCTATAATCTGTTGTTTATGCCTAATACATAGATTGCTTTGTAAATGTTGTTCAGTTTGAGATTTGATCATACATCCTATATGTTTATCACAAGTTTGGCAGAGGACTATTTTACTATCAGTGGTAAGCACTGTCAATAGAAATGAAAATGAAATGATCATATGTCATTGAAATCCATGTTTTCAGCTTTGATGACAATGAAGATGCAGCTGGTACCATGGTTAACTTAAATGCAAGTGATTGCAAGTGGCTGTTACATATTGTGAAGCATTTGAGAACAGGAAAGGAAAGTGTTTAAAATGAGTCATTGTTGTTCACTTGAACTGGTGCAATTTAGCTTTGAGTGTAATGGGATTGATGGCAGTGTGAGAAACACATTATTAAAAAAAAAATTTTTTCCTTTCTTGCTATGTAAAGAAAGTGTATGGGACTTACAAAAATGTATAATAATCCCACAATAATATTAAACTGTTCAGTGTTTCTTACAACTGAATATAAAGGAACAGAATATGTAATTACATAAAATCTTGGCTCAGGCTGTAACTCAGATTTTTAATTTAATTTTTGCAAATAAAACTATCGCATTCCAACTTAGCCTAAGCCAAAGGCCAAGCTACAGATCAATATGTCACTGCAATGAGGTATATAGGTTTCACATTCGTTCGCTTGTGTAACTTACAACCACACTGTCACATTCTAACTAACAATGGCTAACTCCATAATTCGTGACATACTGGAGGGAAGGGGGAGGAGTCAAATATTTCTGACGACGAAGATCGTAAATTTAACTGTACCCTGTGGTCTGAGTATAACTACACTCTTGGAAATTGCAACATATTCAGGAAAAAAAAATAGCTGAATGTTTGTGACAAGCAAGACTATAAATTTCACTGCTGCATGCATTCACTGCAGTGAAGTTTATAATCTTTCTTATATTTGACTGCTACTATTGGGTCCCAACACAATCACAACGTAGTAATTCATATGTTCAGAAAAAAAAAAAAAAAATTGTGACAACAGCGAAGAAGAGAATGGTCTCTTTTCAGTGCTAGACATTCATTTTCTTGCCTCTTGCTTGGGTACGTGACAATATCATTTCATCGACTACCTGAAACTGATGCATTGTCAATCCGTGAGCGGTAGAGAAACACCAGTGTGACTACTACTGTCCCTGATCTAGACTGCAGCCCAAGCTTGATAATACCATGTAAACAAAAGTATGTTTCAGATTTCTGTCTTATTCTACATCCATGATCTGGGTATCTTTTACAGTTATCGCTTAACATTTGACACTGTTCATGCCTCTTTTATACCCTACCAGCTCTGGTAACAACTCTGGTGGCCATTCTGTCTGTCAGAAAGAACTGCAACTCTTACATACCAACCGATGGTGTGTACATGATCGAAATTACATTAACTTTCGCCCTGTCTTTGGGTGCTTCACCTTTTTCTTGTTAAGCAGTGCATATTGAAAAAAAGAAAAAAAAAAACAATACTTTGCATGGGGGCATCTGGTTGAGTCCTTCATCTAGCTGGGGATGTTGAATGGCTGATAGTGGTGGTTGCAGTGGTATGGAGTTGTAAAGCACCTCTGCTGCCTATGTTTTCCGCATTCTTTGTCATGACCTAGAAGAGACCTGTATGAAATGTAATCATTTATGTACCAATCCAAATAATTCCACCATCAGCTCCTGTACGAGGCCTGTCTAAAAAGTATCCGACTTTTGGCATGATGGGGTTGGGACCCTAACCCCTTCAAAGTAGGCCCCTTGTGGTTGCACACACTTAGCCCACCGATCCTTCCACTGCTGGAAGCACCTCTGGAAGTCTTCTTTTGGAATGGTGTTCAGCTCCGTCATCGTGTTCCGCATTATCTCTTCTCTACTCTCAAAATGGGATCCTTTCAGTGGCGTCTTCAATTTTGGAAACAACCAGAAGTCGCAAGGAGCCATGTCTGGAGAGTAGGGAGGTTGGCGAATGGCTGTAATTCCATGTTTGGCCAAGAAAAATTTGGATCAAGTGGGATGAATATGCGGGGGAGTTGTCATGATGCAGTTGCCAGTTTTTTCCCACCCACACGTCTAGTCTTTGGTGCCGAACTGTGTCACGGAGTCGCCGGAGAACAGCTTGATAGTACTCCTTTGTCACTGTTTGTTGTTCCAGTGCATATTTGTGATGCACAATTCCACGGACATCAAAGAAGACAGTCAGCATCTCCTTGATTTTGCTTCCCAGCTGCTGCACTTTCTTTGACTTTGGAGACTCGGGATGCTTCCATTACGAGACTGTCTTTTTGTTTCTGGGTTGTACCCGTACACCCGTGACTATCTCCAGTTTTCACGGTGCTCAGAAACCCAAGATCAATGTTGGTGGTGTCCAGAAGGTCCTGTGCAACATTGAAACGGAGGTCTTTTTGTTCTGGCGACAACAACTTGGGCACGAATTTTGCAGCCACTCGGTGCACATTCAAATCATTATGCAAAATTGCGTGTGCAGAATCTTTACTCACTCCAACTTCTTGGGCAATCTCCTGCACCATCAAACGCCAATCTACCATCACCAAATTTTGCACCCTCTCAACAACAGCTGCACTCCGAGCAGTTTGTGGCCTGCCCGAACGATAGTCACTCTCCGTTGATGTGTGGCCATTTTTGATTGGTTGAACCACTCCTTAATTTGTGTTACACCCATCGCATCTTCTCCAAACACCTGCTGAATCTTACAAATTATTTTGCTTTGAGAATCACCAAGTTTTTGACAAAATTTGATGCAGTATCTTTACTCAGTCATCTTGAGAGGATCGGTAATTCGACGAACACATTGTGTAGCACCTCACTCAGCGACCAACAGGCGGCGCCTGATGCGCTGGAAGGTGGGGACAAAATTCACACTTGTGCATAAAGATCTCTTCCTTTACTGTGTACAGTGGCGTTGCGCTATTGTCTCTATTTTGCGTGGGAAAATCAAAGGTCGGATACTTTTTAGACTGACTTCGTATTTGCAAATGAACGTGCAAAGCTGATTCTTCCCAGCAAATGATGTTAAATTGTCCGCCCTGGTAGCTGAATGGTCAGCGTGACAGACTGTCAATCCTAAGGGCCCGGGTTCGATTCCCGGCTGGGTCGGAGTTTTTCTCCGCTCAGGGACTGGGTGTTGTGTTGTCCCAATCATCATCATTTCATCCCCATCGACGCGCAGGTCGCCGAAGTGGCGTCAAATCAAAAGACCTGCACCAGGCGAACGGTCTACCCGACGGGAGGCCCTAGCCACACGACATTTCCATTATGTTAAATTGAATGAGTGCTGTGTTATATATGCAGTGGTCCCTTTGCTCCCCCCACCCCCCTCCCCCTCATCCCCCACCCTACAGCTGATATCAGTAGTATCCAGAATTGGGCATCATATCAGTCAACTGATGAGGGAAATAAAACATCCCAACTATTGGACTTAATTCTGTGATTGTGCTTCAGAGCTCTGCTCAGCCAATAAGTGTCATGTCACGTCTCTAGGTGCCTCCGTACAGTGAAAATTATGAAAGACTGAGGAAAGGCCTGCTGTTTCTCCTAATGTTGAAAAGTGACGAAGAAGTGGGGGCGAAAGGAGCCTTTCTTGTAAGTGTTTGCAGCCCCTTTCATACTTTGTAATGATGAAGAAAACGCTGGAGAAAAGCAAATGGGTGGGGGGGACTGGATGCGTAGTGCTCAAACTATTGTGTTATGAGCTAAAATAATCACAAGCATGATGAACATCGACACCACTGTTATTAAAGGAAGTCTTATACTAACAGATGTTCACTTGTCCATGAGACATTAATAGTGTTTTGGGATAATGTGTCAGAAAGGCGCTGAATTTAATTTGTGTTTTGAGGCATATTGTAAAAGAGTAACTAGTCTGAAACAAATACAGTGAGATGTCAGATGTGTAGGTACTTTTTCTACCAGTGATTACAGAACTTCAGCTGTTTCCTTTTGGTTGTTTTCTTTGGCAATAAATGAGAAATGTGTGGTTGTTAGTAACAATATTCCTAGTTTCTAATAATTTTGGATTTTTGTATGAGGCATGTAGACTTGTCAACACAAAAAGTGGGCCACTGCTGAATGCAACTAACATACTGTAGCTGTGTCCTAGGTCCTCTAAATGCTGAAACCCTGTGGGGTACAGATATTTGATTATACACACTGATTACCACAAGACAAGAGGAAAATGCTCAATATGGTGTTCAATCCAGATGTAAACTAATATCAAAATACAACAAATATTATAAAACACATTATTAGAGATGAGACCATCCCTAACACTTGTAAATTTTTGTAAATTAAACTTCATTACAATAAGTGGCACTTCAAAAGTCTTATCACACTCATTAAATGACACAGAGTTGTTGTTCATGATCCAAATTTGAACCCACTGATAATCAAACAAAGTTTGTGTGTCTAATCGAGAATTGACTAGGTGTAAAGAGACGTATAATATCAAAGTGCTCACTAGTGTCAGTTTACAAGGCTAAATGCCCAAATCTGCAAATAATGGCGATACTTCTAGCACTGCACTGGTAACCACATGAAGCTTATATTACTTTTGAGAAGTAACCAGAAAAGGTATATAATAAAGTGCAATGCACTGCAATATCATCAATGACCGTACCATTGCTCACAGTGCTTCGTGGCCAGGAATCAGACTGTATTCAGCTCATGGCCAATAGGCAGCGGCACCACCGTGTCTTAAAAGCGCAGGCACAATCACTCCTAAGCTGCTTCCGCGGTAACCCCAGCAACGCCAGTTGGGGTACATAAGAAAAATAACAACCTACCAACTACGGGCCAATCATGCCATGCCATGCCACTGTGGTCTCACCAGCAGCCTGTGTACTTATATGCACCTGGACTTGTTAAAAGTACACACACTCCGCCATGGACGGAGGTGCAAAGTCAGGCTGCAGTCTCGTGAACTGTTTAGATACACCACTTGTAACTAAGGACGTGTGACAGTGTTGTTTGATTGTGATAGGGACTTAGTGCACGATTCCATCTGACAGTGTTTGCATTCAGATCTTATGTGAACTTCAATTGAGAGATTAAACATTCTTTTTTTCAACTCAAGCCTTCAATCTTTGTTGTTCCGCACTTTCCGGATACAACACACGCAAGCATGAAACGCCATGAAGTAAAGTTGTGGTGAAGGACAGGAGTATAATCCAGTACATATTTGTATTGTTCATTAAGCACAATCAGATGTCAGATATCAAATATGTTCATCAATAGGGTGATATTGGAACCTGAAATGATGATACAAATAATTTTTTCCTGGCAGTGATTCGAACCAGGCAGCTTTTGCTATTGTCTTATAGTTACAAATATACATGAAACATTTTTGTTTCACCACCAGTAGTGAGGTGTGCATATTTTTGGCTAGAGGTAATGCAACAAATAATTCTGTGTTGCCTAGGTCACCAACCCCGCACATGTAGTCGTTGTTGTCTTCATACGAAGAGGTGTCAGAGGTATTTGGGCTCTAAGTGCAAATTATAATCTGCTTAAATTTCAGACAAGTTGCTACTGGATGAAATTATACACAATGTATAATACCAATGAAAAAAAATCTAGTAAGAGATATATGCTTAAAAGACACAATCAAAACAATTTTTTGTAAATTAGATTATAAACTTTGATGGTCTTACGAATCCCTTAACAAGCCACACTCAGTCAAGAGAACCCACTCACTATGTTGCAAACACAACACTGAAATACTGATTGTTCAAACAAGGCTCACAATAATGAAACAATCTGATTGTTAAAGTAATTGTTGCCATTATATTTTCTATAAACAGTGAATCTTGTGAATTTTCTTTGGGAAACTAGTGGTTACGTATTTACCAAGGTAGTAGGCTACATTTAAGTGCGGTTAAATACAAAATTAAAACTCTTAGATGTTTAACCAACCAATTTCACATGTTTCACTAATAACTTTAAGACAAAAATTCACAGGTTACAACACCTAGGTATTAAAATCTCTGCAATATTGATTGGAAAATTTACATCACTTGATGCATGATTCAAGCAAACTGATTCTTTTTTGGAAAAATGTTTTATACAATTGAATCCAAAAATTAAGTCTTCATTTTCCACTTGTAAATATTTACAATTTTGAAAAGGACAATAAATATGAAGCTATGATTCATTGAATTCTTTATCATCTCTTTTTTTACAAATGAGAAGAGTTTTATGCAGATGAACACTTACGATAAAAGCAGAAGGGCTACTTCTTATAGTTTTCAAGTTTTTCTGACAGTCTCATTGCATATTTACCAGATCTTTTTATTTCAATTGTTCAAGGTACTAATAAACATTTATTAGGCATAATAAAAGGTTTCAGGTATAATTTGAGTGCCAGAAAAATGTATTCAAACTTCCAGTGCGCCTCTTTGATGATGCTACTTTTTAGGGCCTTATATGCTTGCATTGCAAAACCAAATCCACTTTTCTAGATAGTTTAGAATATGCTCTTTCTAATGACCATAGTTTAGAAGAGTTTGGAGAAAACACTTTTTTGAAAAATGTGACTAAAAATACCCATTCTTAGCACTTTTTGAAAAATCGTTAACTTCACCATAGATTTGTGAAATAATAGAAAGCAATAGGAGAATTAAATTTTATATTCTAAGACTGTGTTGGTTAGTTATGGTGTGCGAAGTTTCATGTACATCCCACAATTACTTTTGGAGATATAAAAAAACTACAGTTCGCATTTTTTTTAAACAGCTATTTTTTCGCCCAACTTTGCTTCAAATTATCTATATGAAAATTGCTCAGAAATCCTTTTCCTAATATTTTACTTTAAAGAGCTCTAAAAGTTGTATAAGATGGCCAAGTTTTGTTTCTTTCATGCAAATACTTACAGAGATATCTCATCTCAAAGTTGCTGAAAATTCAAGGACGCACTATTGGAAGCTGTGCTATGGTTTCAAACAAGTGACTATATCTCTGTAAGTATTGAATTTCTGAAACTGAAGCTTTACCAGTGTTCATTGAGAACATGTGTGAATGTTCATACAAAATTTCATCAAAATCCATTATGGTCATGTGGGAACATTTCTCGATATTAGACCACTTGGCGTGGAATGGCCCAGCTCTCAAATTCTCTTTCACAAGTAGTTGGGATTGCACCATTCGTAGAGACCTGGAGGTGTTTAGCATCATGAGGAAATGATGAAATGATGGGACAGTATCATCTCAAAGGGTTCAAATCCATGGAAAAATTGGAGTCTGAGATCGAAACACAGTCCAATGCCAATATTTTCCAAATCTGAAGGTCACTTAAAATAAGAAATGAAGGTTGTATGACCTTACGTGATGACTGTTTCATGAACTAAAATAGTTACTAGTGTAAGAAAGCTTACTAGAGACAAGAGTTTCTGCAAGCAGTGACTTTCTCCTTTGACAGCCAAAACTAATCCTACTCTGTTCCACTCGGTAGTGAATGGACATGTTTAATTTGGAACCAGGGCACTGTCCTGTGTTCTTTACTTGGCATTACTGGTGGGGAAGGGGATATGTTAGTGTCTGTTAAAAACTGGTATGCCCGGCACCCTCGCCTTAGCTATTACAATCTACTGTCAGTCCAACCAACCATCGAATTTCACATGTATTACCATCATATTTTTGTCATAAGTGGTATGCAGCACTTGGTACAAAAAGTGTTTAATTCCACTTGAGCTGCTGTTGTGAATAACATATCCGTGGTCTAGTAGCCAACATCATGCAGTGCCAATGAAAAGCCATGATATCAAACCCGTCCTTTTCTTTCTTTTTTAAGCCATACTCCATCTGTCTGCTAATAGCTTCAGTTTGATAGAAGCTCAGAGACAGTTTCGTTCATTTTCTAACCAGCCAGTAATACAAAAATCTTGCAGAAATATGTTTGTGAAATAGTTCGTGGGTGTCTATCATAGTAAGACCAATTTCAGCACCATCAGCCAGCAGCTGCTTCATGCAGATCGGTGTCCGCTGAAGTGATCATGATGCATTAGGCATAGAGCCTATGATCTCCAGCACTGCACTTGAATTAGCAAGTATAACATTATGTAACATTGCAGATGATACTACACTATGTTTCAGCATGCTCCATGACAATTTTGTATGGCATGTTGCTATAAGCACATATAACTATGGTCGTATTTTGTTCAAATTTGTAGTATAGCTCGTGCCATGACAACATAAGTATTTCACATTTTTGCCGTGTTGATGTTCTCCTTATGAAGTTACCACAAAGTACTTCACATCGCCATTTATTTACTTATTTATTTATTTATATATTTGTAATCACATTTTCGACGAGATGTTGTATAATAGTCCTCCTTCCTTTCTTTTAATCTCAATATGACTACTGAATGCAAATGTTGCATGAAGGTTAATTGATCATCACATCTGTGAATCATGAGATACACTGTTATTGACCATAGTAGTAAATTGCAGAAAAGTCTTTTTATCAATGCCTATTTCTCTTCATGAACATGGTGATTAATTTATCTAAAAATGATCATACTTGAAACGACACAACCTGACTTCGTTAATAGCACTCACTCCTCAGAGGCCACAGGTGTTTCTAATTGCCTACATTGATTTCAGCCTTTTACTAAACACAGACAGAACATAATGTCATAAATATTAATCTTTACTCCGTTTCAGGCTGTGCTTTCTAATGCATAAACAACGCTCCTCATAATGTCAAAAATGAGAAATATTCCAGTTGTCTTGGCATGAGCTACACTACAAACTTGAAGAAAATAAGATCATAGTTAAATATGCTTTATAGTAACATGCCATACAAAATTGGCAAGGAGCATGCTGAAGCATAGTTTGGCGGTCTGTATCAAGTGGCCTCTGGCTGATGGTGCTGAAATTGGTCTTACCACGATCCCTTTACAAACATGTGTTTCTATTACTGGCTGGTTAGAAAATGAACGAAACTGTCTCTGACCATCTGTCAGACTGACGATCTTACTAGCGAGATGGAATAAGGCTTAAAAAAGAGAGGAAAAGGATGGGTTTGCATGACGTTGACTACTAGACAACGAATAGGTTATTCAGAATGTAGTTTTCACTCTGCAGCAGAGTGTGTGCTGATATGAAACTTATGGCAGATTAAAACTGTGTCCCCGCAGTATCCTTTCTTCCAGGAATTCTGTGAAGTTTGGAAGGTAGGAGACAAGGTACTGGTGGAATTGAAGCTGTGAGGACAGGTCGTGAGTCGTACTTGGGTAACTCACATGATAGAGCACTTGCCCTCAAAAGGCAAAGGTCCGTAGTTCAAGTCTTGATCTGGCGCACAGCTTGAATCTGCCAGGAAGTTTCATATCAGCGCACACTCCACTGCAGAGTGAAAATTTCATTCTGGAAACATCCCCCAGGCTTTGGCCAAGCCATGTCTCCACAATATCCTTTCTTCCAGGAGTGCTACAAGGTGTACAACTTTGCTTCCGCCGTTTTTTCCCCAACATTTGAGGCTTTAATGAAACAAGTTGGTTACACATGTATCATTCAAAGTATTTTCCATCGCTGGCCACTACTTTCTCCCATCTTTCAGGCAGTGTACAAATCCCACGTCGAAAAAATTGTTCATCTTTTGGAGCGATCCATGAATCAATCCAATTTGTGATTTCTTCATGAGATCGGAAATATTGGTCATCCAGGCCATGCGCCATTGATCTAAACAGGTGATAGTCAGACGGAAATGTTGGTCATCCAGGCCATGCGCCATTGATCTAAATAAGTGATAGTCAGAGGCAGCAATGTCAGGAGAATACAACGGGTGGGGTAGGACTTCCCATTTTAACATTTCCAAGTACATTTTGACCTCTTTTGCAATGTGAGGTCGAGCATTGTCATGCTGCAAAATCACTTTATCATGCTGTATTGTGGCTGTTTGTCTTTTAATGCTCTGCTCAAACGCATTAATTGCGTTCAATAACGAGCACCTGTGATTGTTTCACTTGGTTTTAGCACCTCATAGTACGACGCCAAGCTGGTCCCACAGAATCCTGAGTATGATCTTGGAGCCGTGAATATTCGGTTTGGCCATTGACATGGAAGCATGGCCAGGATATCCCCATGATTTTTTGCATTTAGGGTTATCGTAATGAACCCATTTTTTGTCCCCGGTCACAATGCGATGCAGAAATCCCTCCTGTTTTTGCCTCTGAAGTTACTGTTCACAAATGCACAAACGCCATTCAACATCTCTTGGTTTCAGCTCACACGGGACCCGAGTTCCTTCTTTCTGAATCATGCCCATAGCCTTGAGACATTTTGAAATGGCATTCTGTGTCACTCCCACTAATCATGCCAATTCTTCTTGAGTCTAACATGCATCTTCACTCAGAAATGTCTCCAATTCTGCATAATATTCGAAAACATTCTCTCTTCCACCACTTTGCCGGTCTATGCCGTTAAAATCACCATTCTTGAAGCTTTGAAACCACTTACAACACGTTCTTTCACTAATAGCGTCCTTACCGTATGTACTTGAGAGCATTCGATGAGACTCAGCTGCTGTTTTCTTCATATTGAAACAAAACAGTAACACCTCTCATGAATGACGAGAATTAGGCTCGTAAACTGACATTTTAAATCAAGAACAACTTTATGATGCAGACACAAATTGTCTAATGTTTGAATGAGGTTATGTTGACCGAGGTCCAAGCTAACTGCCTGATGTCTGTGATCTGTTTCTTTCGACCGCTACTTACCGTTGTCGTCACCTATCAGAAAACGGCAGAAGCAAAGTTGTACACCTTGTAGTTCTGCATTGTCTGCAGGAGAGCTTCTGTGAAGTTTGGAAGGTAGGAGATGAGTTATTGCTGGAACTGTAGCTGTAAGGATGGGTCGTGAGTCGTACTTGGGTAGCCCAGATGGTAGAGCACTTGCCCATTGGATAGGTTATTCACAACAACAGCTCAAGTGGAAGTCAAAAGATCTCGTACCATGTGCTGCATCCCCATTATGAAAACACACAATGCTAACACATGTGAAATTCAATGGTTGGTTGGGCTGAGCCTAGCTTGTAATGGCTTGTAATAGCTGCTGGGGGTAGCAGTTTTTAACAGATACAAACATACCCTCTTCACCCCCAGTAACACCAGGTAAAGAACACAGGGCAGTGCCATGTTTCCAAAGCACATTAAATATGTCTGTTTGTTACTGAGTGGAACAGAGTTGGATTAGTTTTGACCATCAGAGGTGGAAGTCGCTGCCTGCAGAAACTCTGTCTTTAGTAAGCTTTCTTACACTGGTAATGTTATTTTAGTTCATGAACCAGTCTTCATGTAAGGCCATGCAACATTCATTTCTTATTTTAAGTGACCTCGAGATTCTGAAAATATTGGCAAAGGACTGCAATTGGAGCTCTGATTCCAATTCTTCTGTGGATTTAAACCCTTTGAGATGATACTATCCCTTCATATCGTTGTTTGCTCATGAGGCCAAGGTATATACAAATGGCATGATCCTAACTGTTAGTGAAAGGGAATTTGATAGTTGACAACTTTTTGTATGGGGTCGACGATGATGATATGCGCAGGGTTGGAGTCCCAGGCAGCACAGAACTATTTGTTGGCCTACCTTTAGCAAAACATGCACATCTCACTAGTGGTGAAGAAACAATAAGTACTTTGTGTCTATTCTTAGGTATAAGAAAATAGCGAAAGGTACCGGGTTTGAATCCCTGACAGGCACAAATCGTTTGCATCATCATTTTAGGTTCAAATATCCTGCTATTGGTGGACATATTTAATATCTGACATCTGACTGTGCTTAGTTAACAATACATATAGGAACTTGGTTCTACTTCCTGTCCATCACCACAGCTTTACTTGATGGCATTTCACATTTGTGCACAGCATTTTTTTACATACCTTTTGTGGTTATTTCTCAGGAGCAATGTAAGCTTCATGTAGTTCCCAATGCAGTACTAAATGTATAGTCATTATTTCCTGGTTCGGATATTCAGCCTTGTAAACTGATACTGGTGAACACTTTGATATTTTACGTCTCTTTATGCCTAGTCGAATCTCGATCAGATGTGCGAGCTTTGTTTGGTTAAAAATGGGTTCAAGTTAGTATCATGAACAGCAGCTTGTCTTTGTCATTTAATGATTGTGATGAGACTTCTGCAGTGTCACTTTGTAATGAAGTTTATTTTAGAAGCATTAAGGACTGTCTCCCCTCTTACAACGTTTTCTAACATTTATTGTATGATGGTATTGGTTTACTTCTGGACTGACTGCCATAAAGAGCAGTGTCTTGTGGTACCTATTGTGTATAGTCAAAAGACTGTACTGCAGAGGGTTTAGAGGACATATAACACAGCCATGCTATTTTTGTTGCATACAGTCAGGTGCAGCCTACACATTGGAATTCAGGGGTGGTCTGCTTTTTGTGCTGCCGAAGGTACATAAATTTATACAAGTTTTCTTGAATGTTGCAGGTAACCACAAAAATCATCAAACAGTATTTTGGCCCAAAATTTCCTCAGAGGAAATATCCTATCTGTGTTGTATCTGTAACTCTTCCTGCAGACCTTTTAGATGTAAATTTGGAACCAAATAAAACAAAAGTGTTCTGCAAAGAAGAGGTAAGAATAATCCTTTAAACAGATAACATACATACATTTGATTACATCGTTTGTGATGTCTTATAATTATTCAGCAGAACATAACTTTCTCTTGTATGTGATTATATATTCAGAGAGATGAAAATTATCTGTAATGATGGAATATAAAATCATTATTGTAAACTTAACACTATTATGAAAAGGTTAGATTGCTGCTCACCATAAAGAGGATACATTGTGATACATTGAATTGCAGACAGGCACAATGAAAAGTGTTACACATTGAGCTTTTGTCTGAAGCCTTCTTTGGGAAAGGACACACACACACACACATTGTAATGGGGCGGGGAAGGAGGAGGAATTGCCACCGCCTAACTGTGGCCAAGAGCTAAGTGGACCACCCTGTGGCACAACATGCAGCTGAATGTAACATACTTGATTACTTGTCAACCTGGGATACCTGGATCTTCCACTCCACCACCAGTTTTTGTGAAATGTGCAGATGGGAGTTACCATTAAAACACATTCTCTGCTCCTGAAATTATCTGAAGCCAAAGCTACAGTAAACTACTATCCCCACACTGTTCACTCAACAATGTGCGCCGCCTCTGTCCTATCACCTCCTCCCAGTTCATGTCCCCTCACCCTCATTGTGCACGACTCTGTGCCACTGCACTCACTGATTTTTTTTCCTTTCTTTGCTCCTTTTCCTTTCTACTTCCCATTTCCTCCTCTCTCCCTCCCCCACAGCCTCCTGGCATTGCACTTGGCAGCATTGCCGTGCTGCCATCTAATCTGTGCATTCTCTGCCAGACAGCACTCTTCTTTTTTTCTCTCTCCCCATCCGCCTTAACAGTAACATACTATCCCTCCCCCTTCCCCACTCCTCTATGGATTGCTGCTTTCGTTCAATGCGAGAATTGCGTTCTGGCCACAGTAGCCAGAGGTAGCAGTCGTTCGCCTGAGGTGTGCGAGCTAATGTGAATGTGTGTGTGTGTGTGTGTGTGTGTGTGTGTGTGTGTGTGTGTGTTTTGTTTTCCGGGACCACCCTGTGGCACAACATGCGAGCTAATGTGAATGTGTGTGTGTGTTTTTGTTTTCCAAAGAAGGCTTTGGCCAAAAACTGTATGTATGACAAACTTTTTATTGCGCTTGTCGGCAGCTTAACGTGTCACCTTTATGGTAAGGAGCAATCTATCCTTTTCATTGTATTGTTGGTAATCTAACAAAGTATTGTTTTACTGCATTAGCATTGCAAGGGTTAGTTGATGAATGTTATTTAAAATGTTCATGACCTTTATTTAGTTCAAGAATATTACATCCGTCAGAGTAGAACTACATTTAGAGGCTAAAAATTGCAGCACCATGAAGGCAGCATGCTACGAACATCAAATTGGCTTGATGTTTACTGTATGCTTGGATATGCAAATTGTTATCAATTCAGTAAAACCGCAAAATGTAGGTAGGTATTAAACCACCTACATTCTGTATGCACAGGGAAAGATTATACAGTTGTTTTCTACTTCAGAAATCACATTTGAATGTGGATTGTTCGTGAAAAAATCTTGTTACACTTTATGTAAGGGGAAGGAACTATCACCATGTGCCTGACTTTAACAGTGGCAGGATCTTCATCTAAGTAGGCTGCAGTTTATCGTTTTGCAGTATTGCTGCTTGCATTGGTTGAGGTCCCAAGACTGTCATTTAAGTATGGGATCTATGGATTTAGGAGAACTATATTCTGTTGCATGCAGGATTTCTGTGGCCCCATTAGACTAGTGGCTGAAAGGAGAGACGTATTATTTGCTCATCCATGCAGTATTTTACAGTCATGTTAAGTACCTTCAGAAGAAAAGGGGTTGTTTACAGAGTATCCATACAAAGAGCATGACAAAATGTGGAGCATTAAAAACTGTTAGCACAGTGAGAATTGTTGCAGCTTCCCTGGACATGTCAGCAGAGAAAGATGGACTGACAGTAGTGCAAAAAATGGTTCAAATGGCTCTGAGCACTATGGGACTTAACTTCTGAGGTCATCAGTCCCCTAGAACTTATAACTACTTAAACCTAACTAACCTAAGGACATCACACACGTCCATGCCTGAGGCAGGATTCGAACCTGCGACCGTTGCGGTCGCGCGGTTCCAGACTGTAGTGCCTAGAACTGCTCAGCCACTGACAGTAGTGCACCAAACGACAACACTGGGCACAGGTGTGGCACCAAGATGCATCTTAGGATGAGTCCAGGTTCTGCATACGGCATAATGATTAGTGCATAAGTATGTGGTGGCTCCAAGTAGAATAAACATTTACAGATTGACATTGATATTGTTACACATGACATACCCATATCTGTCATCCAAGCTCTTTCAATTTGATGCCCATCTGGATGAGAGCCATTGTTGCTGCTAGAGGTGGCACCTCTGCGTACTAAATTTTGTGCCATGTATACCCCAAATCACTGACAAACTGAAACTTGTATTCGTCCTACGCACTGTATACTTATAATAAGTAAAATTTCATTGTTAGCTGTTTTTCCTGATCAAATTTTAATGACAAGCAGTGTAGATGTATAAAATTGATTTGTGTTTCAGTGTAGTGAATATATACTGGGTGGCCCAAAAAGGATGGTCGGATTTGAACTGCGTAGTACCATTGAAAGGTGAGGAGGGGGGACCACTGCCGGCCGTCTGCAAGTCGGCCATTACACCCAGTTTGCCACGAGATGGCGCAGTGGACGGTCGAGCACCGTGTTTTTGCTGTGGAACAGTTTTTCAGAAATGATGAATCGTTTATTACTGTGCAACGATTGTTTCGACAACGTTTTGGTGTAGCGCGTGATGGACCCATTCCAGATCGCAGATCCATATCACGTTGGGTGACTGCATTCCGGACAACAGGGTCTGTCAAAAGTGGTAAATCTACAGGGCGTACACGTACGGCAGTTACTCCACAGAACATTGATGATGTTAAGAGCGTCAGTGCTGCAAAGCCCGTGTCGTTCCACTAGGCGTCGTGCTCAAACTTTAGGCCTCAGCCGTAGTTCGTTGCAGCGTATTTTAAGCCGTGAGTTACAGTTTCACCCATACAAAATTATGATCACGCAAAAGCTGTATGATCGTGATTTTGAGCAGCGAAGACGATTTTGTGAATCAATGCTTGACATTTTGTACTCTAATAATGATGTTGTGCTTCTTATGTCAGATGAAGCCCATTTCCATTTAGACGGCTATGTCAATAAACAAAACTGCAGGTATTGGGCAGCAGATAATCCCAGAGAATTGCACCAAAAGCCTCTTCATAGTGCTAAGGTAACAGTCTGGTGTGGAATTTCAAGATTGGGGATTGTTGGTCCTTATTTTTTTGAGGAGAACAACGCTACAGTCACAGTGAACTCGAAACGTTACGTTAACATGCTACGTAGCTTTTTGGTGCCGAAACTGCGAGAGTTACATGTAAATCGAGATCGAATTTGGTTTCAACAGGACGGGGCCATGGCCCACACAGCCAATGACTCCATGTGTGTTTTAAGGCGGATGTTCCCCCACCACATCATCTCGCGTTTTGGAGATGTCCACTGGCCCGCGAGATCACCTGACCTCTCAGCCTGTGATTTTTTTCTTTGGGGATACCTAAAGTCAAAAGTCTACGTAAAGAAGCCCCGAAACTTAATTGATCTGAAGGAGGCAATCAGTGCGGAAATTATGGCAATTCAAGAAGAAACAGTAGTGAAAGTGATGGAAAATTTCGAGGAAAGACTTGTGGAATGCATCACCGAGGAAGGACACCATCTTCCGGAAGTCATTTTCCGTACATGATTTTTTGTGGTTAGTTCTTGTAATTGGGTGCCTGGGAGCATTTAGTTACGTAATTGAATAAAATTAATTTGTAAAACTGATGGAGTTATAGTTATTTAAAATGTGACCATCCTTTTTGGGCCACCCTGTATTATGCATTACAGTAATATTTACAATCCACCAAAACTATGATGGTTTTTGCTAGCTGGCCCAGTTGACCATTTAAAAAGCAGAAAAAGATTATCTGGGTAATAAAGAAAGCTAAATGCAGGGATTCCTGTAGACCTCTTGTTAAAAATCTGAAAATACTGTCTCTGGTTTGTTTGTATATATATGAAATTCTAATGTTTGCAAAAGGGAGCACCTAAAAAAAAAAGAATCTTGAAACATAACTATGATATACATCCATGTAAAACTAGACAGAAACTGAACCTACATATAAATACCGCAAGTACAAGCTTATGCAGAAGAGGGGTGTATCACACCAGAATTATATAGCCATATGCCTTCGTACTTAAAATACATAACGCCATTAAATGCACTTAATGTAAAGTTGAAACAATTCTTGCTTCACCACTGCTTCTGCTCTGGCTCTGAATTTCTAAAACATCATAAGAAGTAAACCTCGTATGCCAGATAGGTTAATTATTTATTGTGTCATTTCATACTATAATTTATTTTGTGTTGATCTTGTAGCCTCACTTACTATCACATGTAGAAGCAATGTAATATGTTAGTTTATATTATTATGCACTTTGATTGTATTGACTGTGTAGTCACAGTGACTGTTGTCATTGTAAATTAATTATGTTTACACTTGTCCTATATCATATGTACAAACAACAAACTAAAAAATGATGCCTGGATCAAATGAACAAAGATGGGTAGAAGCCTATTTTGTATTTTTTGTGGAAGCTGTTGCCTTTCACGTGGCTGTAAGTTACATTGCTCTTGTATGCTATGTTTGTTTCTTTCTCCTCATTTAGCTCACTTTCCACAGTTTTATTTACTTCTATGTTCTTTTGGAGTTTTTCTCTGTCTGTATCTTCCTCTAAGTGCGCTGTCTGCTTCCCTTTTTTCTTCTTGACTGAATAGTTGGGCAGCAGTGGTGGGGCAGTATAGTTGTGGCTTTGTGCATTAAGTAATTCACATTTCTTAAATGTGTTAATACTTACTAAACAATAATAATTGGAAGAACAGGCTTCAGTTTCAGTATTGACACTGTTTTCAACAGGGATTTTTAGCTTCAGGATCCTGATACTCAGATAAAAATAATTTATAGATAAAAATAATTTATTGTATTAGTGTTATTTCTAAATTTCTTGCTTTGTAACTCCGAGTAACTTCTTCAAGTCCTGCATGCTGCAAAGCATTCTTACCAGTAAATTGCGATTTTCTTTAAAGGCTATATGAAACTTATTTTGTATTCTTTGTGCCAAAGTTCACTTGAAATTTAATTTGATCATTGTTATTTAAGTTCTGGCACAGAGTTCTTTTTCTTTCTCTTTAATTTGGTATCTCTTCATTAGTTACTCGATCTGTCTAGTCTTCAGCATTATTCTGTAGCATCACATTTTGTAATCTTCTATTATCCTCTTGCCTATACTGCTTATCTTCCCCATTTCACTTCCTTAAAATGCCAAACTCAAAAAAGATTTTCTAATACTTGAACTTATATTCAGTGTTAAAAAACTTCTCTTTCTCAGAACCATTTTTATTGGTTTTAATGGTCTGTATTTTATAACTAACCTCTTGATTTCAGTCATCTTTTATTTTGCTGTCATAATGGAAATACTTATCTACAACTTTTAGTGTCTCATTTCCTAATCTCATTCTTTCAGCATCACTTGATTTAATTTAGCTGCTGTCCATTACTTTTGTTTTACTTCTCTGTTCAGCTTATAACCTCTTTTAACAATTTAGGAAAAGACAGATTGCTACTTAACATGAAGAAGACATGTTAAGTTGCAGACAGGCACAATTAAGACACTTGCATAAATTTTTCAGCCCCAATCCTTATCAGTAACACACACACACACACACACACACACACACACACAATCTCTCTCTCTCTCTCTCTCTCTCTCTCTCTCTCTCTCTCTCTCTTCATACACGTAAGCAAACAAACATCATGCACACATGACTACCAGCTCCGGCAGCTCGGGCCAGAATGCCATCAGCAAGTCCCTTCAATTGTGCCTGTCAGCAACTTAATGTATCTTTTTTACAGTAAGTACCAATTTGCCTTTTCCTACACTGTTGATATTCCTGCCTGGAGTTTCCATTGTTTGATTTTGTTATAACCACTTTTTCAAGACATTGTCCATTCCTCTTCAGAAATGACATTTCCTTTGTAGACTATTCTTAATTTTACTCATTTGCAATTGTGATTTTGTCAGTTGTGAATTCTCAAGTGACAGCCGCAACAACGTACTATTTAAATAGAAAAAAAAAGCAAATGTAGTGATACAATCTGTTCTCGTTTGTTTTAGCAATTGTGTGTCATTGCAGCTATTGATCGAGAGTGACACAACTGACAAAATTGTGATCGTAAATAAATACAATTAATAAAGTCCATATAGCAAATTTTGTCATTAATAAATACAATAGACATGAGTAAACAGGAAATAATAATCTTATATATAAAAACAAAGATGAAGTGACTTACCGAACGAAAGCGCTGGCAGGTCGATAGACACACAAACAAACACAAACATACACACAAAATTCAAGCTTTCGCAACAAACTGTTGCCTCATCAGGAAAGAGGGAAGGAGAGGGGAAGACGAAAGGAAGTGGGTTTTAAGGGAGAGGGTAAGGAGTCATTCCAATCCCGGGAGCAGAAAGACTTAACTTCCTTTCGTCTTCCCCTCTCCTTCCCTCTTTCCTGATGAGGCAACAGTTTGTTGCGAAAGCTTGAATTTTGTGTGTATGTTTGTGTTTGTTTGTGTGTCTATCGACCTGCCAGCGCTTTCGTTCGGTAAGTCACCTCATCTTTGTTTTTATATATAATTTTTCCCACGTGGAATGTTTCCTTCTATTATATTGATATCATTAATTTGAATCCAACAATTACGTTTGTTATTGTCACTGTTGCATTTCGAAATCTTTTCTGTCGTCTTATTTTCCTCTTTCTGTTAAGATGTCTGCTTGTGTCTGTATGTGTGGATGGATATGTGCGTGTGTGCGAGTGTATACCTGTCCTTTTTTCCCCCTAAGGTAAGTCTTTCCGCTCCCGGGATTGGAATGACTCCTTACCCTCTCCCTTAAAACCCACTTCCTTTCGTCTTCCCCTCTCCTTCCCTCTTTCCTGATGAGGCAACAGTTTGTTGCGAAAGCTTGAATTTTGTGTGTATGTTTGTGTTTGTTTGTGTGTCTATCGACCTGCCAGCGCTTTCGTTCGGTAAGTCACCTCATCTTTGTTTTTATATATAATTTTTCCCACGTGGAATGTTTCCTTCTATTATATGGAAATAATAATCTGTTTTATTTGATGTTCCGGGCCCTTTGCCATACTTGATAGAATTACGATGGCATCAGCAAACCTTAAAGTTTCCATTTCTTCTCGAAGTTTAATTAATTCTTGTTCCAGATTTGTGCTTGTTTTCCTTTATTGCTTGGTCTCTACAGATTGAATTGTGTTAGGAGTAGGCTACAACTCTGTCTCTCGGCCTTCTTAACTTCTGCCTCCTTTTCATGTGCTCCAGCTATTATATAATTTGATTTCTGTGTAAGCTGTAGATAGCCTTTAATTCCCTATATTTTATCGTGTATGTCTTGAGAATTTCAAATACAGTCAAACATCCGTATAACGATTACCCATACAATGATACTCCTGGGTACACTGTAGTTTTATATGGCCCTGGCTGATTTCCTATATGTACTGTGTTAATTGCCCCTCATTACAACAATGAAGTAAATTTAGCAACACCCTATTATAACTAAGACAAAATTTTGAGGAATTTACATTTCCTACTTCTAAGAAGCTCACTACAGCAGTAGGTATTGTTTATTTAGCTACTAGAATTTTGGCACTTTATTTCCAGAAACTTCACTACATACTATAATACTATATTTATTCAAGCAGCAAAGAGAATAGCGTACAGCCGCAGGCGAGCTGTGCTGAGTGGCAAACATCAAAGAGCTCCTTCATGTGAAAGAGTGTTTAGTTTGTCCATTGTTGAGCTTTAGTAGTAGAGAGAAGTGTTTTGTTGGGCTCATATGCAGCTTATCTCCATGATTTTTGCAATCTGTGAATGTTTTTAGTTGATGTAAATGATTTGGACTTCCCTAATTTGGACAATGGCTAGAACTCAGAAACAAATAAGGTTGGAGACAAAAATTGAAGTTTTCAAAGACATTGATAACAGAATGAAACAAATAGAAGTGGCAAGGAAGTATGGACTTGCACAGTCAATGTTGGTTACCGTCCCTAAAAAATGAAAAGAAATTGAAGAAAGTTTTATAGGTGGCAAATTTAACCCTTCAAGAAAAAGAATGAAGACGGCTGCTGCTGACGATGTGGACAGTGCTAAACTGCGGTGGTTTAAAGAGATGCGTCCACAGAACGTACCAATTAATGGTCTGTCAAAAAGCCTTAAAGTTCGCTAAGTTGCTTGGTGATTCTAATTTTAAGGCAAGTAATGGGTGGTTGCAAAGATTTAAGAACAGGCATGGTATCATTTTTAAAGTGATTTCAGGAGAAGAAAAATCAGCACTGTTAGGTGATGCAGAATTTTTCAGGAAAAACACTGTGTGTAAACTTTTAGAAAAATACAGTCCTTCAAACTTGGACAATGCAGATCAGATGAGACTATTTTATCAACTGATGCCAGAGAAGATGATGGCCTTTAGAGGAGAAAAGTGTAACGGAGGGAAGCAGTCTGAAGTATGCCTAACTGCAGCAACGCGTCAGGGACACACGAATTGACACCACTGGTGATCTGACGATCAGCTAACCACGGTGCTTCAAAAATGTAAGAAGCTTACCAGTAAGACGGTACATAAATTCCTTTAATTTATAAATTAATTCAGTACAGTGTAGCTTCAGCTGTAATGTTTTGCTACAGTCATATTGTAAATGTGATTTCTTTCTTTGCAGTCAATTACAAGACAAATCAAAAAGCATGGATGACGTCTACTCTTTTTTAGTGGCTGCTTTTGCTTGATAAAGAGATGTCAATGAAGAATAAGAAAATTACATTGCTGGTGGATAATTGTAGTGTGCATAACAACATGCCAGTGTTGAAGAAGGTTGAACTATGCTACTGCCCCCCGAACAATACTTTGATTCTTAAGCCACTAGATGTGGGGATAATTAAGAACCTTCAAACAAACTACCATTCACATTTAGTTCAACATGTGATAGCAAGCATTGAAAGAAAGGTAAGCAATCCCTACCGTTTCAGTGTGAAGCAGGCTTGTGACATGATTGCTCGTTCCTGGGACGGTGTACAGCTGAATGTGATTGCGAACTGCTAGAAAAATGCAAGACTTTCTGAAAGTGAAGATGTTGGTGAGAATGTTGTGGTGGATGAAATAATGCAAGATGATATTCAAAGTGATCTGGAGATTTATCCAACAGTTATTGGTAAAACCATAGGTGCTACAGTAGTTGAATACTTGTCGGTGGATAACGAGGCGTTGGTGTTTGAAGCATATACAGACAAATCTATCATTGAGGAGTTAAATGGTAATACATCTGTTGAAGATTCTCACAATGACAGTGATGTGATAAGTGTGAATCCCCCTCCTCTGATGGAGCTAATAGGTCAGTTGAAAACCATTCAGCAAATATCATCTTCAGTCCCCAGTGTTTCAGTGCAGCAATTGGTTGCATTATAGGAGATAAAGACAATATTTACAAGATAATCTTTAAGAAAAAAGAAACAGTGAATTTTTCTGTACACAAAAGTAAGATATTCTACAGGTACAGTATTAATAAATAAAGTGAACAAAATGTATTTCATTATTTGTCTTTTAACATTATTTTTCATCAGAAAAAGTACTACAGTAATGTACTTCTCAGACACGAAAACATGGCTCCTTGCTCCGAGTCACACTAACAAAACCTCATTTTAACAATAACCCCGGTACAACAATTTAATTTTCATGGTCCCATGAAATTCGTTATATCGAGGTTTGACTGTAGTGTGTTGTAGCCAAAATTGTCAAATTCTTTTTCTAAACCTTCACATACTATAAATATAGGTTTGTCTTCTCAATCATTTAAGATAAGATGTGTGGTCAAGTAGCTTCTACAAATTGTTCCATTATTTTGCAGGTAGTTTGTGTTAATATTTTGTAACTATGACTTATTGAACTGATGGTTTAGTGATAGTCACGTATACCTACTGTAGTATTGGGATTATTACATTCCTTTTGAAGTCGTAGGGTATTTTGCCTGTTTCATGTATCCTATGTATCAGAAGAACCATTTTGTCGTGAGTGGTTCTACCCAAGGTCTTAATTGTTCTGAGGGAATCTCATGTGCTCCAGCTGCCTTGTTTCGATTTACATTTTTTAGTACACCATCAAATCATTTTGTACTATTGCTTGTGGCCCATTTCATCTTCATCCGCTTCCCGTTCCCTTTCTATAATCTTGTTGTCCTGTTTCTTTTCTTTGTATAGGATTCCTAAGTATTCTGTCCAGTTTTGTTATTCCCTTCTTTGCTTAGTGTTGCATACCATCTGAGAGCACGATGATCATTTAGCTGCGTCTCCTGTTGCTTTAATTTTTCTGTGTGTGCACCTATATTTCTTTTAGTCATTCATTGTTTTACAACTCTGGATTTTCCTTTAGCAATTTCTGCTTTGCCATTTTGCATTTTGTGACAGTTTTTCTTTCTAGACAACCTTATTCAATTTTATCTGCTTCATTTGTTACATTTTTATATATTCTCCTTCCATCTATTAAACAAGATTGTGGAACAAAATATTAGTCATCTCATAAAAAAAAGCACAGTGTTAGTTTTGGAGCTCTGGAAAGGGTTTAGAGCTGGTACGTGGTGGCATGTGACTTTCTACTGCTGGCTTGGGTTATGGCATTGAAGTGATGTGTATGTGTCTCATTGTATTTGGACATGCCCGCGACAATAATTTGAATGAAGATATCCAATTTGTTGATGTATCTATGCATACTGTCCAATTTGTTTATGAGGAATGTGATATCACTTGCAGCTGTGTGTAATAGTGTAAGAAGAGTGGCCCTAAAAATATCCTAACCAATAGGAACTGGAGATCGTGTCATGCTTTTCCAATGACAAAAGGTTTCAATTCCAACAGGAATTGCTGCTCCCAGTAAATGAATGTCTGTGTCATTTAGTTTCCAGTCAAACATTGGAAGAGAACTGCATACTTCAAACATTTGGAGCCATGAACTTCACCAAAGACCCCTGCTTATAGTGACACATAAAGTTACACACAACAACACAGAAACTGGATAGCAGCTGACAGGAAGTATGGTCTGATTTTGTCCCTTTTTCAAATGATGCAAGGTGGTGACTGCACCAACAACCCACTGAAGCATTTAAACTGCAGTGTAAGTGGAGTGTGCAGCTTAGGCTGGAGGTGTTTTCCATACCATGACCTGGATTCACTCATTCAGGTTATCGTGAACCTGTTTATTTCAACATTCTTTGTGACCGGTATCTCCCTTCTGTCTACATCTTCATACCGAGTAGGTTGCTGGATGCTCCTAGGACTCAAGCACCTATTCACAGCCTGACTAAACTACCAAATCACCCAATCTGAAAAATAAGGAAAACACAACCACTCACCTAAAGTAATCTTATGTGTGGTGCATAGGCAAATGTAACAAAACAGTGACTATATATGACGTCCCCTTTCTCTTATTTTACATATTGTTCCACTAAGGAATTTCCATTATTTCTAGGTTCCACAAGCTTAATTCCATAGAAAATACCTGGAACTGAACAGAATAGCTGGTGAAACATAGCAATCATAATTCTTACAGTTTTTTAACTCCGCAGGATCTGATCATCAGGAAGTGGATTCTGTTGGATATTGGCATACCTGAGGTGTGGACTCTCTTTCTTGCCTATCTGCGGCTAGTATCAAGGCTAGAGACAATATTACTCAGTACTAGCATGATCTGTCTGGGGGAGGAGGGGGAGGGGGAAGGGATTGGAGGGGCAGGACACTATTGTGTACTTATATCATCTCTTATATTATCCAAGGATTAATTCTGTGTCTTGTCTTTTCATCCCATTGTTTCTCTGTTGCATTCAGTATTTCATCTCTCAAAGTTACACATTGATATTCTACTGCATTTTTTCCCTTCTGATTCTAAGTTATTGTCTGTACTCTTTGTAATCCTTATACAGACCCCATCACCATAATTTCTTACCTTTCTGCAGCTTCTTTGCCTTTCATGACTAATAAATTATGCTCAGAGTATGCATCGATACCTAGAAATGTTTGAAGTTTAAAAACTTGTTTTTTAAATCTGTCTTACCATAATTTCACTATTAGTCAAAATCCAATTAAAGAGCATATGAAATGTCATGTGAGTGCAAGGATGACATTCCTTGAACAGGCCATTACGGGCTGTAAGACTTTGAACATTCATAGTTGCCACTGAGGTTTCAAAAGATTGCTGTGTGACAGTTATGAGAGCCGTTATCTTGAGGGCATACCTTCCGATGGAGAATCCTTCCCTAGTTTCCTTTCAGTAATTCCATCAGGATGAAGTTGTAGGATGCTATGAGAATGTGTTGTCTGCGGAAACCATGCTGGTGGTTTGCACCTTTAAGTTTGTTAAATACAAGTTGATTGTGATGGTATAGTGTAGACCTTATGTTAGATACCACTCAGGTGCTCCAAGAGATAACTTAATTCATAACTGTGTAACACGTTTCTGCAGGAACTTTATGATGTGTTGTTTAGGTAGTATGGCAGGTCATACATTCCCTTCGTAAAAGTCACATATTCAATCATTATTTAAATATTACTGTATACCATCCTAACACACATTAATACTTTGAATGTAAAATCACAGTTTGAGCAGTAGGTGTTCTTTTCATGTGTAACACATCCTCTTGTTACTTAGTCGAACATAACCTAAAGTATAAGGAAAATCAAAGATGTGAGAACTGTGATGCATACATTAATATTGCTGGAGCATGGAAACATTAGATGTGCTACTCATTTATTACCCAGAGAACAGAAGGTAGGAGATGTGGATTAGATTCTCCAATATAGCTCTCAGAAGGAAGGAACTATGGAAGATTAGGTAGAAAGGAAGGATGTTTAGGGTTTAACATTATATTGATTCATTAAAAACGAAGCACAACCTTGTTTCGGGAAGGATGAGGCAGTAAATTAGTCATGTCCTTTCAAAGGAACTATTCTGGAATTTGCCTTAAGTCATTTAGAGAAATCATAGAAAACCTGCATCTGGATGGAATGTAACAAAGCAGTTATTGAAATGAAGGATGCCATGTTGTAATAGACCCAGGTGCAAGACCTGTCCCATACATCCTCTCACCACCACCTACTCCAGTCCAGTAACTAACATCACCTATCCCATCGAAGGCAGTGCTACCTGTGAAACTAGTCATATAATCTAACAATGGAAAATCCAGGATGGAATGTAACAATATGAGAGAAGGAAAGTTGCTACTCACCATATAGTGGAGATGCTGAGCCACGATAGGCACAATAAAAAGATTCACACAATCATAGCTTTCGGCCATTAAGGCCTTTGTCAGCAGTAGACACACACACACACACACTCACACAAGCGCAACTTGCACATGCATCTGCAGTCTCAGAGAGCGTGTGTGTGTGTGTGTGTGTGTGTGTGTGTGTGTGTGTGTGTGTGTGTGTGTGTCTACTGGTGACAAAGGCCTCAATGGCTGAAAGCTATGACTGTGTGAATCTTTTTATTGTGCCTATCATGGCTCAGCATCTCTGCTATATGGTGAGTAGCAGCTTTCCTTCTCTCGTATTGTTACAGTCATATAATCTATAAGTTAAGCTGCAACCACTGTGCTGCATTCTACGTGGGCATGACAACCAACAAGCTGACTGTCTGCATGAATTGCCACCAACAAACTGTGCCCAAGAAACAAGTGTACCGTCCTGTTGCTGAGCACACTGCCAACACAACATCCTTCATTTCAATGACTGCTTCACAGCCTGTGCCGTATGGATCCTTGGCACTAACACCAGCTTTTCTTAACTGTACAGGTGGGAACTCTCCCTGCAATATATCCTGTGTTCCTGTAACCCTCCTGGACTCAACCTTCGTTAGTCATTTTTCTCACCCATCCAGACCCTTTCCTGTTCCCATTCCAGCACTACATAGCCCTTGTTCCACCAAAGCGTCCAGTCTTCTTGCTACTTCTCTCCTTTTCTGCTAACCTCCCCCACCCACCTCTCCCGTACCCTCTGTCTGCCTCCCAACTGCATCTAACTGCCCTACCCTCTCTCCACCTCATCCTTGTATGCTCCCCAGCAGTACTTCACTGTCTCCTACCCCTACACTGCTATCCCTCCCCTTTCCCGCCCCAGCCTCCTCCTTACCCCCACTCAGTTGCCACTCCCATTATGCACTGCTGCTGTTGCTCCCGGTGTGGCTTCAGCTGCCAAAGGCTGCAGTCATGTGTGTGAATTGCATTTGTGTGTGTGTGTTTGCTGCAAGTCTGTTGTCTATTTTTGACAAAGGCCTTGTTTGCTGAGAGCTTATATTGTGACTGTCTTTTTGTTGTGCCTATCTGCAACTCAGCATCTCCGCTATATGGTGAGTGACAACTTTCCTTTTCATAATATTGCTACATCTGGATGGCTAGATTTGAATTTGATTGGCCTCCTCCTGAATATGAGACCAGTGTCGTACCACTTTGCCATCTGTCTTAGAGCAACAATTGCTGGGTGGCCTTCATTGTAGGCCTAATTATGTCTTACACCTCATAACTGGTTATGTACAGTCTTAGACATAAAAACTGACCGCCAGCCGGCCGCCACAGAGACTAAGTCAGAGTCGTTCACTTAAGGTGGCCAATAAAACTGACTGCCCCTGACAACTCTAAGTCCGGCCATCTGCACAATCTGGCAACACTGTAAGATGCGGAAGTGTTAGGCGGAAGTGTTGTATACTTCCAAGTTAATATGGATGGAGTGAGTCCCTGGTCTTGCGCGGTAATCGTCGTGAATTCTAAACTTAGAGTCGCATGTTCGCGTCCAGCTGTTTTTTTTTTTTTTTTTAACCACATTTCGGTCTAAAGTTATGAGTCTGATTGAACATCAAAGACAATTCGCTTAACATTCTACCCACCCGCAATAACAAGTATTCCAGAAACAATTCCGCAGGACAGCTCGTGGCTGCGTCGCGATCATAACAGCTTACACTCGATCGTTTCCTCGCGCTGCAGCGGCTACCGGCCACCGGCCAGACGCCACCCGCTGCCTGAAATCCGGCGCCGCCCATGTGAAGGCGGCGCCATGCTGTCAGTATATGTATCAATGCCATTTTCGAATTTGAAGTTGTAGTTATTATCTTGCAGTTAAGCATTGGGTTTTGCATACTTGAAAATCGTGAACTACAGTTAAGCATTGTAAAATTGAGTCGCAAGTGGAAAAAGGTGTAACATCTGCAACACAACGTTTACTTTTGGTATAACAGAGGGGTGAATGTAGAAGAGGCAGCTAGAAAGATTTGAACTGTGCGTGGAGCGAGTGCTTTTGGGAAAAATACGCCAGAAAAAGATATTCTTGTTTCAACAAAGATCATTCTGGCATGAATGATTTTCCACATTAAGGAAGTCTCGACCACTCATATATGTGACATTTTACCATCATGCGACATTTGCATTCAACAGGCAAAGTTCAGAAGTCTGCTGTAGGAGTATTGCATGCTCTAATTCGAAACAACAAAAATCAACGGAGTGACTATTATTGAATGTCATCAGGTCGGTTATTGAGCATTCCTTTGCAGTGCTGTTACTGGTGACATGTTATGATGCCTTTATCGTTAACGTACTAGAGCACAGAGTAGTATGAACATAATATTTTACATTTGATAGCTCCATAAGTGTGTTTTGGACTACGAATTCTGCCCCAAGGGGTGTGTGCAACACAGCTGGCATTTGTTGTCAACAACTGAGACACCTTTCGGTCACAGTGTAAGAAAATCGAGCAACAGAACTACATCACCTGTGCTACTGCATGATAACTCACTCTGTTGATATGAGAAACAACACTATCCAGGAGATTGATAGGAATGTCGTCTCTCAGACACTTGTATTGATAGGGAAGTCCTCTCTCAAGCACTTGTCGCTCTCGTCATATATTCGTAAAATAATACCTTTCCCGATCTTGATCGATCAGCCATCAAGGCAATTCATTTCTAGACGAAAATTCTCTTAAAACTACACTGGTTTAATGACATAGTTAGAACCAGTGGTTTTCTACAGGTGTAGAATTTGCAAACAGCGTTAGCATAGTCAGATTGTTGCAGATATCATGAAAGAAAATTCAGCTGCTGATTAATTTCTCTTTGATGATTAATGTTGTGATTAGTAAACTAATGGAAAATGCAATTAAAATATTCACTGTACCAATACAAATTAAATTCGGCTTACTACAGAAACATCATGACGGCAATCTATCTTAATAAAGCATTATTTGTCTGTAAGACGATTGAGCCTATTTCAACACGAATTAGTAGAATATTACGGACTTTTGACTTAGAAAAGATCTGTATTTACTTCATTTCCTGTATCATTCGCAAGTATTATGAAAATGTTGCATTTCATAGATAAAATTACGTATTCACAACAACAAAAAATATGTCGGCAGAAAACAAAAGTGGCATTATGGAATTGGCAGTACCGTGAGGTTTCCGCCCTAACACTAAGGGTTACTGTAAGTAGCTTGCCGCCTGTTGACAGCCGGGTTGTGTACCACCTAGGGTAAAGTTGTCTTTGCTTGCACAGTTCATGTTTCCTTGAGTTTCGTTGGTTTGGCTTGGGTGATACCAGGACCGGACAGGACTAGAGGGTGTTGAAGCCTTTGGAAGCAAATACTTTCAGCCGAGCTCATTGAGCTAACAGACGGTGACCAGAGTAGCGGTGATTTTCACTCAGACGTGCGTAGATTTTGGGTTCAGCGGACTGAGTAGCCGTTAAGGATTGTGTTAGTATTCGGTTCACCCCAAGTATTTGATTTCCTCGGTACCACCCGTATGGGGGAGGGTTCGCCTATCGGCCCCACGGGATTATTGTTATTATTATTATTGTCATTATGTCATCAGCAAATCCGATAAGGTGCATCTTCCCACCACTGAAATAGATGTGCATTGTTCGATTCAGTATTTCCATCACATAAATATGGGTTATAATTACGTTACATTGCTGCTAGTAGACATATTTCACACTTTTTCTTAGACAGTTGCTACCTGTCACTCCATCATAGGAATTTATGTGAGCAGCATTGTTGCAATACAGACATTCCAATTATCCGATTTCTGTAATTTCATTTCGATACCAGACCGTTCTACTTGGATTCAGCCAGTCAGGCTTAATGTGCATATCCGAATACGACTCTCATCATTTGATAGACTGGGTAAACCACATTCTTAATCGGACGGTTGAATCTAGATCACTTATTTATGACAGGGCCTGAATTCTTGAACACTGTGGAAAATAATAATACAATGTGCTTATTACTAATATGTTATTTAAATAAAAATATATGAACGAACGAGATAACAGTTTATTTACAGGAGAAGAGCCCATCCATCATAGCAGAGCAGTGCGAGATTGGTTTCAGGGCCAAGAGAGGATAAAGCTGTTGCCGTTTGTTCCACGATCACCGAACATCAACCAGATAGAGAATATGTGGGCAGAGGTAACAAGGACATTTCCATGTAGACCTACAAATGTAAGCGACTTTTGGACAAATATAGAAAACGTATGGTGGGAAGTAAACCATCACGCTACACTGTCGACGACTTAATGAAATCAATGCCCCTTCGAGAAATCTTACGTAATGATCGTGGGTGGGTTGGTTACTAAAAGTATACTTGTCCACAAAACCCATGTGGGGAATTATCTGATAGTCGGTCAAGATTTGCTTTGTCGCAGCTCTTTAGATACAAGTCCATTTACTTTCAGTCTCCTCCTTACAATTCTTGCACTGCAAGGTAATTGAAAAATCTCATCCACTCGACGCCAACCGAGGAATTGACTGGTGCATGTGTTGTTCAACACACAGTAGCTGTCACCCTCACTGGAATCAATGACTCTGTGTGTGTGTGTGTGTGTGTGTGTGTGTGTTTTCGTGTTCACGCACAATCTGAATCAATACTATTAACATTAGAGAGACAAGAGAGACAACCAACAATAAATACTGCATCAAATATGACTGTAAAGAATTTTAATGCGATGGGAAGCTACAGACTGAATTTTTTCCCAACCCACGACCTGCATATTACGTTACGTTAAGTAAGATGTATTAACTCTATAGTATCGTTAGCAGAGACAGTGCGCTCTTGTTGTCGAGGCTCGCGACAAGTGCAGCGATTAGCGGTGCCCAATGCCGCCGCGATTTGTTTATGTTGGCTGAGCGTGGACACTGCAGCAGACACTTCGCCATAAACAGAAAGAAATCACCTTGGCCCTGACTGCAGTGAGAGGATATCACTGCCTGCGTGTTCTTATAGTAACCAATGTGAGACTCTACTCACAGGGCTGGCCGAAGTGGCCGTGCGGTTAAAGGCGCTGCAGTCTGGAACCGCAAGACCGCTACGGTCGCAGGTTCGAATCCTGCCTCGGGCATGGATGTTTGTGATGTCCTTAGGTTAGTTAGGTTTAACTAGTTCTAAGTTCTAGGGGACTAATGACCTCAGCAGTTGAGTCCCATAGTGCTCAGAGCCATTTGAACCATTTTTTTCTACTCACAGGTGCCATGGAGCAATTGCAACGGGTATCATGTCATTAGTCATCAGAATATTAACCAGTGATGAAACGTCCACCCTCTTTGAACGCCAAGAAACTAGGAACCTTCTCACAAAGGAATGTGAGGTGATATCAAAATTTATCCAACATACAAAAATTAACTACAGGGCTTTCATATATGCAGTAGTAGCACACAAGGAATTATTATGTCTTGGAAGCGTATATTTAATTTCCTCTTCTCATATTAACGCCCTTGTTTTAGTATAAAGTGAGAAAAAAACACGAAAAACTAAAGTTCCTGAGAAGCATATCAGTCATTTCCTCTTCTCATATCATAACTTTTGTTTTAGTATGAAGTAAAAAAACAAACAGTTTAAGGTTGTGAAGCATAATATAACACCAGGCTAGTATCGTAGGCGCTATCGGAAATGCAAAAAGCAGGGAGCTGTCCATTCTTTTGTCCAACAGTCTCTCTCCTTTCGTGCATTACTCCCGCTAGGAGATTCTTATTTAAGGACTTGTGGGCATCAGCTATGCAGCTGGAATGACTCATTACAGCAGAACAAGCCTTATGTTATTGTGCTAATTACGGTATGGAAAAAATGCAACAAAGACGATTTACCCTAAAGCAGTGGGGATATTGGCAAATGTCTGTATTCAGCAATGACTGCCAGCTGCTATAACACTTCACAGAATCCATGCGGCAGCCAACACAACTGTGCGTGCACTTCAGACTTCATTCAGTAAGACGTCAGGAGATGGATGGAAATGTCAAAGTAACGTCGCTTTCCGAGTCGTATTCAATCCAGAATGAGATGTTATTAAGGTAGTTGAGCGTTATAGCAATTACACTCTTATAATTCCCATATGAGTATTCCGATAGCCAAAAGAACCTGTTAGTGTGAAACTATCGGGAACTGCATTAATATCAGACTGCAAGAACTTGAGACAATACGTGGACTCTTCTCTTCGCTGGGTGACCTATTACTGTTATTTAGGATTCTCTCCGTCCTAGGCGTGATGCAAATGGAACTTCAGAGGCGCTTTCCGCTAATCTTGACAAACATCAGCAACTTGTAATCACTGCGAATTACAACTGCGTGATGATATGGCTCAGGTTGTCAGTAGTTGTGGTGGTGTTATGCTGTCAAACTGCTTACAGTAATGTTAATGGTGGCACACATAATTTAGCGCTGATTACCTACTTAAGTAAAGATAATATTGTGCCGTCATCGCTTATCTTTATTTGGCCTCAGCTTGAGTAATCCGATTTTACGAACATAGTTCTCCATTTGTGGGCTGCTAATGATACAGTATGACTACAGAGATCATCGTGGGGGTATTACATTAATTCTGCAATGAATTGCTTAACAAACATTACCCTCAGCTATGCAGCTGGAATGACTCATTACACAGGTACTCTGTGTTGCACTTGGTTAAGGGATCAGTTCGCTGCAATCCTGCTTCTACTGTTCGTAAATACTTGTATACTTCATAAATGGTTCAAATGGCTCTGAGCACTATGGGACTTAACGTCTGAGGTCATCAGTCCACTAGAACTTAGAACTTCTTAAACCTAACTAACCTAATGACATCAGACACATCCATGAGCGAGACAGGATTCGAACCTGCGACCGTAGCGGTCGCGCGGTTCTAGACTGTAGTGCCTAGAACAGCTCGGCCACCCCGGCCGGCATACTAGTATACTGACCATTCGTTATTTGACTAAATATGAACTATAATCTGATTCGCATATATATATGACATGGGTTAGCGCCGGCACAAAGCAATGACTATGGGTTGGATGCCGTTGAAGTCCCGTTACACTGATGGCAAGACAAATGTTTGCAAATCACCTCTATTGCCTCAAAAAACAATTGCATCTTAAATATCGAAGGACCGACGTCCACACTGTCAAAGCGCGTTGAAATTCAGCTAAGACGGCAGATGAACATTTGTGATCGACTGGGCTTCAAACCTCGACCTCCTCCTTACTAGACATGCTGATCACTGCACTATTATTTTTTTTAAAAGTTTGAGAAGACTTTCAGCACCAGGTAATTGGAGGCAAAGAGGGCAGGGGTTGAAGATCCGAGGCCTGGCCTCAATGCCTCCCCCATACCTGTTACTGAGCAGCTGCATTATTCCCATGTATTCCATGTTTGCACCCATATATCTTTAAATTGTGGAACAAAATTGAAGTAGTAATTAAGGTAAAATAAATTACAGATTTCCGCCTCCAGTGGCGTGCGTTCCTTGTAGAACATAACTTATAACAGTGAAAAGGATGACAGAAAAATACATAACAAACATTCATTCAGAAATATATTCACAATTTAAGTTATTATGCTCTTAACCACAATCCGAGTTGGGAGTCTCTCTTCAGTTACAGCTAACCAGTGCGCACCTATTGTACTATTGTAAGAACCGAGACGCAGTATTTTGGATTTAAAATTTTGTAAATTCGTTGTAAGAACTTATTAGACCAAGCTGCTTAGGTCATCGGTCCCTAAGCTTACACACTACTTAATCTAACTTAAACTAACTTACGCTATGAACAACACACACACCCATGCCGGAGGGAGGACTCGAACCTCCTACGGTGGGCACTGTCGGGACGCAGCAGCCAAACTCTTTTCAGCACCTATCTACGCACGCTCCTCGTCAGACGCGTATTCCCATCTTTGCCGCATACCACATGCGCGGCTCATTTGGGAATGTCCGAAAGGAAAGACACTACGAATCCGGGTTCGAACCTGACGCCGTTGTTCTATTTTAATGCGCATGACAGCCTGGACACCTGTCCTTCAATCTTTAATTGATTAACAAGGCTGTCTATTTCGATTCGTAGTGTCTGTTCTTTCGGAAATGTCCGAAAGAACACACACACACACACACACACACACACACACACACACACAAAAATGGCTCTGAGCACTATGGGACTTAACATCTGTGGTCATCAGGCCCCTAGAACTTAGAACTACTTTACTTAAACCTAACTAACCTAAGGACATCACACACATCCATGCCCGAGGCAGGATTCGAACCTGTGACCGTAGCAGCCGCGCGGTTCCGGACTGTGCGCCTAGAACCGCGAGACCACCGCGGCCGGCACACACACACACACACACACACACACACACACACACACACACACATTTTTATCTTAAGTGCTATTCGGAAAATGTTTGGCAACTCAGTGATAGTGCTGGACTGGAGCTGCATCAACCTACTCATTTCACTAGATATAGTTGTAATTTTCTGAATAATTGCTGTTTAATAAGTGACAGCGACAGTGTCTCTGATCGTTTACTTTGTAGGAAACCTGCTTCTCTCTGCCCTAGCCTATACTATAGCAATGAGTGATTGCTCACATTCTTGATACCTCACTGGACATGCTACTGCAACTGTAGCCAAAGGTTCAAATCCCGCTGGAAAAGTATGTTTCAAGTCAGATGGTTTTGTTCCTCCCGTACTGTCATTGAAAACGATCACAACGAAATTAAGTATAGGTATCCTATGAAACCCTTGAGTTCATACTGTGGTGCTGTGAAGATGAAAAAAGTAGTTTTTCACAATTATCATATGACAGATGGAATTCCACTAATTATGATTGCATTATTAACTGTTGATTCACAGGCGCTTTTCTGCCGCTTATTGTAACTGTTATTTGAATGTTAGATCTGGAAGAATAGAAACATCAAATTTTCCCCATATGCAATGTTCGAATTCACCCTGAGCTTTCACGTTTCGAACAAAGGCAGAATATCTGTCAGGAAAGATGACAACAATAAGCCAGGCCATGCCTGTCTTCTGGTGGATGTTTCAATGACAGTGATCTCAATAACAATATTGTACAGCAAATATACATTGCCAACTCAGCCACTGGAGAAGTTCCAAAACTATGAATCGCGTATGGTGAATACGCTTTCAAGGTTTCTGTCCGATTAAGTCAGTAAAACACAAATAATTGCCGCAGTTATTAATTTATGACATTTAGTTTGCATTCAGTGCATCGATGTATTACAAGTAATTGCACTCTAGCCCCTAAACCTAGTTACAGAAATGAGAATAAGACTCATTGACATATAATGAGGATCTTGCGGCCCTTGCCACCAGCAACTTTGAAACGAAGCTATAGTCACTTCCGAGGTCACTCACAGAACACATCAGCTGGTATCCTTTCTGGCGGTATAACTGAAACTTGGCAACATCGAAAAATATGTTTGGCAACTCTGTGACGGACGAGTTACTTCCTTGACGGCTCAGAACTATCCTGCTAAATCCACTTGATATTATTGTGTCATTTCAATTTAATACTGAATGATTTTCGCTTGAGACGTGACATAAGGATATCAGTTAATCCTTTTGAGTCCACGAAAGTCGTTCCACATGAGAAATACAACTACTGTCGCCCCTTATGTTGCGGTTTATCTGCCGTAGCACTTACTGCGTTAATAAGTAAGTGGAAGACGCCGCACCTATTCGCTAGCTCGTAGGTAACGTGCTTGCCTGTCAGGTGCATGTCGCCTCTGTTCGTCTTTCGAGGCTCGCCGAAAGCTGGATTTTTAATTGTTTTGTAGCAGAGCTACAAGCAGACAAATACAAATTCAATGAGGGAATCGCAAGACAACGCTCTAGCAAAACTCGTCTTGCTTCTTTTAGTAACCCTTAGCGTCAAAGCGAAAACCTTGAGGTACTGCTAAATTCATAATGCCACGTTTTTGTTTTCTGCCAACATATTTTTTGTTGTTGTGAATACATAAATTTATCTATGAACTGCCACATTTTCATATTACTTGCAAAGCAAATCATGTGAAGTAACACTTCACTAACTTGTTGGGAAGGTGGAAAAAGCACTACCCTTTCTGGATGCTCTCTGTCTCTTCCTGGATGTCGAGTAATACGACCTTTGAGTACATGGTTAGAGATGAAGAACCTAGTGGTGAATGAACTCATAGATGAGCTGAATGCGGGAGACTACTCTTGAAAAAAATAAGTAAACGATCTATTCACAGTAAGACTTAGAAAATTTGCTAGTACTGTTGAACCTATGTGCACTGAACATTGTGAAAAAGTATTTAAAGACGAGCCCCCCCACAAAAATTGGTGTAGTGTTATTTATGGGGAAGCATGTCCAGCACACATACTGAAAAATTACGTTTCTCTATGAAACTTTAGACAGGGTTGTAGTGTATCTAGAAAACTATTATGAACACCTCACATAAAGAATATTTTCCACTGCGAAAGATAATCTTATAAGCACTAGAAGCTGCTGTAAGGTGAACAGGGGTCTAAACCCAGTACGTACTGGATAGACATCCCTGCAAAAAGACCGATGATAATTTATTGGGAGTCTGGCAAAGTGCAGAGACTGGCCTGCTTTCACAAACAGATGGAATTAGCAGGACATCCACTCTTGGAATGGATATTATGCTAGACATGCCTGTCTTACACCTGTGGCTTAAAATGGAGGCAGCGGCAGGGACATAAAGGCTAAAAATCGGAAATAACTGGACATAGTTAGAATATACGGAATCCCAAATAAGTAAGGCGATGGCTGGGGAAATGCCGACTAACTACACAATAACTTCTAGCTGTTTCAATAAACTTTGCCATGTAACAGTTGGAAGCAGGGAGCAGTGGAAAAACGAACCACAAAACCGTGCAGGAGACATAATATAGTGGTTTACTGACAGGTCGAAAACAGATGAAAGTACCAGGTCTGGTGTACTGCCTAGAATCTCTTTAGGGAAGATGGTCACAGTATTAAACGTTTTTTTTTTCTGTCAGCATGTGCGTGGAGGAAAATTAAAGTAGACCCTAGAAAAATCCTAGCATCTACTTTTATTCAGACAGCCAAGCAGCTCTGAAATCTGTATCAGTCCCTGCAACTAGATCGAAGGTCCTTGCAGAATGCCATGAAGCATTTTCTTTCGGACATGTCTGAAAGAACAGACACCACACATATATCCATATACAGGGTGTTTCAGGAGGACTAGTGCATATTTTACCAGGTGGTAGTACAGACGAAAAAAATTCCATATAAATGCGTCCACTTTTTATTGAGTACAGAGATACAGCTGTTAGTGCGTAACGCTAACAAACTTAAAGCAAAGGCAAATGAGGACATTCAAAGTTGATTTTCAAAAATTCACCAACCAACTTCAATTCACATTTGACTTCCTTTGATAACACCACGTGTAGCCTTACTGAGGTTGTCTTTGCGTTCTTTTATGAGGGCTGCACTATTCATAACCCGAATGATCAAATCGGCTCTTGGGTTTACTTTTTATTTGTAGACTTCGCCTTTAACCATCCCCACAGGCAAAAATCCAAAGAGATAAAGTCCGAGGACCTTGAAGGCCAAGAAAAGTGCCCATATCTAATGATCCACCTTCCGGGAAATGTTAGGTTTGGATAATCTGTCACCCGACGACTAGAATGTGCAGGAGCCCCGTCATGCTGGAGGAACATACGCATTCTTGTAGCCAAATGAACTTGCATCTTGGTTCTTACAATAGTGCAACAGGTGCGCACTGGTTAGATGTAACTGAAGAGAGACTCCAACTCGGCTAGAGGTTAAGGGCGAATCCCAAGCGCATGTCCACGAACAATTGGGAGCAGAAACTTAATGTCATCAGAACCTTGTTGAAGGACCATGACATGCGATTGTTAGACCGACTGCAGAAAGTTCTCTTTATAAATACATACATACTTAGCAAAATATATCATGTCGCAGCAGTCTTGCCGATACTGCAGGTCACTGCACATGAAATATTAGCTGTAGCCTCTTGGTATGTGTGGAAACAAAATATCTTCATAGGTTCCCTCCACAAGGCGACTTTGCAGAGGCAAAATGGAGGACTTGGAATTAAAGACGTGCTTTTAAACTAATACATGCCACTAAGACAGGCATCACGAAACATCTGTTCCTCTCGTTAGATCCTGGGGATAGGAACGCTCCTATTAATGTAGCATGCCAGCCTAGATTACGTCCGAAAGCACAGTGGCGATTGGAGCTGTATAAGACTTCCACCAACACAAACCAACACTAGAAGCGTCTATGACTATATTACCACACATCGTCTTCACAAACCAATTCCGATAAATTAACCTACAAAAAATTGGAGGAACGTCTGGAAAAATATCAACAATAAAATTCTACCAACTAGAGTCAGTGCAGTATGGTGCGACGTTGGAAACGAAACCATACCCTCAGCGGAAACCATCTCCATACTGCGACAAATGTCGGCTTGTAGAAACTGTAGCACACATCTTCTTATGTGAAAATAGAATCAGAGTTTGGAACTGGACTAGGAAGAAATTAGCACTATCAACAGAACCGCAGAAAGTCATATACCGATAACTGAAGCTTTACAACCCGACTGGAAATGTTACCCGTCCGCAAAGAATAACAGTTATTCGTGGCTTCTGGGACAGTTTGTGTTTTACGTCGTAACAAACAGAACTTAGAAGAGTGCATGTTTTATATTGCAGAAGAACATTTTACAGTGAAGAAGAATAACAAATATAATGAATGGTCTCAAAATTTTTTATCTATTGCTTTACGTGGGCTACGAAGAGGTGGACAGTTTTTTTATTAGAAGTGGAATACTGTTATTTCACTTTTTTTTATTCCTGGAATATTCTTTTACGATGGTTCTAAAATCATAACTGTTCTAATTTGGAAAAACCCCTCCAGCTCCGAAATTTTTTTCATTTGTGGATAAATATATGGCTTCCTTACAGACCTCATATGCATCCAGTGCAAAATAACTTAAATTGTGAATATATTTCTGAATGAATGTTTGTTATGTATTTTTCCATCACCCTTTTCACTGTTATAAGTTATGTTCTACAAGGAACGCACGCCAGTGGAGGCGGCAATCTGTAATTTATTTTACCTTAATTACTACTTCAATTTTGTTCCACAATTTAAAGGTATATATGGGTGCAAACATGGAATACATGGGAATAATGCAGCTGCTCAGTGACAGGTATGGGGGAGGCATTGAGGCCAGGCCTCGGATCTTCGACCCCTGCCCTCTTTGCCTCCACCTACCTGGTGCTGAAAGTCTTCTCAAACTGTTTAAAAAAATAATAGTGCAGTGATCAGCATGTCTGTCTAGTAAGCAGGAGGTCCAGGTTCGAAGCCCAGTCGGTCACAAATATTCATCTGCCGTCTTAGCTGTATTTCAACACGCCTCGACAATGTGGACGTCGGTCCTTCGATATTTAAGATGCAATTGTTTTTTGAGGCAATAGAGGTGATTTGCAAACATTTGTCTTGCCATCAGTGTAACGGGACTTCAACGGCATCCAATCCCTAGTCATTGCTTTGTGCCGGCGCTAACCCATGTCATATATATGCGAATCAGATTATAGTTCATATTTAGTCAAATAACGAATGGTCAGTATACTAGTATGCCGGCCGGGGTGGCCGAGCTGTTCTAGGCACTACAGTCTAGAACCACGCGACCGCTACGGTCACAGGTTCGAATCCTGTCTCGCTCATGGATGTGTCTGATGTCATTAGGTTAGTTAGGTTTAAGTAGTTCTAAGTTCTAGTGGACTGATGACCTCAGACGTTAAGTCCCATAGTGCTCAGAGCCATTTGAACCATTTATGAAGTATACAAGTATTTACGAACAGTAGAAGCAGGATTGCAGCGAACTGATCCCTTAACCAAGTGCAACACAGAGTACCTGTGTAATGAGTCATTCCAGCTGCATAGCTGAGGGTAATGTTTATTAAGCAATTCGTTGCAGAATTAATGTAATACCCGCACGATGATCTCTGTAGTCATACTATATCATTAGCAGCCCGCAAATGGAGTACTATGTTCGTAAAATCGGATTACTCAAGCTGAGGCCAAATAAAGATAAGCGATGACGGCACAATATTATCTTTACTTAAGTAGGTAATCAGCGCTAAATTATGTGTGCCACCATTAACATTACTGTAAGCAGTTTGACAGCATAACACCACCACAACTACTGACAACCTGAGCCATATCATCACGCAGTTGTAATTCGCAGTGATTACAAGTTGCTGATGTTTGTCAAGATTAGCGGAAAGCGCCTCTGAAGTTCCATTTGCATCACGCCTAGGACGGAGAGAATCCTAAATAACAGTAATAGGTCACCCAGCGAAGAGAAGAGTCCACATATTGTCTCAAGTTCTTGCAGTCTGATATTAATGCAGTTCCCGATAGTTTCACACTAACAGGTTCTTTTGGCTATCGGAATACTCATATGGGAATTATAAGAGTGTAATTGCTATAACGCTCAACTACCTTAATAACATCTCATTCTGGATTGAATACGACTCGGAAAGCGACGTTACTTCGACATTTACATCCATCTCCTGACGTCTTACTGAATGAAGTCTGAAGTGCACGCACAGTTGTGTTGGCTGCCGCATGGATTCTGTGAAGTGTTATAGCAGCTGGCAGTCATTGCTGCACAGACATTTGCCAATATCCCCACTGCTTTAGGGGAAATCGTCTTTGTTGCATTTTTTCCATACCGTAATTAGCACAATAACATAAGGCTTGTTCTGCTGAAGAACTTGATGCCCACAAGTCCTTAAATAAGAATCTCCTAGCGGGAGTAATGCGTGAAAGGAGAGAGACTGTTGGACAAAAGAATGGACAGCTCCCTGCTTTTTGCGTTTCCGATAGCGCCTACGATACCAGCCTGGTGTCATATTATGCTTCACAACCTTAAACTGTTTGTTTTTTTACTTCATACTAAAACAAAAGTTATGATATGAGAAGAGGAAATGACTGATATGCTTCTCAAGAACTTTAGTTTTTCGTGTTTTTTTCTCACTCATACTAAAACAAGGGCGTTAATATGAGAAGAGGAAATGAAATATACGCTTCCAAGACATAATAATTCCTTGTGTGCTACTACTGCATATATGAAAGCCCTGTAGTTAATTTTTGTATGTTGGATGAATTTTGATATCACCTCATATTCCTTTGTTGGAAGGTTCCTAGTTTCTTGGCGTTCAAAGAGGGTGGACGTTTCATCACTGGTTAATATTCTGATGACTAATGACATGATACCCGTTGCAATTGCTCCATGGCACCTGTGAGTAGAGTCTCACGTTGGTTACTATAAGAACACGCAGGCAGTGATATCCTCTCACTGCAGTCAGAGCCAAGGTCATTTCTTTCTGTTTATGGCGAAACGTCTGCTGCAGTGTCCACGCTCAGCCAACATAAACAAATCGCGGCGGCATTGGGCACCGCTAATCGCTGCACTTGTCGCGAGCCTCGACGACAAGAGCGCACTGTCTCTGCTAACGATACTATAGAGTTAATACATCTTACTTAACGTAACGTAATATGCAGGTCGAGGGTTGGGAAAAAATTCAGTCTGTAGCTTCCCATCGCATTAAAATTCTTTACAGTCATATTTGATGCAGTATTTATTGTTGGTTGTCTCTCTTGTCTCTCTAATGTTAATAGTATTGATTCAGATTGTGCGTGAACACGAAAACACACACACACACACACACACACACACACACACACACACACACACACACACAGAGTCATTGATTCCAGTGAGGGTGACAGCTACTGTGTGTTGAACAACACATGCACCAGTCAATTCCTCGGTTGGCGTCGAGTGGATGAGATTTTTCAATTACCTTGCATTGCAAGAATTGTAAGGAGGAGACTGAAAGTAAATGGACTTGTATCTAAAGAGCTGCGACAAAGCAAATCTTGACCGACTATCAGATAATTCTCCACATGGGTTTTGTGGACGAGTATACTTTTAGTAACCAACCCACCCACGATCATTACGTAAGATTTCTCGAAGGGGCATTGATTTCATTAAGTCGTCGACAGTGTAGCGTGATGGTTTACTTCCCACCATACGTTTTCTATATTTGTCCAAAAGTCGCTTACATTTGTAGGTCTACATGGAAATGTCCTTGTTACCTCTGCCCACATATTCTCTATCTGGTTGATGTTCGGTGATCGTGGAACAAACGGCAACAGCTTTATCCTCTCTTGGCCCTGAAACCAATCTCGCACTGCTCTGCTATGATGGATGGGCTCTTCTCCTGTAAATAAACTGTTATGTCGTTTGTTCATATATTTATATTTAAATAACATATTATAATATATATATAACATATTAGTAATAAGCACATTGTATTATTATTTTCCACAGTGTTTAAGAATTCATGCCCTGTCATAAATAAGTGATCTAGATTCAACCGTCCGATTAAGAATGTGGTTTACCCAGTCTATCAAATGATGAGAGTCGTATTCGGATATGCACATTAAGCCTGACAGGCTGAATCCTTTTAGAATGATCTGGTATCAAAATGAAATTATAGAAATCGGATAATTTGAACGTCTGTATTGCAACAATGCTGCTCACATAAATTCCTATGATGGAGTAACAGGTAGCAACTGCCTAAGAAAAAGTGAGAAATATGTCTACTAGCAGCAATAAACGTAATTATAACCCATATTTATTTGATGGAAATACTGAATCGAACAATGCACATCTATTCCAGTGGTGGGAAGATGCACCTTATCGGATTTGCTGATGACATAATGACAATAATAATAATAATAATAATAATCCCGTGGGGCCGATAGGCGAATCCTCCCCCATATGGGTGGTACCGAGGAAATCAAATACTTGTGGTGAACCAAGTACTAACACAATCCTTAACGGCTACTCAGTCCGTTGAACCCAAAATCTACGCACATCTGAGTGAAAATCACTGCTACTCTGCTCACCGTCTGTTAGCTCAATGAGCTCGGCTGAAAATATTTGCTTCCAAAGGCTTCAACACCCTCTGGTCCTGTCTGGTCCTGGAATCACCCAAGCCAAACCAATGAAACTCAAGCAAACATGAATTGTGCAAACTGTCGACAGGCGGCAGTTGGAATTTCGGATTCTGAGGCGGCCAGGTTAGCACGGCAGAGAATATTGAAGATCTCTTGTAAATTTCACTACAAGCAGAAAACATGCATTTGAAAACTATACGCCACGCGGGATTACCGAGCGGTCTGAGGCGCAGCAATCATGGACTGTTCGGCTGGTCCCGGCGGAGGTTCGAGTCCTCCCTCGGGCATGGGTGTGTGTGCGTGTTTGTCCTTAGGATAATTTAGGTTAAGTAGTGTGTAAGCTTAGGGACTGATGACCTTAGCAGTTAAGTCCCATAAGATTCCACACACATAAGAACTTTTTTTTTTTTTTTGTAAGAAAACATCGATACATTGATCCAAATACGAAATATAAAGAATCTCACATAATAAATCGACCGACAAAAAATTCTCATCATTGCTCTTCAAGAACTACGACTAACTGACAATGAAACCTTGCATTACGGAAACCATTGCATCTTCAAGAGCAAAATACAACAAAAGGTAGTGAAAGGCGTACCAATCTTGGCCATGCCATTTCTCGAACACAGATCTATCATCAGTTCTGTCAAAGTAATCACACCCGTCAACAATTGACTTATGACTATGCTCATTCAGAGCACCAGTAAAAAATAAACATTCATCAATGCACATGACCCAACCAGCATCGAAAATAAGAAAAACACCAAAAATGTTGAAAAATTCTGGAACACACTTGAAAATACTATGACCCAAATTCACCAAGATGAAGTGAAAATACTAAAGGGTGACTTCAATTCTCTATTTGGGACAGAAAAGACCTGTAGAAAATTCATTGGAACAAATTCAACACACCGAAACGCTTAGACCAACGGCACACGTCTGACTGATATTTGCCAACAATTCAACCACAAAAGGATGTCTTCCCACTTTAGGAAAATACCATTTCTCAGGTAACATGCTTGGCTACCAGGTGCAAGCTGCTGTCGTTCGCCTTTCTGGGCTCGCTGAATGCCAGATTTTTTTATTCTTTTGTAGCAGAGCTACAAGCAGGCAGATACAACTCAATAAGGGAATCGTAAAACAGCGCTCGAGCAAAATTCGTCTTGGTACTTTCAGTAACCCTTACTGTCAGAGCGAAAACCTTACGGTACTGCCAGTTTCATAATGCCACTTTTGTTTTCTGCCAACATATTTTTTGTTGTTGTGAATACATAATTTTATCTATGAAATGCCACATTTTCATAATACTTGCGAATGATACAGGAAATGAAGTAAATACAGATCTTTTCGAAGTCAGAAGTCGGTAATATCCTACTAATTCGTGTTAAAATAGGGTCAATCGTCTTACAGACACTTAATGCTTCGCTACAGTCCGGAACCGCGCGACCACTACGGTTGCAGGTTCGAATCCTGCCTCGGCCATAGATGTGTGTGATGTCTTTAGGTTAGTTAGGTTTAACTAGTTCTAAATTCTAGGGGACTGGTGACCTCAGACGTTAAGTCCCATAGTGCTCAGAGACCTTTGAACCATATTTGAACTTAATGCTTTATTAAGATAGACTGCCGTCGTGATGTTTCTGTACATTTGTATTGGTACAGTGAATATTTTAATTGCATTTTCCATTAGTTTACTAATCACAACATTAATCATCAAAGAGAAATTAATCAGCAGCTGAATTTTCTTTCACGATATCTACAACAATCTGACTATGCTAAAGTTGTTTGCAAATTCTACACCTGTAGAAAACCACTGGTTCTAACTATGTCATTAAACCAGTGTAGTTTTAAGAGTATTTTAATCTAGAAATGAATTGCCTTGATGGTTGATCGATCAAGATCGGGAAAGGTATTATTTTACGAATATATGACGAGAGGGACAAGTGCTTGAGAGAGGACTTCCCTATCAATACAAGTGTCTGAGAGACGACATTCCTACCAATCTCCTGGATAGTGTTGTTTCTCATATCAACAGAGTGAGTTATCATGCAGTAGCACAGGTGATGCAGTTTTGTTGCTCGACTTTCTTACACTGCGACCGAAAGGTGTCTCAGTTGTTGACAACAAATGCCAGCTGTGTTGCACACACCCCTTGGGGCAGAATTCGTAGTCCAAAACACACTTATGGAGCTATCAAATGTAAAATATTATGTTCATACTACTCTGTGCTCTAGTACGTTAACGATAAAGGCATCATAACAAGTCACCAGTAACAGTACTGCAAAGGAATGCTCAATAAGCGACCTGATGACATTCAATAATAGTCACTCCGTTGATTTTTGTTTTTTCGAATTAGAGCATGAAGTACTCCTACAGCAGACTTCTGAACTTTGCCTGTTGAATGCAAATGTCGCATGATTGTAAAATGGTAAAATGTCACATATATGAGTGGTCGAGACTTCCTTAATGTGGAAAATCATTCATGCCAGAACGATCTTTGTTGAAACAAGAATATCTTTTTCTGACGTATTTTTCCCAAAAGCACCCGCTCCACGCACAGTGCAAATCTTTCTAGCTGCCTCTTCTACATTCACCCCTCTGTTATACCAAAAGTAAACGTTGTGTTGCAGATGTTACACCTTTTTCCACTTGCGACTCAATTTTACAATGCTTAACTGTAGTTCACGATTTTCAAGTATGCAAAACCCAATGCTTAACTGCAAGATAATAACTACAACTTCAAATTCGAAAATGGCATTGATACATACACTGACAGCGTGGCGCCGCCTTCACATGGGCGGCGCCGGATTTCAGGCGGCGGGTGGTGTCTGGCCGGTGGCCGGTAGCTGCTGCAGCGCGAGGAAACGATCGAGTGTAAGCTGTTATGATCGCGACGCAGCCACGAGCTGTCCTGCGGAATTGTTTCTGGAATACTTGTTATTGCGGGTGGGTAGAATGTTAAGCGAATTGTCTTCGATGTTAAATCAGACTCATAACTTTAGACCGAAATGTGGGTAAAAAAAAAAAAAAAAAAATAACCGGCCGGACGCGAACATGCGACTCTAAGTTTAGATTGCACGACGATTACCGCAAGACCAGGGTCTCATTCCATGCATATCAACTCGGAAGGAGACAACACTTCCGCATCTTACAGTGTTGCCAGATTGTGCAGATGGCCGGACTTAGAGTTGCCAGGGGCGGTCAGTTTTATTGGCCACCTTAAGTGAACGACTCGGACTTTGCTGGAGTGATAGGGGACCCCTGATATGTCTAGATACGATTCTGACAGGTGACACATACGTAAGTGTCCTGTCTGATCACCTGCACCCATTGTGCATTCCGATGGACTTGGGCAATTCCAGCAAAACAATGTGGCATCCCACACATACAGAATTGCAACAGAGTGGCTCCAGGAACACTCTGCTGCGTTTAAACAGTTCTGCTGGTCACCAAACCCCCAGACATGAAAATTATTGAGCATGTCTAAGATGCCTTGCTACATTCTGTTCAGAAGAGATCTCAACCCCCTCATACTCTTAGGGATTTATCGACAGCCCTGCAGGATTAATGGTGTTAATTCCTTCCAGCACTACTTCAGACATTAGTCGAGTCCACGCCACGTTGTGTTGCGGCATTTCTTCGTGCTCACGGGGGCCGTACACGATATTAGGCAGGTTTACCAGTTTCCTTGGCTTTTCAGTGTATAATGTTTTACACTATAGATATCCCTAACTTACTGTTACTGAGAACTTAACAATTTAATGTTAGTAAATATCTGAGTTCATGTGGTGAGTGTTTACCATAGGTTGGTTGTTGCCAGGTGTGGGAGCAACATTCGCTTTCTTCACTGCATGGGTATCATTTTCGAAATGAGTGTTGATGAACTCTTTGTGTTTACAGTTCAGATATTAACATGCATGCGTGCATGTCGACCGTGTGCGCGCACGCGCGCGCGCGCGCGCGCGCGCGCGCGCACACACACACACACACACACACACACACAAAAGCAAATTTCATTAACAACAGTGACATGGCTGATGAGGCACATTTATGAATTGCCAGTATACTTTCCATGGGTAGTAGTGGAGATGAGAACTTCTTTAAACACTAGAGCCACCTAGCTAAAACAGGTAGATAGAATATAAAGGCTGTTAACAAGAATGATTCCATCTGTTTCCTTTCAAAAGAACGTACCAATTGAATACTCCTTTGGTCTTATAACCTACCAACAAATCCCAAAGAACTCTGACTTCTCTGAAAAAGTTATTTATAGCAATCCAAAGGATGGAATCTCAATGATATCTTAGAGATGTAGTTAAAGACTTTGACATGCTTAGGCACATGTGAAATTCTATGGATCACATGTTACTCCTAGTGTCAAGCTGTTACAGCTAAATGCAGTGAAGAGTTCAGTGGTGCGTGCAGAACCCAGAGCAATGACAGAGGAAGTGATAGAGGCTGCAGTATGGCTCTAGAAACACAATATATCCTCAATAATTGGCTGACGGGAATACCACCCGATGGCAGATTCGTAGTGAAGCTTTGTAATGCTATGAAGGCAACCATACTAACCAATCCAAAATTTACTACATTGAAGGCATATGATCTTTGCGCACAACACACTATCACAAAATGCATGCCTGTGCAGTGCTGCTCGATCCAGGGGTTAGCCAGTTTGAATCCTGGTGGTGGAAAAAATTTTCACCGCCAGAATTTCGTCGATAATGAGAGGAGAAGTGGTGTTGTAAACTTTGAGGTCTTTAGACTTTGCACCAGTGTCTTGGTTTAAATACCAAACCCCTCTGTAGTGTCTCATATAGTGAGGGCATGTCAGACTGTTGATGATCTGTCCAGTGGATGGGGACATTAAGCTTGGCGGACCCCTTGGTGCTATTTGCAAGGAATAGGCTATGCAGTGGCACTGTGTTTCATCCTCTCCCTTCTTTGATAATAATAATAATAATACAATGCAAACATTACACACACACACACACACACACACACACACACACACACACACACACACACAACACATACATGTAGAATTACAAAATGTTGTAATGGAGCATGTTGCAAATAAATAAACAAACAAACATGAAATGGGAACCTCTATTGAGGCCATCAGCAGAATTGCCAACTATGCAACAAAGGCCAATTTGATAGTAATAGCAGATGTTCAGTGATGGAAATGGACAGTGTTAGACTATAAACACCATGACCAGATACTACAAAACTGATACTCCAGTAATATTTACATGTCTGTGTGATGCAATGATTAAAATTTCATCCTTATGTGGGCTTATTTTTAGGGCAGAAAAAAGTCATTGCTACAGATGAAGAATATTGTGAATACACAATGGCTGTTGGGCCTGTCTGACATTCCTGGGACTTTTCAGTTGAAGATAGCAACATGCATACCGAGAGGATGTGCTTATTCATTAGATTAGATTAGATTAGATTTACTTTCATTCCAATTGATCCGTAGTGAGGAGGTCCTCCTGGATGTGGAACATGTCAGAAAAACAACAATACATGACAAATATTTACAACTAAAACAAATAAGCTAATGTACCATTCCACAGGTCCCAAGTGGAATGATCGTCATTTTTAATGAACACTAAGAGTCATTTTACAAATACTAATGCACTGAATTTAAAATAAAAAACGTTTTTTATTTATTTATAAGGTAATAAACATGTAATACAACTACTGTAATACTTATTTACAGTGAACACATTACTGCACTGAAATGGTGCAGAAGTTAGATTATACTTACACACACACACAAATTTTCAGTGAACACATTACTGCACTGAAATTGTGCAGAAGTTATGTTGTACTTATATACAAATCAGTTGGTTTTACTAAGAAATTCATCAATGGAGTAGAAGGAGTTGGCCACCAATAAATCCTTTAGGCTTCTCTTAAACTGAATTTCATTGGTTGTTAAGCTTTTTATGGCTGCTGGCAAGTTATTGAAAATGTGTGTTCCTGAATAATGCACACCTTTTTGTACAAGATTCAACTTTTCTTCATCGTTAAGACTGAGAAAGGCTGTATTATTGCTATGAGGGACATGGGAGCTTCATATTGAAAGATAGGACAGACAGTGGGTTGTGGAGCTATGACTGCAGAAGAGTGCTGACAAGTTGTACCCAGGATAATAGTGTGGCAAGAAGAGCATGCACAAGTCCTTCCAGATGGATTATGACACAAGATGATCATAGGGTAGTTCGACTGGCTCCGACAAATAGACAGAGGAAAACAGCTGAAATGCAGCGAAGGTTACAAGTGGAATGTTGCCACAGACTGTTGGGAACAGAGTACTGGAAGCTACACAGAGATCTCAAGTTGCTGTGCATCATTTACCACTCACACCATACCTCAGATAACAGAGACTTACATGGTGTAGAACCAAGTCATCTAGGACACTGAGTGGAACTCTGTGGTGTTCAGTGATGAGTCATGCTTTTGTTTATGGCAGTTTGATTCATGCCAATACATCTGTTAGTAACCTAATGAATGGACATAGGAAGCAACAAGTTTTGAGTCCCATACCTCTCCATTCCTAGAATCATGGATACCAATTTGAGCAACTATAGGACACATTTTTTTCCCCTAGAGTTTGGCTTGAAAAATCATGGTGCAGCCGATAAATGAGATTTTTTCCTCTCAGCTCACCAATCGTCAGTTTCAAAATGATGTGGACATGTATCTTGTGTGTTGAAGTTAATACCATCATAAATTATTTCAGTTATTTTTGTAAACACTCAAAGACTTAAGAAGAAAATAGCAGAAAAACTTATACGTTGTTCGCAAATACAATAGCTGTTGTTGAAAAAAGAAACCTCTGCAACACTGCTTTTCAGCACCACATTTACATATTTGCACATTACCGTATGTTCCCCTACACTGCTTACTGTAATGCTGTAAAGCATATCAAAATAGACTGTTATTTGGTCTGCATTCCCTGTTTGGGAACATAAATAAAATTTTTTGAAGCTGGCTTGCGTAAATGCTGGAAAGATATCAAACTGTTTCATAAACTTGAGGCAGTTTTTGTGCAGTTGGAGTCCTGTGATGAACAGAGTCCTGTGATGAACAGATAGATTATTTTGTTGCGTAAATCACCAAGCCCACCCATACAAAATTTTAAATTCCATTGGTGAAATGTTTCTTTTAACTGATGTTTTGCAGCTTTCAGTTCGAATCATTTCAGTTGTAGCAGCACATGCATATTTCCTCTGTTGAGCCACAAAATCAAACAAGTCTTTTTCCACATCTGGATATTTGTACTTTTGCCATTATATTGAACACCAACATTTCAAACTATATAAGAGCTTCTTGTCACTTGCACATCACTGACGAAGTTTTTTTCATCTACATGAAATTTATATCTAGCTTCCTGCTTTCTGTGTACCTTTGTATAATGCTTAGTCTATAACTTGAAGTTGTTATTTAAGGTTGGCAACATAATTTAGTGTCTGCATCATTTACATAGTAGTACTATTTCATAATCAGAAGTAAATTTAGTAGTGTGGCCTATATTCGAGATTTACTTTTTACAGTAATCTCGGTACAAAAGTTTATGTGCGGCCTACATTCACATGCAGCTCACATTCACATGCAGCTCACATTCACACAAATACAGTGTGTTAACAAAACTGTTTTTGTAATTGTTGAAGCAAGGGTAAATAATCACAGGTATGTGCCAAGGATGGTATATCCTGTTCTCATACCTTTTGAGACCAGGATACCAAATGGTATAATCCAGCAGGATAATGCAAGAGCCCACATTGCAATTAATGCCACAGATGCCTTTTGGAATGTATAGATCCATGACTGGTCTATCTTATTTCCAGATTTGTTATCCCATGGTGTTTGTCTGGAATGCAATAAGACTTGTAGTGCCAGAGCAGCCTCCAGCCAGCAATCTTCATGAACTGACACAGCATGTGTTTCGTATATGGCAATAAATTCCTCAAGATGATGTCTGGAGGTCTATTGCTTCCATGACACAAATGCAAGAATGTATTAATGCTCAAAGGGGGTCACTCCTCATGGTAATGTTAATGATGAACCTCAGTTCCTAATGAAATGAAAGTTTAATCATTTAATTCTCATTATTTAATGAACATGTCCACAAAGTTTGATAATTATTGGATTGGCACTTCAGGTGTAACATTTTCAATTTCTCACAGCGTTAATTCACAACCAGAACAGTAACATTGTACTGTGAACAGTGGTAGATGAGGAAGAGAGACACAAGATATACTAAGGGAAAATGACTTGTTTCACTGAAGGTGTAATGTTTTTATTATGTGCATTCCATACCGTGACAAGCTTCTGTATCTGAATCTACATCTACACCCATTCTCTGCAAACCATTGTGAAGTACATGGCAGGGGGTGTGTCCCATCGTACCAATTATTAAGTTTTCTTCCCATTCCATTCCCACATGGAGTGTGGGAAGAACGATTGCTTGAATGCCTTTCTGCTTGCTGTAATTATTATAATCTTTTCCTCATGATCCCTATGTTTACCGTACGTAGGGTGTTGTGTATATTACTAGTCACCATTTAAATGAAATTTTGTTTGTAGACTTTCTCAGGATAGTTTACATCTATCTTCAAGAGTCTTCCAATTCAATTGCTTCAGCATCTCTGTGACACACACCCAAGGGTCAAACAAGCTGCCTTCACGGGTTGTCAGCCGAGTAGCGTCCTTGTCTCGTAGGTGACAACCTGTGAAGACTTCATATATGAAATTCGCCGAGAAAGCCTGCACTCACATATATTCATGCTGCTGTTCTCTGTATACGTTTAGTATCCCCCGTTAGTCCTATTTGGTACAGATCCTATATGCTTGAGCAATGTTCTAAAACTGGTCGCATGAGTGATTTGTAAGCAGACTCCTTTATAGACTTATTGCAATTCCACCAATAAACTGCTGTCTACCACCTGCTTTACCTCAACAGAGCCTATGTGATCATTCAATTTCATGTCCCTACAAAGTGTTACACCCAGGTATTTGTGAGAGTTGACCAATTCCCACTCTGACTTATAGATATTACAGTCATAGGATATTATGTTTTTCCATTATGTGAAGTGCACAGTTTTACATTTCTGAACCTTTAAAGCAAGTTGCCAATCTTTGAACCACTTTGAAATCTTATCAAGATCTGACAGAATGTTTATGCAGCTTCTTTCAGACAATACTTCAGTATAGATAACTGCATCATCTGCAAAAAGTCTGAGGTTACTGCTAATATTGTCTACAAGGTCATCAATATGTAACATGAACAGCAAGGGTCCCACACAGTTTCCTGGGGCATACCTGGGGTTACTACTACATCTGACGATGACTCTCCATCCAAGATAATATGCTGTGTCTTCCCTACCAAAAAGTCCTCAGTCCAGTCATAAATTTCACTTCATACACTATATGATCGAGCTGTTACCCATAAGTGTAGGCACGGTACTGAGTCAAATGTCTTTCGAATATCAAGAAATATTGCATTTACCCGACTTCCTTAATTCAAAGTTTTCAGTGTGTCATGTGAGAAAAGTGTAAGTTGGGTTTCACATGGTTGACGTGTTTGGAATCGTTACTTGTTGACATGGAGGAGGTCATTCTGTTCTAGATACCTCATGTTTGAGCTCAGAATATGTTATAAGATTCTGCAACAAATTGCAGACAAGGATATTGGATGGTAGTTTTATGGATCACTTCTACTAACCTCCTTGACCAGTGCTTTCTTCCAAATACTATGAACAGTTTTTTGTCCGAGGGAGCTGTGGTAGATTATAGTTAGAAGAAGGCCTGACTCAGCCGCAAATTCAGTGTAGAATCTGATAGGAATTCCATTGGGCCTTGGAGCTGTTTTTAGTTTTATCCATTTCAGTTGTTCTTAACACCACTGACCATCATACTGATTCCACTTGTTGTTTCAGTGGTACGAGGGTTAAATTGTGCCAATTCTCCTGGATTTTCATTTGTAAAGGAACATTCTTCTCTGAACACAACATGCTTTGTCCTGTGCGTTAGGTTTGACTGGGTGTGCCACATAACCCCACATTTTTGCGTGTTAATGGACTCCACTTATACAAGCTTACCTTTGCAATGCTTATATCCTGCCGGCTGAAGGGCTGGAGTCCTGGAACACTCACCTACTTGTCTTTGACAAAAATTGTAAACACATGATGTGCAGTCTCTGAAACATGGCCAATACAGGGATAAACACGTCCCTTTGTTAAGGAAATGTTTCGATTGAAAGATAAATCAGAACAAATTTTAATTTTTGACAGGAAACCATTTATTTTGAAGTTTAGTGGCTTCTTAAAACAATACAAAACACTTAACGGAGCAGAGAGCTATGGCCATTACACATTATTCCACATGTCACAAAATGTCATCTAATGTTAGAGCATTTTATATTATTTATCATGGCCCAGTGACTCTCAGCAGTTTCATTTATTCACAGAAAGTCACAAACAGAAGGTGCTATTTTGTCAGGCAAGACGTGAGGCAAGCTGCGGAGTAGTGTTGCCAATGCTAACACCAAGGAATGGTGTTATAGCTGCTGGAATGAATCGCCAATGCCAGATTCTTCCTCATAGTAATACAGCATGAATGAGGGACTAGTAGCTTCTCTATATCTCTTCGTGATAAGCTTCACAATATCTTTTCATCTGTGTCATTGTTTTCGTTAGGCACTCACACATGCTTCTTCCAAATGGTTGGTCCCAGTGCCTTCTCCACAAAAACCAGAAGGTGCATCTACTCATAACCTTGGTACAGTGGGAAGTAACCATTACTTTTACTAGATTTTTTTCTGTGTGTACCTAGGGAGCTTAATAAAGTTAATTCTTGCACCATGCCTCAAGTCTTGCTATGTAGCTCTAAAAAAAGATTTTGTCAGATCTAAAAAAGCTATCCACTACTTTGTGTCTTTCCCATGCTCAAAAAAACGGGCAGTTCCAGTTTTGCAGAGAAGGGGTGTCCTTGTAGGAAGTCTACATCTTAAGGTGAGGAAATAACAGCCATATTACTTTGCCAAAATGTCTAGAAGCTTCCAGACGCCAAGCATCTCTTTCAGGTGAGAATGCACCATCCAGTGGGCCCTGTTGGATCTCAATGCTTTTATGCTTACTCTCTCCTGTGGTGCATAATTTGAGCCCATATTAGCTCATGAAAATAATCACATGCAAACAAAATAAATATTTCCTAACTCATTATCTTTTTTGAACTCAACTACATTGAGATTACAGTAGCACATTCAATCAATTATTTGATAGTCAAGGTGGAGTGAGGCGGAATGGAGAGTGGATCTCACCTAATTGCTGTGTGACACCACTCCACTCCTTCATTGGTTTAAAATATGGAGATGTTTTAAAGCCAGTGAAAAAGAACATAAATTTTAAGTTATCAAGACACTCTTAAACCTACACAACATTTATCTCATTTAATAATGGTTTGAGTTCATAACACTCCTCATTTATCTGATTACTTGGAATTTCACCATTTTGTAAGAATGCAATCTCCTAATACTGTAGTTGGAAACATTTCTTAATTCTTGTGAGCTCGAGTACTCTTCGCATGGGTAAAAAAGGATGACTAAAATGTTGTGGAGGTGCACATTAAACATTGGTGCCCATGCCTGAGAATCAATTTTTGATTCATTGTAGACATGAATAACAGTACATTTGTCACCACTATTTACTGTTGCTCCTTTAGTTTCAAATAGATAGGTAGACAGTAAAAATTATTTCCATAGCAGTGCCTCACTTGGGTAAGGTAAGACAATGAGTCCACAGTCAAGGCTGTCCTTTGTCCCTGCCACAGAACTGAAAGGTAGACTGGAGGGCAGTCAAAGGAACCCCAAACCCTCACCCATTACCTCTCTGATAGTTCCATTTGCAGACAAATCATTAACTACAGTTGGGAGGTCTCCCAACTAATTCCTCTAAATATTATAGTGCCATATATGTTGACATTTTTCTTGTTATATAATACCCATTGGTCATTTAGTTATCCGACTTACAATAATCCGATAACTTCTTTGACCACTTTTTGTTTTCTCAAAAAAATCTGGATTCATTAAAGCTGTTGACAGTGGACAAATATACAACTTCCTCTTTTCAATTTACACTATGTGATCAAAAGTATCCAGACACCCCCCAAAAACATACCTTTTTCATATTAGGTGCAGTGTGATGTCACCTACTGCCGGATACTCCAAATCAGTGATCTCAGTGTAGTCATTGACATCTTGAGAGAGTAGAATGGGGCACTCCGCGGAACTCACGGGCTTCAGAAGTGGTCATGTGATTGGATGTCACTTATGTCATACGTCTGTGTGTGAGATTTACACACCCTAAACATCCCTAGGTCCACTGTTCCCGATGTGATAGTGAAGTGGAAACGTGAAGGAAGATGTACAGCACAGAAGTGTACAGGCCGACCTCGTCTGTTGACTGACAGAGACTTCCGACAGTTGAAGAGGGTCGTAATGTGTAATAGGTAGACATATATCCAGACCATCACATAAGAATTCCAAACTGCATCAGGATCCACTGCAAGTACTATGACAGTGAGGCGGGAGGTGAGAAAACTTGGATTTCATGGTCGAGCAGCTGCTCATAAGCCACACATCATGCCGGTAAATGCCAAACGACACCTCGCTTGGTGTAATGAGCGTAGACATTGGACGACTGAACAGTATAAAGTGGAGTGATGAATCATGGTACACAATGTGGCGATCCGATGGCAGGCTGTGGGTATGGTGTGAACGCCTGGTGAATGTCGTGCCAGCGTGTGTAGTGCCAACAGTAAAATTCGGAGGCGGTGGTGTTATGGTGTGGTCATGGTTTTCATGGAGGAGGCTTGCACCCCTTGTTGTTTTGCATGGCATTATCACAGCACGGGCCTACAGTAATGTTTTAAGCACCTTTTTGCTTCTCGCTGTCGAAGAGCAATTCGGGGATGATGATTGCATCTTTCAACATGATCAGCACCTCTTCATAATGCACGACCTGTCGCAGAGTGGTTCCACAACAATAACATCCCTGTAATGGACTGGGCTGCACAGAGTCCTGACCTGAATCCTATAGAACACTACTGGGATGTTTTGGAACGCAGATGTCACGCCAGGGCTCGCTGTCCGACATCGGTACCTCTCCTCAGTGCAGCACTCCGTGAAGAATGGGCTGCCATTCCCAAAGAAACCTTCCAGCACCTGATTGAACGTATGCCTGAGAGAGTGAAAGCTGTCATCAAGGCTAAGGGTGGGCCATTACCATATTGAATTCCAGCTTTACTGAGGGAGGGCACCACGAACTTGTAAGTCATTTTCAGCCAGGTGTCCGAATACTTTTGATTACATCGTGTATGTATAATAAAAGTTGTTATATTTTTTGGAAAGTATAAATGTGCTCCAATAGGCACCTTGTTATTACATATGAAAACTATTGAAATCAGTATTATGTTAATGCTACGGAGATAAAGATTAACTCTTGTGTGAAAATAAAATCTCTCCTTTTTTTATAACTAATCTCAATAGCTATAAGTGTTGAAAAAGTGAAATTCTTCATCTTTTATTTTACTTCCAGTACTCACAGTTACACAGTCTTAAAGAGTGCACCACTATTACCTTAAAAATAATGCTTGCCTTCATTGGCTTGAAATTTCAAATCTAAAATAAAAATGTAATTGTCATTGCTCATACTTGAACTCTTTCAGCCGTACACAAGACACATGCACTGATTAGCATTACATCAAGCTTCTGTCTTCTCAACAGGTCTGGCAGTAATGGTAACTAAAGTAAACCTTTCATTGGCTAATATATGGCTACAAGTCACTTATGTTACATAACCAAATTCTTTTCTGGACTGAGTTTAGTCCAGCCTGTACATGTTAGGATATGGTGAGCTCTCAATCATGTATGGTCCATGGTACACTAGGAGAAACTTTTTAACTTCTGCAGTGGCCTTTCTCGGCTTCATATTTCATTTGCACCATTGTTAATAATTGGGGGAATGGAAAATTCATATCCTCCCCGCTGATGTTATCAGGCTTTCCTCCAAAAATCAGTTCACTTGGGCGAAACTCTGCAATTCGTGTCGTGAATTATCCACGATTTCGTAAATTTTACACTTACGATGACAGGTCCTTCAGAGCCGGTTCAGTTCCTTCATGGCACTTTCACTTGGGTTACCTTGAGAAAAATTTGGCAAAATGCAAACTTATTTAATCTGCTTTCTTTCAAGTGGAACAAACTTCAGCCAGATGTCTGATAGATGTCAAACCCATATACATAAAATAATCCCCTTCTAGTTTACCTACTAACACAGTTGCTGTAGCCCTCCCAATGGGATAAAATCCTATGTATTTTTAGCAGATGTCCAATACAATAAAAATATAAGAACACCCACCACTGGAAACAGACAATGCGTCAAAGAGATCTACAGCAGTAACCTATCTGGGTCCCAGTTAGGCATGACCCATTGCATATCCATTTGAATAGGTACAGATGCAGTCCTGACTTGCAGACAGTGATCACAGGTGGCAACCCTCTTCTATACTCTTGTTATTGAATATCCCTGCCTCTTGTAGTTTTCTGATTCATTTCCACACCCTATACTGTGGTGGACATAGTCAGTGAGAATGTCAGCATGTTATTCTATTCACAAAATTCACACAATCTTTTTATTGTGCCTATCGTGACTCAGCATCTCCGCTATATGGTGAGTAGCAACTTTCCTTCTCTGGTATTGTTACATTACGTCTTGGATTTTCCATTGTTTGATCAGCATGTTATTCTGAAGAGACTGTTTCCATTCTTCCCTACACATCACTTTACCAAAAATGATATGTTACACCACTAAATGCAATAGAACAATGGCACGAGGACACAATCGTGAGCTGTTCTTACACTGACAGCAACCACATCACAGTACTTTTGCGAGGAGAGTTGTTGCATTAATCTGTGTTTTGTGTTTTGGTTGTGTGAGCCAAAGAAGCTTGTACACCTGCCTAATATTGTGTAGGGCCCCCGCAAGCATGCAGAAGTGCCGCATCATGATGTTGCATGGACTCGACTAATTTCTGAAGTAGTGCTGGAGGGAATTGACACCAGGGATCCTGCAGGGCTGTCCATAAATCCGTAACAGTATGAGGGGGTGGAGATCTCTTCTGAACAGCATGTTGCAAGGCATCTGAGATATGCTCAATAATGTTCATGTCTGGGGAGTTTGGTGGCCAGAGGAGGTGTTTAAACTCAGAAGAGTGTTCCTGGAGCCACTCTGTAGCAGTTCTGGATGTGTGGGGTGTCGCATTGTCCTGCTGGAATTGCCCACGTCCGTTGGAATGCACAATGGATGCATGTGATCAGACAGAATGCTTGCATACGTGTTACCTGTCAGAGTTGTGTCTAGATGTATTAGGGGTCCCATATCATTCCAACTGCACAAGCCCCGCACCATTAGAGAGCCTCCACCAGCTTGAACAGTCCCCTGATGACATGCAGGGTCCATGGATTCATGAGGTCATCTCAATACCTGTACACATCCATCTGCTTGATGCAATTTGAAATGAGACTCGTCCTACCAGGCAACCCGTTTCCAGTCATCAACAGTCCAGTGTCGGTGTTGATCGGTCCAGGTGAGATATAAAGCTTTGATGTCGTGCAGTCATCCAGGGTACACAAGTGGGCCTTCAGCTCTGAAATCTCATATTAATGATGTTTTGTTGAACGGTTCACACACTGATGCTTGTTGATGACCAGGCATTGAAATCCGCAGCAATTTGCGGAAAGTTTACACTTCTGCCATGTTGAGCAATTCTTTTCAGTTATTGTTGGTCCCGTTCTTGTAGGATCTTTTTCCAGCCGCAGCGATGTTTTACCGGATTCCTGATATTCACGGTACACTTGATAAATGGTTGCACGGGAAAATCCCCACTTCATCACTACCTTGGTGATGCTGTGTCCCGTTGACTATAACATCACGCTCAAACTCACTTGATAACATGCCATTGTAACAGCAGTAACTGATCTGACAACTGCACCTCACACTTGTTGTCTTATGGAGGCACTGCAGACCGCGGTGGCTGTGCAGTTCTAGGCGCTTCAATCCGGAACCGTGAGACTGCTACGGTCGCAGGTTCGAATCCTGCTTCGGGCATGGATGTGTGTGATGTCCTTAGGTTAGTTAGGTTTAAGTAGTTCTAAGTTCTAGGGGACTGATGACCTCAGATGTTAAGTCCCATAGTTAAAAAACTGCGGACCGCAACATTGTATTCTGCCTGTTTACATATCTCTGTACTTGAATACGCATACCTATACCAGTTTCTTTGGCGCTTCAGTGGTGTATATATAGTCTTTTTGTGTAATCTAAACACATTAGTGAAAGTAAGTGTCATATTGAAAGTTAGAGCAAAATGTAAATAATTAAATTATTTAGAGAAAATAAAAGTATTTTATTTTTTGTGTAAGTTCAAACTCTGACTATATCGTAAATGATTAGTGTATTAATGCATGGTTGTCCTTTGCAGAACACAATCCTATCATCTATTGAAGAAATGCTTATTGAGTATTATGGACTTCAGAACGAAGAAGAGGACACAGAAAATTGTAAGCAACCTGTATCCAAAATTAACAGGAAGCTTAAACCTCAGTCCACTGTTGAAGAGGATAGGCCAATTAAACGCTCAAAATTGATCGCTGAGTGTCCTAGTACATTAGAATCCTCACAAAACCCAAGTATAAGTACCACTGCACTTCCTACGCAATCAAAGAATCTCCAAATTGGAAATGAAAATATTGTAGATCATGGTGCACATTCTAAGCAGTCAGAGAATCCGCAAAATGCAAATGGAAATATTGTAGATCACAATGGAGACAGGACAGTGGTTGAAAGTTTGGCACGTGTGTGCCAAGAGTCTGCAATGGCTGAGTTTTTGAATAGTGCTGAGAATAAAGAAACAGAGCACTGTGACGTTTTGCAAGGAATAAAAGACAGTACTTCCCATGATGGAGATAATGAACTGAAGACTGTTGAATCAAGATACAATTTTCTCCACAGCTCACTAGATTTGCCAAAGAACTCTACAGTCACCAATGGAGAGGTACTAGCTGCTCAGTTGGAGAGAGAAACTGGGCAAATAGATTCTGTTGGTCCGGAACAGAGAGGTGACATGCAAATTAGTAAGTCTAAAGACAGTGTTGGACATGAAACAGTAACAGATATGACAGAACATACTAAAATACATAATGATACTTCTCTCAGAATTGAAAGCAGTCTTTTCAACATGCTTGATGATATAGAGGATGTATTTTTTGGGTTTGATACACCCGAGCAAGATGCTAGTCAGAGAGAAAGAGAGAGAGTAAAACAGGCATTAGAAGCAGCAAAATCTGTAGAAACTACAAAAATGGGCAAATCTGCTAATTTGGAAGATTTGAACAAGGAACAGTGGAGCAAAGGCTCAATTAAAACAAAAAATGGCTGTACAGTTGAGGTATGCTCAGCATGTTTTTGTGTGTTTAGTCTCTTTTGTTATTAGTTTACATGTGTATTATTATACAATGGTTTGTGGTTATTAACACTTCTGAATCTAGTTTTTGTATTTTGTCAACGTTGTCAGTTACTGCCATGTTGTCAGCTAACAAAAATCAATGGGCAGCATATTAGTATTATGTCTGTACAACATAATTACGGTTGTTGAGGGCAGGGTGGCAACAAAACCTGGAAAGTCATGCATTCTCAGCAAATTTTGGAAGATTCAGGGATTATGAATGACTTTTGAATTAAAGAAATCTACTGAGTCATTTTGTTAAAAATCGTTCTGAGATTCTATTTCAGAATTAATCAGTTATGGGATTAGGCAAGGAAAGGTGAAGAAGTGCATTGAACTGCATTGTTTGTTGTTCAATTGTTCTAGCAGGCTTGGTGTCATAGGGAATCTTTGTTGTTGTCTGTGCATTCTGTAGCTACAGGTCAATTTCTTCCACAGCATTGATATTTCCTCATTGATCTGTTTATCAATGGTCCATCACTTACAGTATGCAAAACTTAATGATTTGCAATAAATCGTGTTATGAGTTTCTTCTTTTCCGAGTATTTCCTTTCCTAGCCACAATTTTGTCCTAAAAAATGCATCTGTATTTATTTCTGCTGCCTAACAATGATTTACGTATGCATTCCTGAAAATTCTAGATCACCATTTTTATGTTATGTTACATTGATTCAGAGATTTGTAAACAGTTGCTCTTCCATTGATTTTCAAGCCAATCTAGATTTATTGCTCGGTGGCTGACATCACTGCACTCCCAGCTGATTGGGCAGAGGCAATGCAGAAATCTCCATAGTGTATAAATGAGTTTCTTCATCTAACAGCAAGAGCTTATTTGTAATAGAACTGTTTCGTTTCTTTGTCTTGGTTTCATATCATGGGATTTTTAGAGTTTTTATCCCAATATGAGATACATCACTGGTGCATTTCTTTCTTCCCGTAATTTTAAAGGGTACGCCAAAACAGAGAAGTGGTGCAAAACCTGCTTCATGTCATGTACCTGATTGCATTCATCCTTCAGGCCACATCTTACTTGCAGAGACTGGATATTAAAAGTCTACAGAACATAAAGGCAGACAATTCTTCGTTCTAATCAAGTGTTGGATGACACTTTTTCTGGTAACATGCTTGTTCACTTCATTCACATACGCAACCATTAATCTCCTTAGAAAATTATAAATTTTCTTGCTCGAACAGTCCACGGGTGTACTGCCGGTCCAAAGTGTCCGATGGGCACAATATTTTGGCAATCAGACATGTTGCCGTTGTCAGGTGTGCTGATGAACTGAGCTCCTGAGGGCGGGCAGCTGTAATAAATCCCCTCCTCTCACGAGGTGTTCTCTCCACGGTCCGCGTCAGCGGTCGCTGAGACGCTGGCATCTGTGGTGGCATCGGTGTAATTGCCTCGTCCGCCCTAGTTGCCCATTCATTTCCTTTGCTGAGCGTCTTTTTAATTAGACTCAGTGCTGGTTCCCATGCCCTGCTGAGGTTGTAGCCGCAATCTTGGTTGATGAGTCTGCCCCTAGTACGAATTTCATTAGCCTCTCTAACGACGCTGTCCCAGTATTTAGATGTCTGTGTCAAGACCCTGGTATGTTGGTAGTCCACTTCGTGATTTTCGGACAAACAGTGCTCTGTGACCGCCGACTTGTTGGGGTACCCAAGTCGGGTGTGCCTTTGATGTTCTCGGCAACGATCTTCGATGGTGCGCACTGTCTGTCCAATATAAGTCTTCCCACACTGACACGGAATCTGGTATATGCCGGCATTCCACAAACCGAGATCGTTTTTGACACTTCCCAATAATGCTTGTGTTTTGTTTGGTGGGCAAAAGACAGTTCCTACTCAGTGTTTCCTCAATATTCGTCCTATTTTCCCCGATAGTGCTCCAGTATACGGTATATAGGCACTGGCTATCTCTTTCTCTGTGACTTTTTTAGTCTCCACACACTGTGCTGTAGTGGTGGGGCGGAGAGCGCGTCTGATCTGCCATTCCGGGTACTCTGTTATGCCAACGGTACAACCTTGTATACTTCTTATCATAACATCTCAGTTTTTGACAGGACAGTGCAGGAATTACTTGACTGTGTATTGAATTATTTTGGAGCCAGTAAACTCCTTTGCGATCCAGACAAAACTAAACAGCATTCATTAGATTCACCTGAGGATATAGAAATTAAAAATGTGATACTTCCAAGAATTCATACTGACTCAAAAACTGATTGAGAAGCTGTTTCATAATTTCTGTAAAAAGATCTCAGGGCCTTCATCACATTAGTGATCACTTCCATATCACATAAATCAGGCTCCTCTAATTATATATCTTATATGTCTTAGTCCTGTGGGAACTAGTGCCTCATTAACATTGTACAAGATAGAAGAAGCTATTGACATTTTAAAAAAGAGAAAATTATTCAATTGCCTGTCACACAGGCCATATTATAATACAAAAGTGTTCTATGGCATACATCATATTTACTTAAATTTTTAAGGTAGTAGCTGTACTCAGTGATATTTACAATGAAGTCATTTTCATTTAAGTAATCAGTGTTGAATACAATTCTTTATTCTTGTGTGACCTCATTCCCACTTTACACCAAACTCGCTATTATGTGGTCTCTGAAACTGTCTCTTTGTAACGATCATTCTTAAGGCAAATACTACTCTCAGAGTATATCTACTACATTATATTCCTTGGCAAGGAAGCTTGGAACTTAAATATTTTTTTCATTATTATTATTATTATTTGAAGGAAAAAAAAAAACTGCAGGAAAACTGGAAAAGACTATGTCTGTTGTACAATAACTGTGACAAACGTATGTTGATACATCATGTGGAGCAACTGATAGCAGTACAGAAAGTTTTGATGTATATTTTCATGGCCAACACAGCTAACTTGGATGAGAAATTTTTTGTATTAACCTATCTTACCAAGATGATGATGTTGTAATGTATTTTTACATCTACTTGAAAACACTATGTCCTTCTGGAACTAGGAATCACTAAGTGTCATTCACTAAAAGTAGCTTATGGTGTAATGGGAATTTCTTTAAGTAGATGGAAATAGTCTTGCAAAATAGTAAAATGAAAATAATTTAAATAGCAAATGCCTACACCATTGAATATTTGTATTGATTCTTGAGCTCACTGCCTGTAACAGATGTTTCATCTGCCAGAAGTAAAGGACTTGCACACACATTCTTGAATGGCTGTTGTGCTGAAGTTCAAATATTCTACTAAGTTTGGTAACAAAAAAAAAAGCATTTGACACTGTTCTTTGAATTATTTGCATCTACGTATCACTGTTGTTATTTTGTTGATGGTGAGTTTCCTACACAGTTATGTATTAAGCCTGTTAACCCATCCGTCTTTTGGTGTGAGATATTGGTTGTTTTTTCAGTTGTGATAGTGTTTGAACCTTAAATTTTTTTATGTTTTGAGCCTTTATTATGTTTTCTTTAGGGTGCTAAACTCTTACTGCCAAAAGTAAACAAGAGTAAAAAGGAATTTTTTGATCTGTCCTTGCACAGTGTCAGCAGTCAAATGGGCTGTAAAGAGCAGAGTGCATTCACAAAATTTTCAAGACATATGCGTCCAAAACGTATGTACTTGTTGTCTTATGCATGTGTCCCCCTTAATGTGTATTCCAGAATGTAATTACATTTTTTATATAAATTTTGTAGTTCTTGAAGAAAACCCTGGTGTTGCATTCACAAAAGTTGCTAGCCTTCTGGTTGAGCACTGGAAACAACTGACAGATGAAGAGAAGTCTAAATATGAAGAAATAGCACGAGAGGAGGAAGAGAGGAAGCATAATGTTCCCACTAGGAAAAGTACTGAAAAAATATGTTCTCCAAGTGTAGTAGAAATGCTGAATACCACGCCAATGAGGAAACCTCCATTGGATGATCTCCATAGTGTAGATGGCTGTGTGCCTTGTTCTATGACAGAAATTAATCAAAAAATGGAAGAAATAGCATTAAAGCACAAAAGGTAAACCTGCATTTACTATTGTTTGAATAATCTGTTAAATGTACTGTGCATGAAATTTCAGTGATCAGATGGTAGTTATTTGTAACAATTTTAATGACATCAATGAAATAGTGCTACCTGTAATAAAATTTTCTTACATTACTGTGTCAATCCACACTATCAGCGACCTTTTGGTAGCATATTCTACATTCCAGTACTTTAGCAATGTTTGGATGAGAGAATAAGCTTCCTGAAATGTTGTGGACTGAAGCAGTTGGTAACTTGTGCATATTTTATTGAACTGACACGCCACGGAAGCCTTCACTCTTGCACGTGGTCCCTAATGGCATTTGTGGTAGAATTTTCTGTTCAAGTCTCTTTTTCAGAATATAGGCTTGTGTTAGTTTTGTATGAAATCCACACTCTTAAGCCATGAAATGCTGGTTTTCACCTTAAATCATAATAATATTTCCGAAATAAAACCTTTACAGATATTGATAACGTATATTGGCTGTTGGATGACTATATTAAGCTTCCTGCAAACTGCTTTCGCCCTGTAGGTTGCTTACTCTTGTTACAAAGGCCTCCCTCCTCCAGAGGCTGCTTACAAATACCAAAAAGGCATTGCGTGTTGTGGACATGATACTATGTACAAATAGTTTGTTGATGAACTGTTCATTACGGCCACCACCAGGGGCACCAGTCATGCTTGTGAGCAGCTTGCACCTCAGGAAACTGGTGGCGCTGCTATCGAAGAACAAATTACTGTCCGCATGTCACATGGTCACAGTCATACCTCCACCTGCTGGATACTTACGGTGGAGCGCAACTTCCAGCAGTAGCATTCAACTTCTAGCTCAGTTCTGGGCCAGGAGTCAACTGCACCTCTTACCACTTCAATTGGAACTCACTGAGACAAGCTTGGATGCTCCATTCTAAACTGCACTGTCTCCACACTGCTTAAAGGTATACCACACCATGTGGTCCTCCTGGACGCTGTTCTTATAGCCACATGGAATGAGGCTTCCCTCGGAATTGTTGTAACGCCAGTAGGATTTATTTCTGTTGCTTTCAGCTGATAACAAGTGATCTCTCAGTTCTTATCCGAACTTAACTTTATTGTGAACTTGCGCTGTTAATAAAGTGCTCTTAAGTTCAACCTTGGTATCATGAATCATCAGTGTGCATCACCCAAAAGAGTTTCAACCGTGGCAGTGGAGGATTAAATAATTTTTGTAGAGGATAAAAATGGGACTTAACAGTGATAATGAGGATAAAGATGTGTTTTCTGCCATGCTCTCTTGCCATTGCTTTATTACCCAGGTTGGATACTTTACCTGTGTGATGACGTCTCACTATGTATACATTTTTGCACTTTGTGTACTTGAATACCATGTTGTCTGTTGCTATTTCTATTGTGTTTCTGGAGTCACTACCATGGAGAAACAGTGTCAACAGGGACAGTTTGTGAGAGATGGCGGTATTCCTTGCCCATGTGTCAGGGCTGATCCAGCCTCGGACTTTGCACCAGTACCCCCTGTGCCTTCACTGACTTTTCGTCTCGTCCACCACTTAACCTCCTCCCATCTCCAGCCTTGCCCGACACTGTTCTGTTCATTGCAGCTGTGGTCAGCCCTTCCCCTGAGGTTGGCATCGTCTGGATATCCATTGGTGATGAGGTTCGAGTCCGATTTTGTTGAAGCTCCTGGGATCATCAGCTGTTGTTGTCCTGTCTGGCCTCCATATCCCCTCATTTCAGCTGTGCCAGTGCTGCCATGTGCACTGTTCTGACTTGTTCCTGATGTCGACTACAGACTTTCTATGACAGATTTTGTATTAGATGAGGACTTTTATTTCTTATATAGTTGATGTTGTGACTCTGTTTCACCACGCTGCAGATGCACAGTAGTAATCTAACCAGGAAAAATATGAAACTGCAACAAATCTCCTAGTATTAAGTCCAATTCTTCGATAGCAAACCCTTTTCACTAACAAGAAGTAAAACCAGGAATATGTTACCAAGCAAGAAGTTTACGGTCCTAGTTTTGTCCCTTGGCTCCACTACAGTAAAACCTATTGCTGTACTTCAATAGTTGATCCAGCACTGCATGTCAACACGCACCATTGCTTCTGCCCAAAGCTGCCATGGTTTACTTCCTCTCGAGGGCCCCTGCTTCTGGGTACTGCTCTTATGCACACAGCAGCAGCAAACTTCCGGCCTTTCTGGTCTCCTTCCATTCAGTTGTTTCTGTGCTCCTGTGCCCATTGCAGCAAAGACCTTTCTGCCACTGTGGTCTCCCTTCTGCTTTTGCCATTTCTGTTCTTCCTAGTGGCATCTCACTGCCCTCCACAGTACTCCTACATCACTGCACTTCTCATGTGCCCCTCACATGCTCCTTATGCACACTTTCACATTTCTGCCCCCCACCCCCGTGCTCTAACAGCAAGTAATGCTATCTTGCTGTCCACAGGTTCATCAGCACACACTGACACGGCACCTGACGTCAGCACCACCATGCTGTCGCCGCATTGGTCAAGCCACAGGGTTTCCAGAGCCTCCAAGACCTCCACCTTTGCTGCCACTCCATATTCGCCAGTGCCATACCGTCTCACACTGGCACATTGTTGAATCAACCTCTTGCAACAGCATTTAACTGCTCGCTCAGTTCTGGGCCAGGAGCTGGCTACACCTCATATGTCATGAATCAGAACTCGTCGAGATCAGCCCAGACACACTGTTCTACACTGCACCGTGTCTGCACTGCTTCACAGTATGCCACACTGCACATCCACCTGGACACCATTCCCATAGCCACTTGGCATGAGGCTTCCCTCAGAAATAGTATAACGCCAGCGGACTTTGTTCCTGTTACTTTCTTGTGGTAATGAATGATCTTTCAATTGTTATCTGAGCTTAACTTCATTGAGAACTTTTGCTGTGAATAAAGTATTTTTATATTTAACCTGAGAATCACCATTCATACAGCTTGCATCATCCAAACTGGTCTTACAATGGTGAGAAATGATTTAACACATGTACCATCTGTTGGCTATACCGCAACTCCATTCCCCAAAATTGGATCTCAAGATGGGTTAAATAGTGAGCTGTACTGATAAGGAACTGAATGCTATGATGAAAGCCGTTATAGCATTTGAGGTACTCATCAGATGAAAAATGTTATATCTTCTACTGAATTGTGTTAAGTGTAGTGTCCTACATTGAACGTAAGATTTTCTCACTCAAGTTCGATTTGATAAAAATTTTATCACTATGTGTCTATATAATACTGTAAAATAAACCATCAGCTTTCTAGCTTCTGTTGGAATCAACCTTAATGAGGGTTAGTATATGTGCTGTGTCATTGCTGCTGTTTACCTGGTACCAATCTTTTGCACACATTCCTCATGATCTTTTCTCTTATTGGATAATATCATTAGGGAAGAGGGCAACAAATGACTACCACTTCAACACTTTTGCTAAAGGTGCATTGAATGTATTAGTATATTTGGTGGACGTACTTTTCAGTCATGCTCCAAATGTGCCTTACCATTTTCTTCAGTTGAGGCTGTACTTGGCTATTCAGAATGATCTTAATCTTCAATATAATTTTCTTTGAGTCTCATTCATTGAACCAATAAAAGAGTGTGGCCATGGAAATGCAAGGAGAGCACATAGAACACACTTGATACAGTTTTACCGGCTTTCGTGTTCTTGATTATGGACGCAGTGTATACAGATCACCAAAGCTCTCTTTCTTGAAAATTATAGATACAATTCATCATGCAGGTTTTATGTTGCACAAGGCAGTGTTTAAATGCCAGATCTTAACTTAGCCTTATGTGGTAACAATTCATAACTTCTCAAGCATAAAGTGTATTGTTAGTTATACTATTACTAGCACTCAGTTTAATTTGTCTCCCACCAATAGAATGAACTTCCAGAACAAAACCATAGGGAAAAACACCATTACAGCTGTATGAAGCTAGTGGTGACTGGTGTGGTTTTAGTGGTAGTCCTCAACCAAGGTTGGGGTTATTTATAATACGGGTTGTGCAGGAGACTCACACTTGTTTTATATTTGTTAGAGCACTGCTGAATGTCCTCAAACCTTTGTGAGTATGACACCACCAAGAAGAATGCAAATGACTGAAATAAGCTTTATATAACAGATTAGGTACAGGACAATACACAAATGATAGGGATTGCAGAATTCTTCAAGATCTCGCTTGTGGAGAATTGAGTATGGTGTGCAGCCCTCATATGCTATGAACAGAGCCTCGTAATATAACAGAGGACCTGGATATTTTCATCTGGGGAATCTTTGTTGATACACAATCACAGTGGACACATTGAAGGGGGACTTATCTGAAAATTCCACATTTTGCTGCCTACCCTTGCAGTGATGGTGTTGATAAATCCATCGCAATCTGTGGGTTTTGGGGTGTCTGTACAATGAATCGAATGCAGTGGCAACCATGCTACAGTCCAGTTCACAGCAGATGGGTTCAAACCATTGCTGCTTGGTCTTTGAGTGACTTTCATGGGTGATGTTGTACAGTCTTTTGTGGACAAGATGGTTGTCGTACAGACTTGCGATCACGTTTGTGTAGGCCAGTTGTCAGTTATTGCTGTGTATGACCTTTTCAGTTGACTAGTTCCATGCGTGCATGACTGTCATACCATGCCCTATTTGTGCCGAAATTATGTGCCATTTCCCAGGGCCTGGTCTATCTCCCCCTTTCGAACTCGCATCTTGACCTTATTGCCCCTTTTATAGTCCCATTTCACTGAGGTCTGCTGAGTATCAGGATATGTGGTAATGTAACTTGTAACGAATGCACCATTAAAAGGGAAAAAACACACATGTTCACACAAGTATGCACACCTCACACACACATGTTCGCTATCTCTGAGCATTCAGGTCAGAGCAGCCAGAGATAGTGGTCATGTGTGAATGTGAGGTGTGCTTGCTTGTGTGTGTGTGTGTGTGTGTGTGTGTGTGTTTTCATTTCTGAAGAAGGCTATGGCCACATCTTTAGGGTGAGTAGCAATCAATTCTTTACATAATATTGTTGATGTTCCAACCTGGACTTTCCATTGTTCGAATGTACTATTAATACATCTGTACCACACTTTGTGACTGCAGAGTATCTAACAAAGTTCCTATTTCCAAAATGTACCACAGAAAATGTCAGTAGGTCAAAAGCACTTGAGACATATCTTAATGGTACTTTCTTTATGTGGAACTTCCGTGACTCAGACAGCCGATGTGGGAGGACTTAGAAGTTGTATAGGCTTTCTCAATTGTTCAGGCAAATAAAAGATACCTATCAGCTAGTTGACAGCTCGTTTGACTCACTATGGAGGACCTCTGTCCAGTTTCTTACATGTCAGTGATTTGGCAAGTGTGTGAATTTCAGCTTATTCAACAGAGAACCAGGTCTTTGTTTCCTCAAAAGTGTTGGGCAATCTCATCACCCTCTCAGTGGAGCATAGTTGCATTGTAATGGTACCTGATCAATAACAAATGACTAAACTTTTTGGGATCATTAGTAGTATACACTTTTTTTATGTATGTCATGTATCAAATTCTTACTAGAAATACCATTCACGAGTGATCTGAACAGACACATTTTTTTGATGTTGGAGCTTTTCAGGCTGACTTTAAGTTTGTTGTATATGCCCAAGTAATGGTACTAATTGAAACAATAATGCTGCAAACTGTATGATCAGTAGTTCAGAGTTCTTGTGTCCAGCAAAAGGAAGAAAAAGAGAGAGAGTAAAGGCTTAGATGCAGTGAGACTTAACAAAGACCAAGCAGGATTGTAACCGAGTACCCTTTACCAAGGTGTTGCTACAGGACAGGGCAAGAATAAAATCAGCAATGAGTTGCCAGCAAGAGACAATGATTTTCCTCGTATCATATTCTCTTGTGGTATGGAATTCTGGGTGACTTTTCTGCTTAACCATTGTTAGTTCACATTTTTCTCAAATTTATGAAGTAGGCACATACTTTGAAAGGTATTGACTCTACCAGCTTTTATACATTTGACAGTCTGTCAACATCTATTATCTGTTGTCTCCACATTAAGCTAAAATATATGAGAGACAATAATCTTTACTGTGTTGTTTTATCTATGTTTGGTTGTGGTTTAATCACAGACTGCTGTTCTTTTCTTCAACTCAAGTTGTATGGCTTTGGTATTTTGAAGAAATATCTGGTTCGAAAATGTGCCAGATACTCAGTTCAGACTTCACTGTTTTCTTCTTTTTATTCATGTTGAATGATTGAGTCTGTTGAATATCATGCTGTTATACTTAGTTTCTTCTCATGTGTGGCCGGCTGAAGTGGCCGTGCGGTTCTAGGCGCTGCAGTCTAGAACCACGAGACCGCTACGGTCGCAGGTTTGAATCCTGCCTAGGGCATGGATGTGTGTGTTGTTCTTAGGTTAGTTAGGTTTAACTAGTTCTAAGTTCTAGGGGACTAATGACCTTGGAAGTTGAGTCCCATAGTGCTCAGTGCCATTTGAACCATATTCTCATGGGTGTGTGTAAATAATTGCAGGTGCTTTCAATTTTTAAGATTATTTTCATTTCAATAACATTAGTCTTATTGCATTATTTCATTTAATATATTTAATTTCCAGTTCAGGCAAAGGATCTGGTGAAATATTTGTGATTGGCCAGATACGACCACATGGTGTGTGGTTATATATGAAAAACAGAGAGATTGGGATAATCAGGCATTGGGCACTGCAGGAGACTGTCGAGTTTCATAAAATGATGAAGGAGACAACAGTGCCCTTGGCTCCAGTTATGAACAATATACCTCTTAGACCTAGGTAATACATCTTATGTTCGCATGTTATGTGTATGATGCTACAGTCTGTCACACACTATATCGCATGAAAGAGATAAGCAAATTTAAATAGTATGAGTTTTATTGTTTGTAGCCGTAACCACAAAATGTAAACCGAAATAGTAGCAGTGTAAAAGCAACTACTGTCTTCAGAAGCAGATCATTAATGGACAAGGTAGGGCCAGTGTAGACACAATTTTAATTATAAAAGTAGAATATGATCAGTACTAAGTGATTTTGATTTGAGGCTTCAGTTTGGGCACTAAAAGTAATACATCATCGTATAATGAAGAGTTCAGCTTGTTGAGTTAAATGCACATGCAGTATCCTCTATTTAAGGCTCTTAAATAGTACTTGTGTTCTTTTGAATATGAGATGACAGTGTGACTATTTAATCAAAATACTGTACTTACAGCATAAAATGAGAAAGAATGTATTGGTAAGATTCGCATGCTTTGATTTGTATCTTTATATACATACATAGCACTACTCCTCACAGTGCTATGCATGATGGAAGATAGTTTATACTAATATTAGCGATTTTCTATCCTATTTTATTTGGTTACAGGATGAGGAATAAATGGTTGTGTGTATGACTCACTATGGGAGATCATCAGGGCTGGGATCAACTTGTTTCATTTTCTAGTAATTGAAAACAATGAATTTTTCATAGTATGCTAGAGCCTTGAAAGTAGTACCAAGTTTTGAAATGGTACTGTAGCGTAGCAGACACATTGATGGGCTACAATGCTAAACATTGTGGCTTTGAGTCCAGCCGCGCACCATTTAAAATTTCATTGTTTTTACACATTTATCAACATGACTTTGATCATTATTTTTATTCTGTTAACTGGTTTAAATATTTTTATTTTTCATCTATACTTGTATCTAGTAGCATTTTAATCGTTGTGTTAACCTTTTTATTCGCTCTCATTTTTTAATTCCTTTCATATTTTTTCCGTTAGTATCTTTATCAATGTATTTTTAACTATTTTTGTTTATCTATCATTATATTTAAAGTTTTAAAACGATGATCGAACTGTTTTTCATTACGACATGTACATGTTTTTGGATGGTTATTATCATAAAAGTTCTTCTTGCCTCATACAAAATAATGCTACTGTAGATTTAAATGAAAGAAGGTGTTATAAATAAAATGAAATTAAAGCAAATAATACAAATAATGATTGCAACAACACAGAAGCAAATATAACATAATGAAAAGGAAGAAATTAAATCAAAGTAAATACATTAAAATGATTAGAATTGTTTGAGCAAAGATTCAAAATGAAAAAAGAATAACAGGAAAAAACTGATTCAGCAAAGAGTGTGTGTGCATGTGTGAATTGTGGTTTATTAGCCTCATAATGTACATAATCTAAATAATTTGATTCAGGTAGAGGAGACACGTCAAAATTTTGGTAAAGTTTTACCATATACATACAGCACCTGATTTTAACAAATGGTACCATAACAATAATACAATATAAAAATACACATACAATAAAAAAAACTAACAATTAATTACAACAACTGTTTTTAACAAATGGTATCATAATAATAATACAGTTTTGTTACACATACAATTAAAGACTAACAATTAATTACCCCTTGCTCAAATTATCATGTCATCCTCTATTAATTCTTCTACTGAATAGTAGCATTTCTCCCACAGAATCTGCTGTAGCTTTATTTTTAGACTCTCTGGCTTCATATTAAATATTTTTTGCCCATTAGCTTGTTATATATTGTCATCCCCATATACTGTGGAGTTCGTGCATATAATTTCAAATGATGTGTGGGTAAAAGAAAAAAAAATTTATTTCTTGTGTTGTATGTGTGGTTAAAATGATTTTCCTCAAATAATTTTTGTGTGCTGTGTACAAAGATTATAATGTCATAAATGTATATGGAGGGAACTGTAAGGATTTTAAGGTTCCGAAATAATGGGCAACAAGATTCTGTTTGTTGTGCACTACACATGTATCTTATAATTTTCTTTTGCAGTTTCAGTATTCGAGATACACTACTTGAATTTCCCCAGAAAATGATACCATACCTAATGACAGATTCAAAATAACTATGATGTGCTGTTTTTTGTGTACTCATGTCAGTAGAGTGTGCTAGTATTTGCACTGCAAATGCAAAGCTGCTTAGTTTATTTGATAGGAACTCAATATGTGTACTCCAGTTTAAGTTGTTGTTCACATTTAGTCCTAGGAATTTGTCTGTGTTAACTTCTTCCATAGGGTGATTGTGATGATGTATTTTAAGAGCCACACATTTCAAATGTTTGGTTTTGTAATGCACCATATTGGTTTTTGCAATGTTCAGTTTCAAGCCATTTAACTGGAACCGGTTTTCTAGAGTACCAATTGTGCTCACAATGGAGCTCTGAATTTTTTCTGCATCATCTTCAATTAAAACAGAAGTATAATTCGCAAACAGAACTGATGGGGAATTTATATTTATGGGCAAGTCATTTACATAGAATGGGAACAGGATTGGCCCCAAAATGGAGCCTTGAGGCACACCTTGTGATACTGTACTCCATTTGGAATAATAATTCACTGCATTTGATGTGACACTTACCCTTTGCTTTCTGTTGTGGAAGTATGATGTGAGCCATTTCAGAGCTTTGTCCTTAATTCCATATTTGTTTAATTTGTAGATAAGCAAGTCATGGTTCACCGAGTCAAATGCTTTTGAAAGATCGCAGAAGATACGTGCGACTTTACTCTTCTGATCCAATGATTTGCATATCTTCTCAATGAAGTTATTTACTGCATCCAGTGCGTTTTTTCCTTGTTGGAATCCAAATTGGTTACTTACGATAATATCATTTTTTACGATAAAATTTTTGATCTGATTTGCAGCTACTTTCTCTAACGCTTTTGATAGGATTGGGAGAATAGAAATAGAGCGGTAGTTTCCCATATCTTCCCTCAACCCTTTCTTGGACAGAGGTCTCACTTCGGCATATTTTAACACATCAGGAAAGCATCCCTGTTCAAAAGATTGGTTGACTATTTTAGCTAGCAGGGGTGCTATTATGTCATATACTGCTTTAATCACTTTACTTGGTGTCCCATCCCACCCAGCAGAATTTTTATTTTTTAATGACAATATAACATTTTTCACATCCTTTATTGTGACTTTTTTAAAATCTGTGAGATATTCAGCTTCTTGGTTGAGTCCAAAGGGGATTACTTTACTCTGATATCCTGCTACATCAACTTCTGACTTTGCTACATTTATGAAGAATTCATTTCAACACTCTGATATTTGAGCTGGGTTTACAAGAACATTATCATCTACTGTAATCTTAGTTATTTCATTACTACTGACTTTAACACCTAACTCTGTGTGTGTGTGTGTGTGTGTGTGTGTGTGTGTGTGTGTACACCAATTAATTCGAAAAAAATAATCATTATAGTCATTTTGATAGAAAATCCTGGGGGAATCAAACCCACAACCTTGAATATACCAACCAAATAACTTAACCAATAGGCTACAGCACCATTCTGAAAATCATTCCTATTTGCAAGGCTGTAGCGGATCATGAAAAATGAGTTTGGTAGATTACTAACAAATAGTGGCCCACCAGGGTGAATGGTTGCAGCCTTGCAAGGTGTGATAACTGGGACACTGAACTACAACACCACATAGGTGGTTTCAAAAAGTTGATCCCACCCTGATAACTGGGACACTGAACTACAACACCACATAGGTGGTTTCAAAAAGTTGATCCCACCCCTGGAGACCTCCCTTGTCAGTATACTACCTATTTGCACTAATTCATATGTAAGATATATGTTGGTGGCAGCAGAATTGTTGCAGTCTTCATCAAAAAAACACTTCCCAACATTTGCCCTGCTTTTCCTGCAAAGATCTCAGTTAGTTCCCTGAGGATATGGGCTTATCCCAACTAGATGCAACCTGAAATACGCATTTTTGTGTTTATACAATGTCTGTCGTCTGCCTACTTGCTAAAGGGTCCAAACACTGGAGCAGTACTCTAGAATAGGTCACACTACCCTGTAGTACTTCATATGTAGTTATCTAAAAAGATGCTGTGCACTTTCCCAGACTTCTTCTAACAAATCCTAGCTCTCTATTCACCTTCCCTACAGTTGATCTTGTGCGGTTGTCAGATTTCGTGTCTCTTCAGAGTATCATCTATTACTATTTCAACAGTGCAACAAGCACAAGGAATATTCCACTAATCTTGTCATTGAATACTATTGGGTTTTTTTCTATTTATTACTGGAATTCTCTTATATTTATACAGATTTAAAGATAGCTGCTACTACACCAGCTGGAGAAGCTGTTAAAGTCAAGTTATTTTGTGTTTCCTTATGATGATCCAGTGAATGATCTGACAGTGCTACTGCAGTATGTGATAAACTGCGTAAATGGGACAGTAGAAAGTCCTTGATGGAATGGAAATAATGGAAGGACTAAAGGTAGCAAATCATGACATAGTTTAGGTGTTGTGTGGTTAATTGGCACATAAACAAGACAGGAAGAGTTGCCAAGCTTTTGGAAGATTCCTCCTTCAAGACTAAGAGGATACACTATACACTATTACACCTGTGTAACTATATTCTTCCAGCAGGTGTATGTGTGTTTCTTAGTTCTGAACAAGGACCCATCTGAAAACTTATCAACATTTTCTTTCTTCTAGAGAAATTATTTACTTCTATTGAGAATATTAGTGCTCTTCATATGTTTCTGTTGACATATGTCCAATGTTTTGTTTCTGTTGAATATTTGTTGTCCATTATTGTACACTTGGTTATTGTTATAGTGGAAAAACAGTCATACTACACACATGAACATTTGTTGAAAGAAAAACTGTTTTCACCATTAAAGAAGAGAAACTAACTACACCTTTTAACAGAATGAAAGCTTCTTGTCTCTTCACTGTCTTTTTAAATAACAGAAATGTCAAAGATAATTTAGTCACAAAATCAGAACAAGTATAGGAGCTGTTATCCACTTGCTTAATTTTAACTCTTAACAGTTCTACTAGTCAAAAATTCTTCAAGCTAATCAAATATCTATGAAGATAATTAGTGTGATTGAAAGTTCATTGCATTGTAGAAATGTAGGAAGAGGGAACTTAGTTGTTCACCTGCATCTGCTATTTGCAAAATATTGTGTGAGAGTAGTGCAAGCTGTGTTTCACACGTGTGTTTCTTTATGTACCCATGCTGATAATTTGAAATAACTGGTCTGTATTTTTCTGCATACATCATTTTAACTTGATTTGAAACAGAAGTGACCAGAACTCTTTTCCAGTTGTGCAGGAATATTTACTGTGTTTCAGATTTTTGATAAATGTGAGTGAGGAACGAGGCTAATTCTACAACATATTGAATGTTGAATTTCCACAGAGCCTGTGCCTTATTTTCTGTGAGTGGTCTTTAATTACTCTTCAGTACCATTTATTATGGTTATTTCAGTATATCTCATTTATTATGGTCAAACACTTATACTGTTATGTCCTTACGTGTAAAAATATTTTTAAATCCAGAATTCAGTAATTGTCTTTTGTCTGATGTCCTCAGTTTCAACGCTAAACTGGTTCCAAACCTTCCACCCAATGTCTAGTGGATTTTCTGATAAATCTTTCACCTACTATCACCTAAAAGCATCATACATGGCCCTTCTTACAGATGTATAGGTTGCCCTTAAGTTTTCTGTATCCTTTCTGCTACACGTTGTATTGCAGAAATAGTGCAACAGTCTCTATTTTTTCAACATTTTCTGAATAGTACCATTATATCATAGTGGGTTCATCATCACAATATTTTTTGGAATCTTAAATTTTTGTTATTTTGTGATCCATTTGGAAAATGAAAACATGTTCCTCATCGTTGTCACAGATACAGTCGTATAGACACAGGTATCAGAATAGTTTATGGTTCTCCACCTCATGTTTAAAGATGTAACTTGGTTGGAACATATCACAGTAATGGAATAATTGAGATCCCTGCATCCTAAAGAAAATGTTGTGGTAATGTGTTCATTGTAGCTGCTTCCAGAATAGAATATTTCAAGATGATGTTACAAAAACATTGTTGTTCCCTGAACCTCTTGTAGGAGGTGAGGCACATAGCATAAGGTTTCTTTATATTGTAATTACAATTAGAAATTGTTACAAAGGTATGTTTCTCTTAGTACAGTGAAATCTTAAGCAGTCAGTCAGATTGAACAAACCTAAAGCTGTCCACACTGTCAGTTTTAAAATATTTTTCACGTCACATGTGTCCCCAACTTTTTCTAATCCAAACTGCAAAATTATCTCTAGAGTAAACAGTGCTGCTCATCTAATGATTTTTGTGTACATTGAAGCAGTTGATCACACTATATATATCTATAGTTTTCTAATTTCTAATTTTCAATTTTTAAATATGTATTTTGTAAAGACTTTAGGATTAAAGGAGAGCCCTCACCAAAAATCAGAAGTGCTGAATTGTCAATAGGTACACAGGAAAGGAGGAAAGCTTTCAAGTTATCCTTTGACGAGCTAGAGTCACACACACACACACACACACACACACACACACACACACACACAGAGAGAGAGAGAGAGAGAGAGAGAGAGAGAGAGGAAAAACACAGAAAGAAAAAAAATTGTATGAGACAGCGAGAATTAGTAAAGACCCAGAAATAATTTTACACTATAAAAATTATTGTAACATACTGAGAAAAGTTGTCAGAAAAAAAAAAAAAAAAATGTGTATATTAGAGATGAAATTAACAACTCAGGCAATAAAATCAAATAAATATGGAATGTTGTTAGAAGAGAGACGTGAAAAGTAACCACTGGGGTAGGTAGTATACTATTAAAGAGAATGAGACCGTCTTAACCATCAGTACACAAGTAGCTAATATATTTAACAACGATTTCTTATGTGTAGGTGAAAAAATTGGCAAGAATAGTTTAAAAGAAAAAGCCTTACAATACACAGAAGAGTTGGTTTTGAGAAACCCTAGTCACATTAGGTTTCATCTAACAACCTCTTGTGAAATAAGGAATATCATTAAATCTTTGAAAAATAAATGTTCTGCTGGAGTAGATGACATCTCTAACAAGATGTTAAAATAATGTGGAGCAGTTAAGCTGATGTTCTTAGTCACATCTGTAATGCATTACTAACTCAAGGTATTTTCCCAGACAAGTTAAAATATGCCATTGTCAAGCCTCTCTAAAAGAAAGGGAGTACCACAATTGTCAATAATTACCGTCCAGTATCATTGCTTACAGCATTTTCAAAAATTGTTGAGAAATTAATGTAGTCAAGAGTGGTTAGCCATCTCAACAGTAATGGGATACTTAATAAATCACAGTTTGGATTTCAAAAATGCTGTTCTACTGAAACAGCAATATACAATTTCACTGCCCACATAATAGGGTTTTTAAATGGTAAAGTGTCACCAATAGGAATTTTCTGAGACTTGTCCAAAGCATTTGGTTGTGAGAACCATGACATTATGTTATAGAAATTACATTTCTATGGTATAAATGGAACAGCATTGAGTGGTTTAAGTTATATCTACAGAACACAAAGCAAAAAGTTTCTTTATATGGATTAAGTGATTTAAGAAAATTTCCCACTTGCTGTAACTGGGGTGAAATACATTAGTTGTTCCATGGGGTTCGATTATGGGTCCCCCTCTGTTCTTGATGTATGTGAATGACTTCCCTTCTTATCTGAAACAAGAAGGCTAAACTGACACTGTTTGCTGATGATACAAGCATCATTATTAATCCAGTAAAAGAAACTCTAATAGAAAATGATACAAATAATGTCTTTGGAAAAGTAGTTAATTGGTTTTCTGCGAAAGGGCTTGCTCTGAACTTTGAAAAAACAGAATACATCCAATTTTTTACTGTAAGAAGTGCAGTCCCGTCAATAAATATAACATATCAACAGAAGTCAATAGCCAGGGTAGAGCATACTAAGTTTTTAGGTGTACATATAGATGAGAATCTTAATTGAAAAATTCATATTTTCGATCTCCTAAAGCGACTAGGTTCAGTTACTTTTGCAATCAGAATAATTGCTAATTCTGAGGATATAGAAATTAGCAAGCTAACATACTTTGCATACTATCACTCTCTGATGTCATACAGAATAATATTCTGGAGTAACTCTTAGGCAAAAAGTATTTACTGCTCAAAAGAAAGTGGTTAGAATAATGGGTGGGGCTCATAGTCACACATCTTGTAGGCACCCATTTAAAAGGTTAGGAATTCTTACAACAGCCTCACAGTACATTACTCGGTAATGAAATTGTTCTCAACAACATGGACCAATTTAAAAACAACAGTGGCATTCAAGATTATAATACCAGAAGAAAGAAAGACTTACATTATCCTCTACTTAACCTATCTTTGGCACAGAAAGGGGCAAAAATGCTGCTGTAAAACTTTTCGATAAATTACCGGATGAAATAAAATGTCTGGCAGATAGCAGTAATAGTTTCAAAAATAAATTGAAATCATATGTCCTTGGCAACTCCTTCTATACCATAGATGAATTCTTGAATAGGAATAAATAAATCTATAGGTGTAATAAATGCATTTTGTCCCATTTAAGGAAATGAGGTAGGTAATAAAAATTTTAAGCCAAAAAAAAAGAAAAGAAAAGAATCTCCATTCATGTGTGCATTTCTTATGCACTTTCATGCAGCAGGTTGTTGACTGGTTGTGGTGGAGGTGGGTTGGTGGAAAGAGGTAGAGGGAGGCAAGAGGAAGGGAGAGGGACCGAGAGTGGGTGGTTAGTGGCTTGGAGAGAGGCTGTCAATTTACTGGCTAGGAATGTGGGAGAGAGAGGTGGCAGGTATATGGGCTGGTAGATGGGATTGTAACAGCTCGTGGGAAGTGGCACACGGTGAAGGCAAAGTGGGGACATAAATTGGGTGGGGGTGACAGGATAGAGGAGTCAGAACCAAGACATTCTATTCACATTCCTCACAACCTCAACACCTTTTCTCCCATCTGCTTCATCTGGTCCTCCTCTGCTCTATGCACCACCACCTTCCTGGACGTTGACCTCCACCTCCACCATCCCCAACTCTGTTCATATTAAACCCATTAACCACCAACAGTACCTGCATTTCGATAGCTGCCATCTCTTTCACACCAAAAAATGCCTTCCATACAGCCTAGCCACTGATGGACAGCATATCTGTAATGATGAGAATTTACTTGCCCAGTATGCTGAAGGCCTCACTTAGGCCTTCACAGATAGGCATTACTCCCCGAACCTAGTCTGCAACCAAATTTTCCTTACCATATTCTCCCCCCTCCCCCCCCCCCCCCCCTTCCAAGAATCAGCTCAGCTGCAATGGAGCACTCCCCTTGTCAACCAGTATGACCCTGGACTGGAACAACTGAACGATGTCCTTTGCTAGGGCTTTGTTCATCACTTGTCCTGACTTTAAATGAGGAACATCATACCCAAGACCCTTCTCACCCCCTCCTAAAGTGGCGTTCTGTTGCCCACCCAACCTGCACTACATCCTTGTCCATCCCTATGCCACTCCCACTCCCAACCCCTTGGCACAGGGTTCATATCCTTGTGGTGTACCTAGGTGCAAGACCTGCCCAATCCACTCATCCAGCACCTCCTACTCCAGCCCAGTCACAGGCTTATCCTATCCCATCAGAGGCCAGGTCACGTGCGAAAGCAGCTATGTGATACTCCACTGCACTTACTGCACAGCATTTTATCTAGGTGTGACTACGAACCGGCTGTCAACCAGGATGAATGACCGCTGCCAAACTGTTGTCAAGAACAAAAGTGACCACCCGATGGCACCACATACAGCTGGAAATCCTATGCTCAATTTCATTGCCTGCTTCACAACCAGAGCCATCTGGATTCTTCCCTCCATCACCAACTTCTCTGAACTGCACAGATGGGAGTTATTCTTACAACACATCCTCCACTACTGTAATCATCCTGGCTTCAACCTCAGGTAACTCACTGTCCCTGCCCCCTACTCCCAACAGTTTCACTGTCCTCCCTTCTGTCACTTCCTCCCATTTCATTTCCCCACATCACCTTCAGCATGTGCCACTTCCCACCAGCTGCTACAATCATGCAAGCCCATACACCTGCCCCTCCATCCTGTGTTCCTAGCAGGCAAACTGGCCACTTCTCTCCAATCCACTAGCCACCCAGTCCCAGTCTCCCTCCCTGCCTGCCGCATCCTCTCCCTCTACACAACCAATGTGACACTACCCCACGACAACCGGTCCACCTGCCGTAAAATAACATTGACACTGTCAGTCTACCTGGCACCATGTAGGGGCATTGGCATGTGTGTGTGTGTGTGTGTGTGTGTGTGTGTGTGTGTGTTTTATTCTATCTCACCAAAGGCTAACTGAAAACTAGCAAGTTTTCCTTATTTTGTATGTGCTTATCGACAGCACAATGGTTTTGCTTTTCAGTCAATGGTCTCCTTTAATCCTAAAATAATTACTTTCTACAAGAGCTTTCCTACAACATTTATAAGTATTTTGCATGCCTCAAACCCATCCATGTTCCGATTAAAGTTTGAGGGAAAGCAAGAATTCAGAACCAGCTTGTATACATCTAGTCACACTTCTGCAGATTAGCATTATTAATCAAATGACTGGCAGGTATTTTATGGAATTTTATGCTTTCATTACAAGGAGCAACATCATAGTGACATTTGAAACTCAATGTTTTAGCAGACAGAGGCAAATATTTTGGCCTTACATTGTATATGCTGTGTCACCTTGGTACTCGATAGCAATTCAGAGAAACATTTATAGGAATATTGTGCTAGTTACATTGTTGTGTTGCGGTTTTAATGCCTGCTGTCATGTGAAGTGGAGAGGACGTTTTCAAACTAGGGAAATGTTTTTATGGACAAAAGAGGCATATATTTCAGTGAATTTGGAAACATATCTAGTAACATTTTGCACCAAACACAACTAATACCTGTTACAAAGGTGTACTTACTACAGCAGATGATGTTAGAAAAAGCTAAAAAAGTGTATAAGTCAGCAAGGGGTGCCCTTTTCATACTGGTGTGTTACTTTAAAATGCATGGTTGACACATTTTTGATACGTATTCACCATGTTTATTTGTAAATTTCCGTGATTTTAATATTTCTGGCATTTTAGTGCGTTTATGTGTTATTTTTAGTACACAGCAATTCACCTTCTTGAATAGTAATATCATGTTTGCTAAACCCTTTCTCACTGATGACACCCCCAAGAAGAAAGCAAAAAGGCTGTAGCCAAAAGTTGTAAAGTATTTCTTTCATATGTGGTACCCCAGGCTAGTTGTTTAAGGCAGTTTTCTGATAAAATGTATTCAGTATTATTTTGAAAGACTGTTGGGCCAGCAGAAACATCTGATTATTAATCTGAGTCACCTTAGTCAGTTACTCCTGATAATATGATTAATTTTGGCAGTTGCTAACTAGGGATGGTAAAAACTGACCGGTTTTGGTTCAGAATAACCAGTATTTTTCAGTATTTTTTTTACTAATAACCAGGTAAAAACATCAGTTATTCATAGCAGCTGTACTGAAATGTTTCATTTTTAAATAAACCTTTTTCAAGGAATGAGTAATTTTTATTTGTAAAATTTGCATTGCTTTGAAATATTGCGTTATTATGGAAAATGGGAGAAGCTATGGATTTTAATAACAATGCCGGCAGAAACAAGGAACAAACACATGGCATAAGAATTGGTACAGCACTGCTGAGACAATAATGTACCTGATACCATGTAGAGTGGCCTTTTGTATGGGATGCATGTACCTGCTGTGTGCAAGACTTGCCCCATCTGGTTTATATGACAGTCGGTCATCAACTGTGTTAGAGAATGGCACCATTCCTAGTCTGGAAGTTTTTACAAAGTGTGGTATTAGTGAAGTACAATGCCCCATTTGCTTTAAAAGATTAAAATGGGAGGAACCACAACAAACTTGTGATATAATATAAGGAGAAAACGTAACATTTAGCAGTTCATTCATAGTTTGCAATGAAAATAGAAAGCAGCTGATCTGCTGCTTGTGTCTATATAATAGAAGAGGCATTCAAATGAATCCCAAGCACTAGTAAAAAGGGTAATGATTTTATTGACTCAAAAATGTAGTTATACACAGTACACACACTCAAAAATAGCCGCCAAAACTGTTGGCACATTTATCCCATTGCGATACTCAACGGTTGATTTTATCCTTGAAGAAGTTAGTAAGCTGCTGTCGGATCCAGGCCTGGACCCAGTCACACACTTCGTTGTCCGTGTGACGTTGCCCATGCTAATACCCAGTAACCGATGGGTCTCATCCATGGTGATTCTGCGGTTGTCCAAGACTAAAGCATTCACTTCCACAACCATTTACGGTGTGATGACACAATGAGCCTGTCTAGTATGAGCATCGTCTTCCAGTGGCGTGTGCCCCTCAAGGAATTGTTCGCGCCAATCCACAACACTTGAACAACCCAGACTGTACTCACTGTACACAGCCTTCATCCGTTGATATATTTCATGGCCTCCAACTCCCTGTGCCACCAAAAATCGAATCACTCCTCGTTGTTCCTGTTGACTTGCCTGCATGTTTGGTAGTGGACGATAACTTGTGTAATCACCTTCTCTTAAGTGTGAAACCACACTGTCGCTATGCTACATCAAACGGTGCGCACGTGTCAGGCTCTATTCCCCCAGTTACTTGGTCCCACCTTACGTGTAAGGCAAAGGCAGATGCACTGACCAGGTTTCATTTGAATGAACCTCATATGCCTTTATCTGCTTGTTGCTCTTGAAAACGGACATATTAACATGAAAAACAGAGTCTTCAAACTCAACTTTCACTCCTTAGCACTGACTTTGTCCAAATAGTGAATGGTCCAGAATTACAACATGATTTTTGAGTAGAATTTAAAAAAATTAGAATCAATAGGTGATTTTTTGTAGTAGTCAGCCACTTATCACTTTTCGAGAAAAGCGGGGAACAGTGGACAGACTAACTTTTCTTTTATTAGCCTGTTTAATTTAATATTTTGATTTTATGTATCTTTAAGTCATAATGTTTGAATCTTTCTATGATTTCTACATTTAATATATGAAATAATAGAAATAAGAAACTGAAAAACACTTATTTCAGAAACTGGTTATTTTGTGCAGTTTTAAGAATCTGGTTAAACTGGCATTGGAAAAAAACTATATAACTGAAAACCAGTAGTGTCACTGATAACCGCCATCCCTATTGCTAATCCAAGTGTTCCTGCTTATTGCTATGCACCCACACCTCCTGGAGAGCCCCATGCATCTTTCCAACATATGTTCTGCAAGATGTTGATAATTTCTGAACTTTCTCGTTCCAGTTTCACCCAATCTTCAATTACTAATATCATGTTTGGTGACCATCCAAGGCAGTTATTGAGAGTGAAATTTACGACACTGTTAACAAGAATCGTAGCTACTAGTGAGCATGCTGCTGAGCAAAATTTCCCATTATTAAATAGAAATTTACAAGTCTTGCTAATACATCCTTGTATTAGTACTTGAATGCTTAATGAACAACCAATATTTATGTTTCTGCAAGTTAATAAGAATATTTCTTTGCTTTCTTTTTAAATATTTTTTTGTTTGTATTGCCATTTCCCAACAAAACTGACATTAAATACTGTATTTCTTAGTTTGCTAGGTCCAGAACTGTGGAATATATTTACATCTTTAGAGCATTCTTTTGATACTGCATCTGGTGAAATAGTTGTATCAAGTCCATTTATAAGTAAAAATGGATTCCGAATTGTCATATCTGAAGGTATGTTTACATTCTTCATGATTGGCCGTGCTTTTTTAAGTTCAGATACCAGAGCCAATGTATGTATGAATTCCACAATGTTTCAGGCCCAGACGATGATTCTGCTTCCATTTCACACATTGCAAGTACTGTTAGATTCTATGATGTTATGGAGTTAAAAGAGATATTGCAAATATTGAAAGTGAAAGGCTCAAATTGTGCTTTGGAGCACTGCCGACCTTTAAAGATCCTTAACTATTTCAAGGTAATGACCCAAACATCAGATAAAACTAGAATTATTGGTGGCAGTAGTACTTTATTTTATTCTTTTATGGAAGCTGAAAGTAATCTGAGAATGACTGATTTGAAGCATTAACTGATTTAATGTGGTGGGCCTCATTAGTCCTTGTAAAAAATTAATTACTGCCAGTAGACATACATAAATGTGACACACTTCCTAGTTTTGGTACTAATAGTGCCTTCCTCTGGAAGGAGACAGATGAAGCTTCAGCTCTGCCTATCCTTATTCTCACTGCAGGTGGTCTGATTGACCTACCCTTCCTTTTCAGCCTTCTACAACCTATCCCTCTCCCTTCCCCAAGGAAGGAACTATTAGTTCTGAGTGATAAGAAGTGTTTCAGCAGTACTACATATTTCTGCTCCTGCAGGTAAGCACTGCCTCATAATTTTGTTAGTTTTCTTGACTGAATTTTCTTTTGATATAGTTAAATAATGTAGTATAAATTTTGATACATGTGAGCAACTGGAGCATAGAAGAAACTTGAAATAGAAATCTCCCAGTTTCTGACAGTCAGTCCTTATAAAATAGAAGTTTGAGACATTACTCTTATACCACTACTCTTAATGCAGTTGCGACCATTAGAAATTCTATTTTTCCTGTGCTTGAAGCCTGTATTGTTAGTAAGTTCAGCTTATAATCACTTATCAGCATTATGGCCCCTGATATTGAGCTGTTCACAGGATGAAGTGTGATAAATAAAAATTCAGAAAAATAGTGAAGTCCATTTCTTAACCCCTGTTTCTATAAGCTTAACTTAACTTAGAGAACTTAGCCCTAGTGGGGTCTCACTCCATAAATTCATTATTTTTTTGCTCTCCACACTGAAGCCTTTCCACTATTTTTTTTCTATTCTATTTAGGAAGCCTCCATTTTTATTGATATACAGGGTGATTCAAAAAGAATACCACAACTTTAGGAATTTAAAACTCTGCAACGACAAAAGGCAGAGCTAAGCACTATCTGTCGGCGAATTAAGGGAGCTATAAAGTTTCATTTAGTTGTACATTTGTTCGCTTGAGGCGCTGTTGACTAGGCGTCAGCGTCAGTTGATGCTAAGATGGCGACCGCTCAACAGAAAGCTTTTTGTGTTATTGAGTACGGCAAAAGTGAATCGACGACAGTTGTTCAGCATGCATTTCGAACGAAGTATGGTGTTAAACCTCCTGATGGGTGGTGTTTTAAACGTTGGTATAAACAGTTTACAGAGAATGGGTGTTTGTGCAAAGGGAAAAGTTCTGGACGAGTGATGAAAATGTAGCACGCATCCAGCAAGCATTTGTTTGCAGCCCAGGAAAATCGACTCGCAGAGCTAGCAGAGAGTTGCAAATTCCACAATCAACTGTATGGAGAGTCCTACGAAAAAGGATGGAGCGCCACCACATTGGCACTTATCTGTCCATAACTACCTGAATGTCAACTACCCGAGGCGATGGATCGGCTGCCAGGCAGCCCGTGACATCACTGGCCTCCAAGAAGCCCTGATCTTACCCCCTACGATTTTTTCTTATGGGGGTATGTTAAGGATATGGTGTTTCGGCCACCTCTCCCAGCCACCATTGATGATTTGAAACGAGAAATAACAGCAGCTATCCAAACTGTCACGCCTGATATGCTACAGAGAGTGTGGAACGAGCTGGAGTATCGGGTTGATATTGCTCGTGTGTCTGGAGGGGGTCATATTGAACATCTCTGAACTTGTTTTTGAGTGAAAAAAAACCTTTTTAAATACTCTTTGTAATGATGTATAACAGAAGGTTATATTATGTTTCTTTCATTAAATACACATTTTTAAAGTTGTGGTATTCTTTTTGAATCACCCTGTATATTGCACAAACTCATTTGGAGCTCCACACAAAGAACAAAAAACTAATGCATTCAAAAAGTCTCTTATGACATGTACCGATGTGAAAAATAATGAAGGTACTCGTAACTAGTTTTACACATGTATCTAAAATCAAGACAGTTTTTATGGTCTGCTTCTATTCTTTGCCTCTCTGCAGTAGTCTCGTATCAAGTATGTTCTGTTGGCTTTGAGTGTAAATATCAAATTATGATCTGTATGATACTGTGACAATCAAAATAAAAGTGAACTGGTGAGGGAAATTGTGTTGACAAAGATTTCAGATTGATAGGGCATTTGGAGAAATGCCTCATTAGACAAGTTTTTGTGTATTGGATGACAATTTCGAAGTTCCCAAAGTGATCCTCTATTGCATGTTGCATCATAACGGAGAACCTTTGGGGGGGGGGGGGGGGGGGCAGACAAATCTTTTAATGTGCTAGAGTACACATTACATATTTAATTACATATTTATGCACACACGTGTGTATGGGTGACACACACACACACACACACACACACACACACACACACACAGATTCTACAAGACAAATGTTTTACTTTTTTCACATTCTTGAGAACCATTTGACTTAGGGTGGTGGGCATCAGACTAGTATAAATTACTCTTGTAGTAACTCTTACGTCTTTAGTCTGGACTACATTAGTAAATTACATCTGTAGTAATATAGTAACTCTTGGAGAGCTCAATTTCTGTTTACTTCTTTAGTTATAACTATAGTAGTAACACCTTTTTACTAAAGAAGTAAGTCATTTCTGCACACTGCTGGCATGTGCATGTTGTTTTCTCTCAGAAAATATTGATTCTCGGCAGACATTATTGCATCATCTTTTGACAATTCTATCTATAAAGGGTTATTAAAATTCAAAAAAGCTAAATGCTATTGCATTAATGATAAGATTGGTGTATTATGAAAAATAAACATGCTGTTAATGGATGAATGTATTATTCAGTCCTTAACCCCACCATCTACAACTACCACTGTACATTGTTGGGGGTGGGGAGACGTGTTATCCAAGCAACGCCATATACAATATTTTTGCCACTTGAGGTATGAGCTAACAGCAACCTGGAGGTAGCCAAGGACAATTTAAGTGTTAAGGGAAATCCCAAAAAAAAAAAAAAAAAAAAAAAAAAAAAAAAAAAAAAAAAAAAAAACAGAAAGTGAAAAAGAGCAGTCTGCTGAAATAATGAATAAGTGCATAACTACTATTGAATTTAAAAAGCATGATGTCAGCATGCTAAAAAGGAAAACGGATGCTTGGGAAAAAGACACATTGAATACAATGCAGAAGCTCTTACACATAAGATCACAAGAGCAGCTTAAAGTAATGTGGAAAGAAATGAAAGTGAAAGAAAAGGAAATGAAACCTGAATGTAATCAAGAACAATTCCAAACTGGCAGTGGAGTAGCAGAGGTGGAGATAGATGATATAAGCCAAATGGATATTGATACACTCCCACAGGTTTTTGAGGACCTAGCTGGAGTTAATGACAGTGACACAACTGAATACAGTGTGATCATTTCTAGCAGCGTCGATGATGAAAAGTACTCAGAAGATAGCGATGAAACTGCTGAATGTGAAACTTTATCCTGTAGTCATGAACCTCGGCTTGCATTCTCTGGTGAGAGCTTGTCAGAAGACACAATAATGAAAAAAAGGCAGAGAACATGCAATTGTAGTGAAGAACAGGGAGTTGTTGGAAGAAGCAGATGAACTTCATTCATTAAAAATGTGTTTAATATGAGAGGAATATAATGCAAAAATGTTGTTACTTGAAAGACAAAGAAAAATCACAAAAGAAGAGCATAACCTTAAAATGGAAGTTATGAATAAATTCATGAATGAAATGGAGCAAACGGTAGATATTGATTCTTCAGGCAATATGCTCAAGAAATTTAGGTTTTTGTAAATGAGTATGAAAATGTTTTACATGTGTAAAACAAATTTTATTTTCTGGATATTTTTTCCAGTGGTTAATATGTTCTTGTTTCACATTATTCGTGTTTATGATTCAGCATCAGTATATTTAATTTTTCTAATTACCGCATTCTAATATTTATTTGTATTTAGCAAGATTATGAAAGTAGACATCTTGTTTTTCTTAGAAATAATCGAAACATCTGTATTCAATAACTTTGTATACTGAAGCAAAAAATAAAATTAAAATGTTAATCCCCCATTTGCAAAAGAAGAAGAGGAGGAGGAAGAAGAAGAAGAAGAAGAAGAAGAAAATAGAGAAACATGGCTATAAATTAAACATAAATAAAATGGGTCACCTTTTACAGCAGTAGTAACAATCCAGTGCTTATTCATTCATTTAAGAAGGGAAAGTCTCTATACTAACTTGTTATTTTACTAACAATTTAAATACAATTGTAATTAAAGCAATTAAGTAGAACAGACCTTCTGATACCTTGGCCTGCAGCATCTGTTTATGGCTGAAATGAATGTTGGTCAGTGTCATTCACCTCCACAACATCAGGGTGAAACACATCTCCAACTTTTACTGCAAGGTTGTGCAGAACTGCAGTAGCCACAATAATATTCCCACATTTGTTTCATATATATCACATTGTTTTAGTGAGAGTTGGAGAATTTTTCTTCCAAACACCAAATGTATGCTCTGTTGCACATCTGGCAACAATATGGGCTCTAATGCAGTGCCCTTTGATTCCTGTGTGTGGTCAAAACATGGGAGTCATAAGTTGTTTGGATGGAGCATATCCACTATCTCCAAAAAGCAACCCATCATATTGTCCATTTTCAAATTCTGCTGCAACTCTACTATTGCCCCAAATGTGGGAATCATGCATGGAACCTGGCCAGCAGCCTACTACATTCAAAGTTTTCATATTGGAATCACAGACAATTTGTACATTTTAATGGAAAATGAATTCTTGCAATTTCTGTTAGTTCTGCTTTTGCTCCAGAAGGACAATGTACAGGTATCTGTACACCATCTATGACTCCTATGACAACCGAGCGAGGTGGCGCAGTGGTTAAACACTGGACTCGCATTCGGGAGGACGACGGTTCAATCCCGCGTCCGGCCATCCTGATTTAGGTTTTCCGTGATTTCCCTAAATCGCTCCAGGCAAATGCCGGGATGGTTCCTTTCAAAGGGCACGGCCGATTTCCTTCCCCGTCCTTCCCTAATCCGATGCGACCGATGACCTCGCTGTCTGGTCTCCTTCCCCAAAACAACCCCAACTCCTATGACATTCGAGAATCCACTGGTTCGATAGAATTCACTTTTGGTCTTTGATATATTGTCTTGGATCTGTGGCATGGACACAAACAGTGGCTTTAATGCAGTTAAACTCTTTATTGCACTGTTAAAAGCTCTTTCAGAAGTAGTATGATGGATGTTAATGAGATCCCCTGTGGTTAGCACACTGGACTCGCATTCGGGAGGACGACGGTTCAATCCCATCTCCAGCCATCCTGATTTAGGTTTTCCGTGATTTCCCTACATCGTTTCAGGCAAATGCCGGGATGGTTCCTTTGAAAGAGCACAGCCGATTTCCTTCCCCATCCTTCCCTAACTCGAGCTTGCGCTCCGTCCCTAATGACCTCGTTGTCGACGGGACATTAAACAACACTAACCTAACCTAACCTGAGATCCCCTGCTGTGATTTGATAAGTACCAGCACAAAAGATTCACAGTCCACAGAGAATTTGCAGCTTAGAAGACAAAGCACAGTTCCTGTCAAAATTATGCTGCAATAACGGCTCCAGGTACTGGGAGATGAAGCTTGCACAGGATAGAGTAGCATGGAGAGCTGCATCAAACCAGTCTCAGGACTGAAGATCACAACTAAACTAACGGCAACAGCATACCAAGCATTGACTCAAAAGATTCCTCACTAAACCAAAATGCTCATTAAAATCATTGTCGTTGTACATCGCAAATGTGTCTGTCCTCCCCATTAAAACCATCATATTTGGAATGCTACCTCTTCCTCCATCTCCATATATTCTTCATAGTCCAAGTAATCAATAGGATTTGATATTTAACACACAGAAACCAAAGGACACACCTTACTTTCTAACTTAACTCCTACTACTGCTTACGAGTAAATTTTGGCCTCATTTCCTTCTGAAGCTGCTAATGCAGTAGTGTGCTCATTGATAGTGCTCTCCACCAGTTACGGAGTAAATAAGTACTTCAAGAGTAAATGAAAAATCAATTCATTTTTTAATTTACTCCTTTAGTTCAGTACTCTTTAATGGAAGACAGCGATTTCCTTCTCTCTTAGTGATTTACTACTTTAGTTTACTTTCTCTTGGTTGGTGCTCACCACCCTTAGGGTCTGCAGAAGGAATATCAACATATTCAGGTCTTTTATAAATATGTATTAAATGTTTTTGTTTTCTGGATTTTCTGTTTCCTCGTGGATTTTCTCACTATGAGTCTACAGAACAAACAGTGTATCTGATCTTATTTCCTCTGACTAGAATCACTTGGTCGCAGAGTTTTGGGTAGCTAAGGAGAGCTGCTTATTGACTTGAAGCATGCTGAAACATTACAATTGATCCAGAGGGCTGTGCAGAATATGCAAAGGATGGATGCTGTCATTAGTTTTGGTCCTTCTTCAGGACAACACTCAGCCAGCCGTTTCCACCTTTGCTATGGCAACTGTGCCTCCAGTTCATTTGGATGTTTTTTATAATTTTCCTTTAGCCTGGTTGTAATGAAAAGTAGATTGAATCTGTTTGTACATCTGAAGTAGCAGTTTGGAGGAGGCATTTCACAATAAATGAGAAATTGCAGGTCAGTGATGTGGGATGTGCGCAACACCTGACAGTGGGCTTCTATGTGAAAGGTATAAATATATTAGTACAGCATACCTTGGATCATGTTAGTGTTGCATGAAATTCGTGTGACACAAATAGCTCAATTTAGTAAATACTGACATTTTCATGTGGTCCTCATATCTCTTTGGCTGAGGTGTGCATCACCTAAAAAAATTAAATAGATCAGTTTGAAAACCATTATTTACTAAGCATGATTGTGTAATAGTCCTTTCTATAATTTGTGAACCAGCTCTCATATCTTGTTAAGTCATGTTTGATGACAGAAAAGGTCTAGAAGTAACTAGATGTTGAACTCATGGTCACTGGGGTTATAATGTGATCCACACTTAGCCACAGCCATTTGAAAAATAAATACTAAAAACCATATTAGGAAGGAAAGTTGCTACTCACCATATAGTGGAGATGCTGAGTTGCGGTTGTTGTTGTTGTTGTTGTTGTTGTTGTGGTCTTCAGTCCTGAGACTGATTTGATGCAGCTGTCCATGCTACTCTATCCTGTGCAAGCTTCTTCATCTCCCAGTACCTACTGCAACCTACATCCTTCTGAATCTGCTTGGTGTATTCGTCTCTTGGTCTCCTTCTACGATTTTTACCTTCCACACTGCCCTCCAATACTAAATTGGTGATCCCTTGATGCCTCAGAACATGTCCTACCAACCGATCCCTTCTTCTAGTCAAGTTGTGCCACAAACATCTCTTCTCCCCAATCCTATTCAGCACCACCTCATTAGTTATGTGATCTACCCATCTAATCTTCAGCATTCTTCTGTAGCACCACATTTCGAAGGCTTCTATTCTCTTCTTGTCTAAACTATTTATAGTCCATGTTTCACTTCCATACATGGGTACACTCCATACAAATACTTTCAGAAACGACTTCTTGACACTTAAACCTATATTCGATGTTAACAAATTTCTCTTCTTCAGAAACACTTTCCTTCCCATTGCCAGTCTACATTTTATATCCTCTCTACTTCGACCATCATCAGTTATTTTGCTTCCCAAATAGCAAAACTCCTTTACTACTTTAAGTGTCTCATTTCCTAATCTAATACTCTCAGTATCACCCGACTTAATTAGACTACATTCCATTATCCTCGTTTTGCTTTTGTTGATGTTCATCTTATATCCTCCCTTCAAGACGCCATCCATTCCGTTCAACTGCTCTTCCAAGTCCTTTGCTGTCTCTGACAGAATTACAATGTCATCGGCGAACCTCAAAGTTTTTATTTCTTCTCTGTGGATTTTAATACCTACTCCGAATTTTTCTTTTGTTTCCTTCACTGCCTGCTCAATATACAGATTGAATAACATCGGGGAGAGGCTACAACCCTGTCTCACTCCCTTCCCAACCACTGTGTCCCTCTCATGCCCCTCGACAGTTATAACTGCCATCTGGTTTCTGTACAACTGGTAAATAGCCTTTCGCTCTCTGTATTTTACCCCTGCCACCTTCAGAATTTGAAAGAGAGTATTCCAGTCAACATTGTCAAAAGCTTTCTCTAAGTCTACAAATGCTAGAAATGTAGATTTGCCTTTCCTTAATCTAGCTTCTAAGATAAGCCGTAGGGTCAGTATTGCCTCCCGTGTTCCAGTATTTCTACGGAATCCAAACTGATCTTCCCCAAGGTCGGCTTCTACTAGTTTTTCCATTCGTCTGTAAAGAATTCGCGTTATTATTTTGCAGCCTTGACTTATTAAACTGATAGCTCGGTAATTTTCACATCTGTCAACACCTGCTTTCCTTGGGATTGGGATTATTATATTCTTCTTGAAGTCTGAGGGTATTTCGCCTGTCTCATACATCGTGCTCACCAGATGGTAGAGTTTTGTCAGCACTGGCTCTCTCAAGGCCGCCAGTAGCTCTAATGGAATGTTGTCTACTCCCGGGGCCTTGTTTCAACTCAGGTCTTTCAGCGCTCTGTCAAACTCTTCACGCAGTATCATATCTCCCATTTCATCTTCATCTACATCCTCTTCCATTTCCATAATACTGTCCTCAAGTACATCGCACTTGTATAGACCCTCTATATACTCCTTCCACCTTTCTGCTTTCCCTTCTTTGCTTAGAACTGGGTTTCCATCTGAGCCCTTGATATCCATACAAGTGGTTCTCTTTTCTCCAAAGGTCTCTTTAATTTTCCTGTAGGCAGTATCTATCTTACCCCTAGTGAGATAAGCCTCTACGTCCTTACATTTATCCTCTAGCCATCCCTGCTTAGCCATTTTGCACTTCCTGTCGGTCTCATTTTTGAGACGTTTGTATTCCTTTTTGCCTGCTTCATTTACTGCATTGCGATAGGCAAAACAAAAAGATTCACACAATTATAGCTTTCGGCCATTAAGGCCTTTGTCAGCAATAGACACAATACTACACACGCACCCAGGCCCCCCCCCCCCCACCCCCCCCCCCCACCCCCCACAAACACACACACACACACACACACACACACACACACGGGCAAATGCAAATGCAAACACAACTTGCACACACGTCTGCAGTCTCACATAACTGAAGGGTGTGTGTAAGGAGGAGGCTAGGGCAGGAAGGGGGAGGGGTAGTATGGGGGGGGGGGGGGCAGTGAAGTGTTGCAGTTTAGACGGTGGGCAGGAGGGAAGGGGGGCGGGGGGGTGGGGGTAGTAGCGGAAAGGAGACAAATAAAAAGAAATTTAAAGACTGTGTGTGGCGGTGAAATGATGGCTGTGTAATGGTGGAATGGGAACAGGGATGGGTCTGGATGGGTGAGGACAGTGACCAGGAGGGGTACAGGAACATAGCATGTGTTGCAGGGAAAGTTCCCACCTGCGCAGTTCAGAAAAGCTAGTGTGGGTGGGAGGGATCCATATGGCACAGGTTGTGAAGAAGTTATTGAGATGAGGGATATCATATTTGGCAGCGTGTTCAGTAACAGGGTGGTCCTCTTGTTTTTTGGCCACATTTTGTCGGTGACCATTCATGCGGACAAACAGCTTGTTGGTTGTCGTGCCTACATAGAATGCAGCACAGTGGTTGCAGCTTTGCTTGTAAATCACATGACTGGTTTCACAGGTAGCCCTGCCTTTGATGGGATAGGTGATTACAACTACAAATGGATTAGTCAAACTGTAGTTTAAATGTGGTAAATGTTCTTGAAAGGCCAAAGTATATGGTATACATTCCCATGGTTGGCAAAACAATGTAATTTGCTGCCCACTCACCACTCCCACTCCCTCCAATCCTACCAGAGTGCCAAGCTTGAGCAGCTGTGAAACACAGACTGCAATATAATCTAGGGTGCAAGTCATATGTAACAACAGCAACTAATACACAAATAAAAGATCACAATCATGATCCAGTCCAATTCACGTGCTTGTATTCATCCCACCATCTGTTGGTACCACCTCCGATTGTGAGTCTTACTGCTGTAATTTATTCTCGCAGCAGCAATTACAGTCAGTGTATTTTGATTGATAGACATTTCATTCTGGACAAACTTTCCTTTGTGTTTCACCTCAATGTCAGCATCACAAGCTGGTAATGTTTTGATCCCATATTCTAATACATGGATAGCGGCTGAATTTCTCATTTGCAACCCACTTAGTAAATCATTGCGGTCTCTCATAATCAAATAAAATATTGATCTGGTTGCAGAAACAAGTAATGTTTTTTTGAAGGGTAACATTTTCACTGTTGAATGTTACCTTCAATTAAAAAGCAGCATAATGTTTGTAGACGGCATCCATACATGTATGAGAACTTTTATTGCAAACCTGTTCAAATACAACAAGAGTTTGTAAGCTGGTAGAATTTGGTGCTATTTCCTCCCATGTTTCACAAAATTGTCAAATTTTAAGCAGGGCAATAGATTGTTGTAGTGGCTAGTTTATAGTTTCTTGTGTATCCCTTGCACTAGTACTGTGCCAGTCAAATGTCACATGATTATTCGAGCAACATCGATACTGTATCAAACACTTTGGCACATTGGGAAACTTGAACCTGTTCGACGGTGAGTATCATTTGCCCAGCCGTAACATTCCAAATTGTAAAAAATAAATCTACACATGACTTCAATAGCCAGAGCTTTATCTGTAGGATAAATGTAAGACAACCCCTATATACCTATGTACTTTATTAAACAACGTAAAAATTTTAACCTCGGCAGCAATAGTTTAATCAGTGAATATAAGACAACCCTTTATTTTTTGAGTGATGATTTGGGGAAAAAACCTCGTTTTATAATTGGATAAATATGGTAGCTCCTCAGTAGGCCTCACATGGGCTGAGTGTACCCCACTTGCCAACACCCGGACGGTCACCCACTCAAATGCTAACCAAGCCTGACAGCACCTAACTTCAGTGATTTCATGGAAACTGGTGTTACCTCTGCAGCAAGGCCATGGGCAATTCATACTTCAGAATACATTAATTAACATTTCAGTTGGTTTCTTTCTTTCCCTCTTTTTTTTACATCATGTTGCTTTGTTATGGCACACAATTTTACTTTGTGGTGCGCTGCACTAGCTGGCCACTGTGACCGAGCAGTCGCAGGTTTGAATCCTGCCTCGGGCATGGATGTGTGTGATGTCCTTAGGTTAGTTAGGTTTAAGTAGTGCTAAGTCTAGGGGACTAATGACCTCAGATGTTAAGTCCCATAGTTCTTAGAGCCATTTGAACCATTTTTGCACTGCACTACTCCAGTACAGGATGCTGACTCAAGGAGAATACACTGAGCCCACGCAGTTACGCAACTCAGTGGTTATACTGCAATGCGTCATACGCAAAACAGATAACAAAAATACCCAAAAAGCTTCCCATTTCTAACTAAACTATTATATGATTTAAATATCGTGAGCATCCATCATTCACCAGCTTGGTAGACATACTGTTCACGCTACTCTCCTGGAGGGATATGTAACACCACACACTGACTGTTATGGTTATTGTAGTAGGAAGCTGTCAGGTCAGCGTTAGTTTACAATTTCAAATTATAAGTTGCCTGTGTAACCAGAATAGTTTGTTTCTTTGCATAAGCCACAAATTGTACTGTTGGTGTCAGCTGTCGCAAGCAATAAGGTCTTCACATTCAGTAATTCAATTCTTTATGCATGATCTGACATACTGCATACTTTGTGAGTCCAGTGGTGGTCATTAACTTTCTGTGACAATTCTTCTTTGTCTCTGGACAAATTCTGGCGTTCATTCCATTCAGAATGCCAGCATCTCTGCACCATGGTAGCAGAATTCCAGACCTAATAATGTGCAGCAATCTGTGCTTTCTGTTGAACAGTGAGGCAATCAGTCATCTTTTAAATTGCTTTGTGCAGCTTCTTTCATGGCAACCGTCTGTACTGCTGACAATGTAAAAACAAGTGCTGGCTGAGGGGGAAAGAAGAGGAAGGGGAGGCAGTGAGGGAAATGGAATAAATGGTGCATGCAGAGCACTAGTCTGGCCTGGCAGCCAGACACAAACATAACCATTTGGACAGTGTGGTGACATTTGGCTTAATGGGCAATGGCAGCAGATGACCGACGTCAGTGCCTTTGCTAACACAACATGGCCTGCAGTGCCTCACCTGGGCTCATGACCATATCGGTTGGACCCTAGATGACTGGAAAACCGTGACCTGGTCAGATAAGTCCTGATTTCAGTTGGTAAGAGCTGATGGTAGGATTCGAGTGTGGTGAAGACCCCTCAAAGCCATGGACCCAAGTTATCAACAAGGCACTGTGCGAGCTAGTGGTGGCTCCATAATGGTGTGGCCTGTGTTTACATGGAATGGATTGGATCCTCTGGTCCAACTTTACTGATCATTGACTGGAAATGGGTATGTTTGGCTACATGGTGACCATCTGCAGCCATTCATGGACTTCATGTTTCCAAACAACAATGGAAAGTCTATGGATGACAATGCGCCATGTCACTGGTCAGGGCTACAGTTGTTCGTGATTGGTTTGATGCACATACTGGACAATTCAAGCGAATGATTTGGTTACCCAGATCACCCAACATGAATCCCATTGAACATTCATGAGACATAATCAAGAGTTCAGTTTGTGCAAAAAATCCTTCACCATCAAGACTTTCACAATTATGGGTGGGTTCAGAGGCAGCATACTCACTAATTCTGCAGGGGACTTCCAGCAACTTGTTGAGTCCATGTCATGTCACTATGCTGCACTACACCAGGCAAAAGGAGGTCCAACATCATATTAGAAAGTATTTCATGGCTTTTGTCACCTCAGTGTACATGACTCTGTGACAATGAGTAGCAACATAAATACTGGTATGCAGTACATCACTTCACATACTAAGTATGTGAAAATGTATTTTGGCTTAGATTGAGAAGTAGGTGCCCTTGCAAATTTTAATACTTAATGAGTACTTGCATAGTTCGTTCATAAGTTTTATCATCAATAGTAGTGCATCGAAGCAAAACGGTGTAAAATTTATCAACAGACATTTGTTTAGTTTCTACAGTTGATTTTAGGAGTTAAGCCTAGTTAAAGTTTTGGCCAATATGGTATCTAATATATTATTTTCTGCTGGATCTCAAGGCATTGCTTCATGCAACATAGGAAAGTACAAATAAAGTGTGAGTGGAAATGAAGCAGAATCGATTTTGTAATGGGTATGCCAATGTCCAGGGCTCTCACAAGTTTTGAAATGATTCAGCAAAATTATCACAATTTTTTGCAGTAGTTTTGAAACATTTCATTTGTACGGCACCTAAAATCTGGAACACCTGATGTAATGGGTTAATGTGAGCTCAGAAACAAAAAGTATTTTCTTTCGTCTTCTCATGATACCTTGTGGCCATTGTGTTGTTGTTGTTGTTGTTGTTGTTGCTAGATGAGAAAGGAAATGAGCATCTTTGGCCGACACATTCAGACAGATGCAGTTCGACAACTAGTTTAGGTAGAAATCATAGAGAATATAAAAAAAAAGCAGCTGGAAGCCCTATGCTAGTTTTAGTTCCAAAATGATAAGAGGATAGGATAGCGCAAGAATAAAAGGAAGTGGTTACTGCATAGGATAACACAGAGTCTAATAAACAAACATTTAGGGGGTGCAAAAGAAACCCCATTTGTTTTATTTATTGTAGAAAATTATTGTCAACAAACTAGTATGTTGTTTCCTCTATTAAGAAATCCAAGAAAATGTCAGGTTTTAATTAGTGTTTTCTCTATTTTCAGAGTGAAGCTGTAACCATATGCCGTAAAGCTGCAGATACTATGAATTACAGTGACTTGACAACTAATCTTATGTACTGGGAAAAATATTTAAAAGAACAGTCTTTATCATGCTTACACAGGAAACAGATTTTTGTGCCATTCCATACAATCAATTCTTGAAGATAGCAAACAGAAGAAATTTCTGAAATTAGTGGATGGTATACAATACTTGATGGTGTACAATACTCAGGGATTGTTTTAAACTAATTTGTTCCAGACTGACATTACACTGTTTTGTAAATATTTGTGAAACAGATGTGACTGTGAGAGTGTCAGATATTTGATTAGGCATGAATCTTACATGACCACATTTCACCTATCGATGTGTCAGAAATATTTTTGGTGTAGTAGAATAGGTCACCAGAAACATGGCAATTTGAGTTAATCTTGGGTAGTGCACATAAATGACTTCTAATAGTTTTCAGAAGAGGCATTTATGAAACTTACAAGAATTGAAAGCAAAATCAGCAGCATTAATGTTTGAGCATTGATGAACTCTTCTCGGATGATGAGCTGAGCAGTGGTGTCATCTTGTCGCAATGTTTCAATGATGATGGGTACAAAACTCATCGAAACATTGCAACAAGATGACGCCGCCACTCAGCTATCACACGAGAAGAGTTCATCAATGGAATACATCAAGATGTTTGAGCATGTCATTAATTACAATAATTTACAAGAGAGATTATTTTCAACCATCAGTGACAGAATAAAATGGAGCATTAGTATCACTGTTAAAAGGTCACCCACAGTGTTTCAGATTTTATGGAAGCGAATAAAAAATAATGTATATCGTGTAAATAAAATTTTGTTTGTTAATTTTGCCAGTGGCAGTTCTGATTCTCTCCTCCAAGTTAATAAAATTAACCTATCACTCTTAGCTACGTATTTTAATGTTTGCAATAATGCTATATTTTTTGTAATGAAACATCATTTTCTCAGTAGCATCTAGTACTTTTAGTGATTTGTTATATTAATTGCAGGTCACTGATGACCAGTTACTAGTTCATAACATTATTCATAAACTTTATGTGTTGCAGAAAGAGTTGTGTAGGGAAAATGGTAGAGTTCAAACAGTGGAAGGAGAGAAGGCAACCACCCAGTGCATTGTTGAGGCTTTGAAAGACAGAAAAGCATATCTCCCCCCCCCCCCCCCCCCCCCCTTTTTAGTTCTGAGAAGGGCGTTGTCCAAAACCTTAAACTTTTGTCCAAAACCTTAAACTTGTTTATGTGCATTTCTGGCACTCAATTGCCTCAACTATGCTATGAATGGTTACCTTTACACATTACATTGTTTGTATTCCCTCCAAGACTACCCAGAAAATGGCAGTATGTTAGAAGGGGAAGGAGGAAATGGACTAAGAGTGCATTCGAAGGGAACATGCTTGCTACCAAAATCATTCTGTGTTTTAATGCAGCTATAAGAATTTACAGTTGTCCTGTTGTGGCAAAATAACTGTTACCTGATCATATCCCTATTACTACTTACCGTAAATATGACATGTTAAGATGCAAACAGGCACAATTAAATGACAGAGCAAACAATGGAAACTCCAGGTAGGAATATCAACAATGTAGGAAAAGATAGATTGCTACTTAACATAAAGAAAAGACATCAAATTGCAGACAGACATGATTAAAAGACACTCACATGTAGCTCTCGGCCACAGCCTTCATCAGTAAACACACACACACACACACACACACACACACACACACACAAAAAACCGCTAACTCCAGCATCTCAGATCAGAATACAGCTTTACAGTAAGTAGCTATCTTTTTCTACAATTAAAAGACATTTACACATAAGCTTTTGGTCTTGGCCTTCATCAGAAAAAGAAACACACACCATTCACTGAAACAAGCAAGCACCACACTACTGGGTGTGCATTAGGTGTGCTTGCTTTTTTTTTTTTTTTTTTTTTTTTTTTTTTTTTTTTAACAAAGGCTGTGGCTGAAAGCTTATGTGTAAGTGTCTTGATTTTGCCTGTCTGCAACTTAATGTGTCATCTTTATGGTAGGTAAAAACATAGCTTTTCCCACAGTGTTGATATTCCAACTTGGCGTTTCCATTGTTTGAATGTCCCTACTACTTTTTCCCTTTTTGCTTGTTTTGAAATGCCTTGAATTTTTGAAACACATTTTGTAAAGTGAAAAATTGCTGTTTTTATTTAACTTTTTTGTGTTGCTTTAGCAATATCTGGAAGAAAATTTTGGATTTTGGCAAACCGAATTGATTCCTAGTGTAAAGAGTTAGGATTTCTTCCAAATTACATACATGGCTTCCATTTTACATTTACTTAAACAGTAAGCTGCACAGAAAAAGACCTTTTCAATCAGTGTGTGTTTTATAGGTCAGCCATCCTGCCGGCCCCCATCTTTTCTGTCATGAGTCTAGTGTAGAAAGTTAACAGGCGTTGTGTGAAGTTTGGAATAGTAGAAGACAATCATTGAAAGAATAGAGCTTTGAGTTCACCAATGATGTGTACTTGTATGGTCTGATGGTATACTGGAATAAATGGAATCTATTACTGAACCATTTTCTCTTTTGAGACATGCCATTGCAATTCAGTGACCAATTTTACAGAATTAAGTGAGTTACTGACTATTTCAATAGCATCAAAAGTAATATTTACATTTCAGGTAAAAAGTTCTGCTTTGGCAAATCACTGGTTTAACAGTTTGACTGCTGTGGATGAGTTAACTTGTCACGTTCTGCCGCTCGCCAGGTGCTGACAACACGTTTAAACATGGCATTTGGGTGTTCCTTAAGTGCTATTGATATGTTTATGCATCCTACTCCATTGACCACCTCACTGTTCCAGAAGAATAACTTCCATATTTCGGTGAATAAAAAAGTTTCGAGTATTTATCGTACAACAGAGGTGCCTCCTCGGGTGTTATCATTTGCAAAAGACCTCATTTTGATATATTGATCTATTATGACCACAATTCCTGATGCACAGGGACAGAATTGGGTGCGCCGTGCACACCTGTCTGCTAGATATAAAAATCAATATCTCAAGAATGAGATGAGATATTGTGAGATATTGTTCAACTGTCAATTTTAAATTATTTCTGTATCATACTTACTCGACAATGTATGAGATAAAATCGATCATATGTAAAGTATAAGCAATGTGTATCTACAAACTCAAAAATTTTGTGCAATGCTTTACTTTACTTGGTGCAATACAGCAATTATGACAAATTATGTCCCTTATTGAGTGAAGATATCAGACGGTAAGGTGTGCAGAAATCAAATTTTTTCACTGAATAGCTTTGTTAAAAGTGGGAAAGTATTTCATAGAAGCCAGCAAGCCCACATGTGGACAGCACTGGCCACACCGTCCACTGGATATAAAAACCAGTATCTCTAGAACAAAATAAGATATCATTATGCTCTCAATTTCAATCTAAATTTGTATATGTTATCTATCTCCCCCATGAACCACGGACCTTGCCGTTGGTGGGGAGGCTTGCGTACCTCAGTGATACAGATGGCCGTACCGTAGGTGCAACCACAACGGAGGGGTATCTGTTGAGAGGCCAGACAAATGTGTGGTTCCTGAAGAGGGGCAGCACCCTTTTCAGTAGTTGCAGGGGCAACAGTCTGGATGATTGACTGATCTGGCCTTGTAACACTAACCAAAATGGCCTTGCTGTGCTCGTACTGCGAATGGCTAAAAGCAAGGGGAAATTACAACCATAATCTTTCCCCAGGGCACGCAGCTTTACTGTATGGTTAAATGATGATGGTGTCCTCTCGGGTAAAATATTCCGGAGGTAAAATAGTCCCCCATTCGGATCTCCGGGCGAGGACTACTCAGGTGGATGTCGTTATCAGGAGAAAGAAAACTGGCGTTCTACGGATCGGAGCGTGGAATGTCAGATCCCTTAATCGGGCAGGTAGGTTAGAAAATTTAAAAAGGGGAATGGATAAGTTAAAGTTAGATATAGTGGGAATTAGTGAAGTTCGGTGGCAGGAGGAACAAGACTTTTGGTCAGGTGAATACAGGGTTATAAATACAAAAGCAAATAGGGGTAATGCAGGAGTAGGTTTAATAATGAATAAAAAAATAGGAGTGCGGGTAAGCTACTGCAAACAGCATAGTGAACGTATTATTGTGGCCAAGGTAGACAGGAAGCCCACACCTACTACAGTAGTAAAAAGTTTTTATGCCAACTAGCTCTGCAGATGATGAAGAAATTGATGAAATGTATGAGATAAAAGAAATTATTCAGGTAGTGAAGGGAGACGAAAATTTAATAGTCATGGGTGACTGGAATTAGAGAGTAGGAAAAGTGAGAGAAGGAAACATAGTAGGTGAATATGGATTGGGGGTAAGAAATGAAAGAGGAAGCCGTCTGGTAGAATTTTGCACAGAGCATAAATTAATCATAGCTAACACTTGGTTCAAGAATCATGAAAGAAGGCTGTATACATGGAAGAACCCTGGAGATACTAAAAGGTATCAGATAGATTATATAATGGTAAGACAGAGATTTAGGAACCAGGTTATAAATTGTAAGGCATTTCCAGGGGCAGATGTGGACTCTGACCACAATTTATTGGATATGAACTGTAGATTAAAACTGAAGAAACTGCAAAAAGTTGGGAATTTAAGGAGATGAGACCTTGATAAACTGACTAAACTAGAGGTTGTAGAGAGTTTCAGGGAGAACATAAGGGAACAATTGACAGGAATGGGGAAAGAAATACAGTAGAAGAAGAATGGTTAGCTCTGAGGGATGAAGTAATGAAGGCAGCAGACGATCAAGTAGGTAAAAAGATGAGGGCTAGTAGAAATCCTTGGGTAACAGAAGAAATATTGAATTTAATTGATGAAAGGAGAAAATATAAAAATGCAGTAAATGAAGCAGGCAAAAAGGAATACAAACGACTCAAAAATGAGATCGACAGGAAGTGCAAAACTGCTAAGCAGGGATGGCTAGAGGACAAATGTAAGGATGTAGAGGCTTATCACACTAGAGGTAAGACAGATACTGCGTACAGGAAAATTAAAGAGACCTTTGGAGAAAAGAGAACCACTTGTATGAATATCAAGAGCTCAGATGGAAACCCAGTTCTAAGCAAAGAAGGGAAAGCAGAAAGGTGGAAGGAGTATATAGAGGGTCTATACAAGTGCGATGTACTTGAGGACAGTATTATGGAAATGGAAGAGGATGTAGATGAAGATGAAATGGGAGATCTGATACTGCGTGAAGAGTTTGACAGAGCACTGTAAGACCTGAGTCGAAACAAGGCCCCCGGAGTAGACAACATTCCATTAGAGCTACTGGCGGCCTTGAGAGAGCCAGTCCTGACAAAACTCTACCATCTGGTGAGCAAGATGTATGAGACAGGCGAAATACCCTCAGACTTCAAGATGAATATAATAATTCCAATCCCAAAGAAAGCAGGTGTTGACAGATGTGAAAATTACCGAACTATCAGTTTAATAAGTCACACCTGCAAAATACTAACGCGAATTCTGTATGAACGAATGGAAAAACTGGTAGAAGTCGACCTCGGGGAAGATCAGTTTGGATTCCGTAGAAAGGTTGGAACACGTGAAGCAATACTGACCTTACGCCTTATCTTAGAAGAAAGATTAAGGAAAGGCAAACCTACGTTTCTAGCATTTGTAGACTTAGAGAAAGCTTTTGACAATGTTGACTGGAATACTCTCTTTCAAATACTAAAGGTGGCAGGGGTAAAATACAGGAAGCGAAAGGCTATTTACAATTTGTACAGAAACCAGATGGCAGTTATAAGAGTCAAGGGGCATGAAAGGGAAGCAGTGGTTGGGAAGGGAGTGAGACAGGGTTGTAGCCTCTCCCCGATGTTATTCAATCTGTATATTGAGCAAGCAGTAAAGGAAACAAAAGAAAAATATGGAGTAGGTATTAAAATCCATGGAGAAGAAATAAAAACTTTGAGGTTCGCCGATGACATTGTTATTCTGTCAGAGACAGCAAAGGACTTGGAAGAGCAGTTGAACGGAAGGGACAGTGTCTTTAAAGGAGGATATAAGATGAACATCAACAAAAGTAAAACGAGGATAATGGAATGTAGTCGAATTAAGTCAGGTGATGCTGAGGGAATTAGATTAGGAAATGAGACGCTTAAAGCAGTAAATGAGTTTTGCTATTTGGGGAGCAAAATAACATGATGGTCGAAGTAGAGAGGATATAAAATGTAGACTGGCAATGGCAAGGAAAGGGTTTCTGAAGAAGAGGAATTTGTTAACATCGAGTATAGATTTAAGTGTCAGGAAGTCGTTTCTGAAAGTATTTGTAGGGAGTGTAGCCACGTATGGAAGTGAAACATGGACTATAAATAGTTTGGACAGGAAGAGAATAGAAGCTTTCGAAATGTGGTGCTACAGAAGAATGCTGAAGATTAGATGGGAAGATCACGTAACTAATGAGGAGGTACTGAATAGAATAGGGGAGAAGAGGAGTTTGTGGCACAACTTGACAAGAAGAAGGGACCGGTTGGTAGGGCATGTTCTGAGGCATCAAGGGATCACAAATTTAGCATTGGAGGGCAGCGTGGAGGGTAAAAATCATAGAGGGAGACCAAGAGATGAATACATTAAGCAGATTCAGAAGGATGTAGGTTGCAGTAAGTACTGGGAGATGAAGCAGCTTTCACAGGATAGAGTAGAATGGAGAGCTGCATCAAACCAGTCTCAGGACTGAAGACCACAACAACAACATCTATGTTTCATTCACGGCAATGTATGAACTAAAATCAACCATACGCAAAGTCAACTAATTCCTTTTTTTTTTACCTCTGTAAACTCCATAAAAACCGAGCGAGGTGGTGCAGTGGTTAGACACTGGACTCGCATTCGGGAGGACGACGGTTCAATTCCGCGTCTGGCCATCCTGATTTAGGTTTTCCGTGATTTCCCTAAATCGCTCCAGGCAAATTCCAGGATGGTTCCTTTGAAAGGGCATGGCTGACTTCCTTCCCCGTCCTTCCCTAATCCGATGAGACCGATGACCTCGTTGTCTGGTCTCCTTCCCCAAAAAACAACAACTACTCCATAAAATTTCGCCCAGTTCTTTACTTAATTTGATGCAGCAAGATAACTTTTATTTGAAATAAAACCTTATTTCATTGTTTCTGATTAGTTCATTTTGCTTCCTTTGGCTTTATGTGTTGCTCAAAGTAATTAAACAATGAAAACAATCAATTTTTGACAAAATAATTTAACTGGCTAGCTGATGACTCTATCATTATCCTCCCAGCAGACAAAGAATCGATCACTGTAGTACATGACAGAAAGGAGTGTGTTGGTGAAGGTCTACACCAGCTGTCTGATACTTCTACATACAGCGTCTGCCATCAAGCTCCCATCCCTGTGATTCAAACTGACCTGCAGTCCCTCCTTAAAATCTCAGCCCCCTCACAAGGACAAACACTTCAGTCCATAGAACTTCTCCCAAACCACACACTCCCACCTTCTACCGCGTTCCTAAGATCCACAAACCCAGTCATCCTGGCTATCCTATAGCTGCTGGCTTCAAAGCACCCTTCAAACATATATTTGCCTTAGTTGATCAGCACCTGCAAGCCATATTACAAAGACTCCCCTCCTATATCAGAGATACCAACCATTTCCTAGATCGTCTGAAATAAATGCCCATTCCACTCCCACCACGCACCTTTCTTGTTACTACTGATGCCACCTCTCTCCATACCAACATCCCCCACATACATGGTCTGTCTGCTGCTGAACATTTCCTGATTCCAAAACTATGACAGCCTTCCTATTCGCCTTAATCAACTTTATACTTACCAACAACTACTTCATCTTTGAGGGTCAGACTTTCAAACAGATCAGGGGTACGGCCATGGGAACCAGGATGGCTCCTTGCTATGCCAACCTCTTCATGGGTCACTTAGGAGGGGTTTTCCTGGGATCCATAAGTCTTCAGTCTCTGGTTTGGTTTAGATACTTTGATGACATCTTTATCAAATGGACTCACGGCGACGCTGACCTGTTAAAAGTTCCTGGAATCTCTGAATACCTTCTCCCAGTTAAATTTCACACTGTCCTATTCTGAATCCCATGCCACTTTCCTTGATGTTGATCTTGTCCTCACCGAAGGCCAGCTATACACTTCCGTCCACATTAAACCCACCAGCAAACAACAGTACTTACATTTTGACAGTTGCCGTCCTTTCCGTGTAAAACGTTCCCTCCCATACAGCCTTGGCATTCAATACAAATGTATTTGTTCAGATGCAGACACCACCATTCTCACCTCAGCCTTCGCTACCATTCTGACCTCAGCCTTCGCTGCATGTAATTACCCCACCAGCCTAGTTCAAAAGCAGATTTCCTGTTATGTAAACACTGTTCTACCATTTACATCGGCAAGATGTACCACCAAATTATCAGTTAGGATGACTGGGCATGGGCAGAGGATGTATACTGGCAACACACAATATCTTGTTGCAGAGCATGCTCTACAACATCAGAGTTGTGACCTCAGTTCCTGTTTCACCACACGCGCCATCTGGAATCTTACCCCAGACACCAGTTTCTCAGAACTCTGCAGGTGGTAACTAGCGCTACAACGTGTCTTTGGTACTCACCACCCACCTGGCCTTAATTTACGTTAATTTCTCCCATCTCAGTATTTCTTCACAGTAACTACTCTTTTCTTCACTCCATTTTAGTTTACTACATCTTTCGTTGTCTTACCCATCTATTTATCACCTCCCACCTCTGTTACGTAAAATGTACTTAGCTTTTCAATCTTATTAAGTCATACATAATGTTTAAGCAGTAATCTCTGTCTTGCATATTACCCTGTCTTGCACCTTTAAGCTCTGAGGTTTTCAAATCTCGTCCAATCCAGTCCCCAACAATCAGTCCTCCCTTCTCATCCCCTGCGTTAAGACTCCCCTGACCCAAGGCTCTGGATGATTTTCACGAAATCTACCCCTTTTCCTAGACCTCTCCAGTCCTTTTCCTTCACCTCTCTTCCTTCTCCTTCAACCCTTCTGCTTAAAGGAGGAGCCACTAAAAGTGTTCACCCCAGTTAACTACATCACACCTACAATTATGTTGAGCTCACAGCCGGTTATGTTCCCTATGGCAACGTGGAAAAACAATATGTAATGGAGTCCCTAGTAAGAGTCAGCAGAGCCATAGTAAGTATGGACGCAACCTGTTTGCATGTCAACATAATTGCACTAAAAAGCCAGAAAATATAAATATCATACGATATTACTGTGAAATCGTATAATAAGAAAAATCTAAAAGTGCAATCTGTATACATAATACATTATATATGTCAAAATCTCAGAAAAATTACTCCTTTTAGTAAATTTATATCAGCTGTGAACCATACATAAAGAAGACCATTTAAGCCCAAGTATGTTGTGAATGTAATAATGTTGCTCTCAAAAATCTGTTACAGCTAATCAGAGGAAAAGAAAGAGATGTGCCACATATCCAAAACTGTTATGTACCTGATGAAAACCTATTTCAACAAAGGTTTTAATCCTTTATACTGACAATTTTTATAGTTATGACGAAACTGTGTGTTTGTAAATTTACACGATACCAGAAAGACAGACCCAAAATTGTCAGCTGCCATGAAACTGGAGAAGGATCTGATGGCAGGGAAATAACAATGTATTGTTTGCAAGCGGAAAGACAAAAGGGAATTCCTCACCATACTGAATATGCATTGTGCTGAAGTGGTGAAAATTGGAATCAAGATGGCAAAGTTTATTTCAAATTGACTTTAGAAGTATTCTGGTTGTCCAATCGCTAAGTTTAGTGGCCTATGTCATTTGGTGTGATGGTATATAACTTAAATTTCTTAGGTACAAAGTATTAAAAATGTATGGCAAAGAATCTCTTTTGACAATATTGTGCTGCAAGTTTGTAGTAATGGCAGTACAGAGGAGCATGTAACAGAACTTGAAGTGATACACTTTAAGTTAGTGTGTACATATAGTTTAGTAATGTGGAATAACTATTGTATTCTTGAACTGTTTAAAAATACACACAACTTTGTCAGTGATTTAGTATGTATGTGCGAGTTGTTTGTTTTGTGTGTGTGTGTGCACGTGCATTGTCTACTTCAGAAGAAGACCTTTTGACCTTCTAGCAGTCTTTTTGTTGTGCTTGTCTGCGACTCAGCATCTCTTCTGTATGGTGTGTAGCAATCTAACCGTTTCATAATGTTGTTAGTATTCCATCCTGGATATTCCATTGTTTAATTTATTATTCCAAGTACTTTAAAAATATTGTACAATCATGCATATATATTCATATATGGTACTATTATTTTTACTGCAAAAATGCAAATGGTTAATTTACCTCAAAATGCGGCAGTGCAGCTGTGGGCCTCTTGACAGTATGTGGCATGTTGCATGGATAAACTACCTCTGCTTCTGGTTATCTTTGCATCTCATTGCTACTAACATTCTTTAACACCTAGTTTTGTACTTGACTGGCTATTATACCTTTAGTTGTGTTGATTGTAAATCCATTTTTTTTTGTCGGGCTCTTTATTGGCTGTGTTGCAACTCAGGAAATCACTAATTCCAAAATCTTGTGATGTGTAATGCACACTCTGCATAGCTACAAACAACTTTGCAGGTGTTTATCCACCAGTCACACTTTATGTCAAAAGTAAACTGTCAGTTCCACAGGATTCATGGTATATTTACACATATGGGGTGCAAACATTAGTGTTTTAGGCAATGCACACACTGCAAAAGATGATGCATTGAGTCACGGAAACATTGCTATTAATAATTATAAGTGGATGGCCGAAGTTCCACAAACCTTCAACCAGAAGGATGGACGTGCAAAATCTTGATCTACTAGAAGTGATTATGACAATGATTTTTTTCAGCTAACAGTATTCTTTCGAAATTAGAGAGACAGTGTAATAGCCTGGTGGTGTCAACAGTCAGTCAAGGCAGAACAGCATGAGAGAAGAAAATTGGGGAGTAAAAATAACTGCAATTGTTTTAGTACATTTTGAATTTACTGGATAGGAAAGTGACCCAGGAATAGGGAATGGCAGTGTAATTACTGTGCAGTCGACAATATAAACCTCAACACCCATGAGTCGCTGTGAACTGACAATAGATAATGATGGTAATTAACTTGCAATGCAAATTCTGCATACTCTTAAAGAAGGTAACCAGACTCAAACCAGAAACTTGGAAACTGTCATCATGAAATGATCCAAAGTCAGAGATTTGATTGGAACAAGTGAGAAAAATATCAGTGCTTCTGTCGTGGAAGTTCATCATGGAAGTTCGTAGGAAAGTAACAAAGAACTTAGAGAAAAATTTAGTGAAGAGAAAAAAAAAAAAAAAAAAAAAAAAAAAAAAAAAAAAAAAAAAAAAAAAAAAAAAAAAAAAAAAAGAGAGAGAGAGAGAGAGAGAGAGAATGAGGTTCAAGGCCTTTAAAGGAGAATTTGTGCAACACTATGTGTGGTGTGAATAAAAACGACAAATTTGTCCATGTAGAATAAGGAACTGAACAGCAAAATCACAGAAACAAAAGCTGTATGCTAGGCAAACAAAGAATCATTAACTGAAATGACCAGCAGAGTTCAGTCACTGTAGTGAGTTACAGCAACAAATTTCTCAAATCTGCACATCCCCTGAAAAAAGTGTAACTACCAAGTTTGGAAGCGAGAGATAATGTGTAAAGAAATTGCTACAATGTTTTAAGCTAAACAGAAAGAAGTTACTGTTGTTACCACCAGCATTGTGAGTGATAATTATCTAATAGGGAGACATCACCAACTTGACCTTGTATTTTAAGGAGAAAACCACACACTTGCATATCAGCCTCAGCAAGCAATCTCGCATGTCAGTTTGGGCCATAATTCTGATAGTACTCAGTTGTGACTTTCTGACAGCACAGCTTTCAAACTTCTGCATGCACAATTGTGTGTCATTCACTTTTTTCCTCTACAGATGTATAATGCATGAGTGGAACCGAGTCATAACCAGTGCCCTCCTACTTATCGTATTTTGAACGGAAAGGAAGAGGAAAGCTAGGGGGTTATATGTGTCCAACATGTTTTGAAATCTTGTTCGAGAATACGTTATTACATGTGAAAAATCAGTAAAATGAGTATGTGATATTTCAATCTCTTGCACATTCGATATTGTTTTAACAATAGTCATATTCTGCAGCAGTGAGTGTGTGTGTGGGTAAAAAAATTGTAACATGAAGTTAATGATTTACATCACTTTGTCAGCTGTACAATCAAAGAAAATAATGCATAACAGCAATGTTAATAATTAAATAGCATACCAATACTTTTTAAATGAGACATTCTTCTTTTTTTTCATTTACACTGCCTTTGTGAATCATAACATAAAAAAGTTCAGCGCACAGAGATTTGTGGCATCCGCTGCAGCTTGGAAACTGCCTTTGGGCAGGTGTAAAAGTGTGCCTGGTACTGTATTATCCCCCCTGGTACATACTGTATGTTGAAGCAAGCCAGAACAAGATGTTGACCTCATTCTGCAGATGATAAAAGATAAGTATAATGATATTTCAAATAAAAAAATAAGAACATACTGTCTTGTTGTATTGGGAAGTTCTGTGCGGGTGAACAAATTCGAATTTTGATAAATGGAAGGTATGAATTCCCAATCACACCATAGATGAATTAGAAAAATATATGCACCTTAAGTCCACACAGTTTAGCCCTAATGAATGCATGCAAATTGCAGGAGCACTGTAGTTTTGATAATATGTTGAAATACATTAGAAAACTACTGCACATGCCAGAAAAACACACTTTTGCTTGTGCAACACCAGGAACTAAGGCATCACTTAATTCCAGAACAGCTTGGACAAACGATTGCAATTGATCAATATGCACCACTACAGTTATCTTTATACATATAATGGTGGTGCAAGATTTGATTCTGAAATTTGTAAAATATATGTTGAGAGAGGATAATGCAGATATCATAATTAGGAAATTGCAGGAAGACTGTTTTGAAAACATTATCGAACATCAAATGAATTAAGGTAGATCTGGATTTCCCACTACCATCCAGCATCAAACCAGATCTGGATTTCTCACTAGGATCCAGCATCAAACCCATTGGGACACACATTGAAAGAATTAGGGCATCTCTTTTAGGACATATTGCAGAAATAAGCATAAAGTATGGGCTAAATGACTATTCAATAAAACAAGTCTCAAGAGTTAACTGGTTTACTGCTATCGTAGGTTTCTTTTAAAAGAAGATCTGATTAAAACAATGTTGGAGATGATATGAAAAAGAGCTGAAGAGAGGAAGAAATGGTATGATGAATTGTTGAAGCCAATCATATATCGTGGGGAATGTTTAAAATTACTTGATAGTTGACGTTTGTCACTCGTTGGTACAATGTGCTACATCAGCTACGGCTCAGTTAAAGGTGACACACATACACAGAGGGTCAGTCCACAAGTGCTGAAATGTTGTCCATGTATGGCGGAGCAATGCTGGAAGGTGCTGCCGTCATGTATGGCGGGAACGTGGGATGCTCTGTCCACAGCTGATTTTAAATGACCAGTGACTGAACTGCAGCAGACAACGTGTCTTGTAGCCCTGAATTTACACTCATATACTAACTTAAGCACAACCACTTGACATGCAATGTACCCAAGAAAACAGTGGTCAGCAATCTGCAGCAGAACTATTAATCATGCTCACTTTGCTCACAGTGACTGAAGATTACATGCATGACAAAACCAGGAACAGAAAAAAAAAAATCTGTTTCAGCGCTAAAAGCAAATTGTAACTTGCCTCTTTTTCTACGCGAGCTGATGCAATACCAACCGATGAGCAGTCCTAGTTGCATCTCATTTATAGGTTATAGGCGACACAGGCAGATTCCAGCAGAAAGAAGAGTGATAGGAAGGAAAATAAGAGCAAATAAAAACATCAATATAATGATGGAACAAAAGATTAAACATAAAAAAACAGAGTGAAAATAATAATTGTCACCTGGTGATATTCGAACACACATCCTTTTGTATTGTACACAGTGAAATTACCATTGCACTATGAAAAACCTTTAGGTTATATCATTATATTTGTGTATCCAAACAACCAGTTGCAACAATCTTTTGTGCCTTCAAAAAGTTCAGTTTTACACCAAGTTGTATGAATTTTACCTACTGTAGGCTGATCTCTGTGATGATAAATGAAAATGTGAAGCTGAATTGTGTCTTGTGCTAAAGGATCCAGTAGTTTCTGGCTAATGGTGTGTACAAAATGTGCGTATTTAATTACAATGCGTGCGTGTGTGTGTGTGTGTGTGTGTGTGTGTGTGTGTGTGGTGATATGCAAAATAAAAGGACCGGACCCAGGGTTCTTACTTCAAACAAGAATAAAATAAGCCACACAAGGAATTGGAAGCTAACTATTTGCTGTGGCAGTTTGGCAACGGCAAACAGTTCATGTGCGATGTTGAGTGCTTCGTTGGAGAAAGAAACCTCCAACACGGGAAGTGTCAACTACCAAGTAATTTTAATCAGACTATAGTCAAAACGCATTGTAACTCGTCGAAATTGACCAACAAGATACAGAAATTCCATCAAGTTCATAAGGGTTCACTTTGAAATTATTAAGATTGTACACACGAATGCAGCAGAAGCAAAATATGTTGTATTGGGGAAACAATTTGGCTTCAGCATGTACAGAACATCAGGTTTTATCACCAGCGATGAGAAGTGCAAATCCAAATCAGGATGCCGGAGAAACTAGTGAGATGTAAACTTATTTGCACAATGTGAATTAATTGAACAAATAAACTATGTACCACATATGTTGCAAGAGGCTGCCAGTATTCAGCTGCAATGAGTTATGTTATAATAGTTTAGGTGCTTCAACTACAGTGATATTATAAATGTTTGTTTTGTAGGCTGTAAAGTGAACATGAATGACTGTACCAGGATACACTGTGCTTGCATGATTTATTAACTTCACAGAGTAGGCAAGGACCAGAACAGCTTTTTATATTCTTGTGAGCATGTGCATATAGAGCGACACGGCAAATGTTCTGAGGCACATTGGTTGACTTTTTCATGGTCTGTCGGCGTGTGGGGCTGAGGTCTGACGGTGACTGCATCTGCTACGTTCCCCATACAAGATGTCGCTGTGGTGCCTGGAAGGGAGTGAAACAGATGGCAAAGTTTCACAAGTGATGCAATGTTCAAGATAGCCCGAAAGTTACGTTGGCAGCCTACATAAAAGGGCAGCGGATTCCCAGTGCCGTTTAATTAGAGATTTCAATAGCCTCCTCAGTACTCCTGACATCAAAACATTACTGTGAAGTGATTTATGAACATTATTACCAGAAAGAATAAAAAGCAGAGCAATGTGTTTAATTTCTTTCTTTCAACTAAAGTGCACAAGCAATAAAGATAGCAGTGTGTCCAATAAAAATGTGTTGTACAATGTGTATAATACTTGTCTATCTTTAAATACATTTATTTTTCTTGCAAGTAGTTTCTCAACATGTGCCACTTACTAATTTGTAATTACTGATTGTAACTTTTTTATTTACTATGGTTTTTGTGGTATACACACATGCAGACGTCGTGTGGTTCACACGAAGTATAAATGTAGTGAACAGTACAGACATTTCTTACTTATTCACGATAGGGGCTAAAATGTAAACAGAATCAATTTTCTTCTGTTTGCTAAGTTTAAACAATAGCTTAAAACCGATGGAAACTTTTGAAGGATATGTTGCACATGACTGCACACTAAAGAATACGATACTTGTAAGGAGCGAAGAAATGTTTTCTTAATTTGCACCCTGTACCAGCAATGAATAGATGTAGATAATACACTGAGGTGACAAATGTCATGGGTTAGTGATATGCACATACACAGATGGCAGTAGTACCACTTACACAAGTTATAAATGGGCCATTGCGGAGCTGTCATTTGTACTCAGGTGATTCATGTAAAATGGTTTCTGATGTTATTAAGGCTGCATGATGGGAATTAACAAACTTTGAATAAGGAATGATAGTTGGAGCAAGACACATGGGATGTTCCATTTCGGAAATTGTTAGGGAATTCCATATTCCAAGATCCACAGTGTCAAGAGTGTGCCAACAATACCAAATTTCAGGCATTATCGAGAGCAGCGGTGTTTGGGTAGAGTTGCCATTGCTAACAGACAAGCAACATTGCATGAAATAACCACGGAAATCAATGCGGGACGTACAATGAATGTTTCCATTAGGGCAGTGTGGCGAAATTAGGTTTTAATGGGCTATGGCAGCAGATGACCAACACGAGTGCCTTTATTAACGGCACATTGCCTGCAGCACCTCTCCTTGGCTCGTGACCGTATTGGTTGGTTCCTAGATGAATGAAAAACTGTGGCCTAGTCAGATGAGCCCCTGTTTCAGTTGGTAAGAGCTGACGGTGGGATTTGACTGTGGTGCAGACCCCACAAATGGACACAAGTAGTCAACAAGGCACTGTGCCTGTGGGTGTTGACTCCATAATGGAGTGGGCTGTGTTTACATGGAATGGACTGGATCCTCTGGTCCAACTCAACAGACCATTAACTAGAAATGGTTATGTTCGGCTACTTGGAGACCATTTGCTGCCATTAATGGACTTTACGTTCCCAAACAATAATGGAATTTTTATGGATGACAATGCACCATGTCACCAGGCCACACTTGTTCATGATTAGGTTGAAGAACATTCTGGACAATTCAAGTGAATGATTTGGCCACTGAAATCGCCCAATATGAATCCCATTGAACATTTATGGGACTTAATTGAGAGGTCAGTCCCTGCTCAAAATCCTGCACCAGCAACACTTTCACAATTGTGGACAGTTATAGAGGCAACATGGCTCAATATTTTGGCAGGGGACTTCCAACAAATTGTTGAGTCCATGCCACATCAATCTGCTGCACTATGCTGGGCAAAATGAGACCCGACGCGATATTAGAATGTATCCCATGACTTTTGTCACCTCAGTGTATAATCCAGCAGAGGATAATATAAACATACGGTAATCATAGCATTTTGGTTAGGATATTTTCATAATGTGACAGTAACATTTTTCATGTGACACAATGCTACCAGCATGTAACCAGGAATACAAATATTCAATCATGTTAGTGCATTTATATACAGCTCTTTGCTCTCCATAGTTTGGAAGGGGATAGTATGCAGCGAAACAAGAAAAAATTGTCTGGTGAACATGGTTTCTACAATGCATACCTTAAGAGCTATGTGGGAGCTGTTGTTTCGCAATAGTGAAGACAAACAAGTGCTCCTAACCTTAAAATGAGGTCTGTTCAAAAAATTCTGGAACATCCGTAATTTCATGCCAATGGTGTGTTGGCGCAGAATGCAATTGGCATCCCCGCATACGTGTTTAATGTGTAACTGCTGGAAGTTTCAGTGTTGTATGTCTGTTAGGTATTGTTCAGTGCTGTACTGACCAGAACGTTGTGACGCACAGTTTGCGAATTTCGAAATGGCAGAGTTAGAGGAGTAATACATCTGCATTAAATTTTGCATGAAACTCAAGGAAACCTTTACAGAGGCACACCAAATGATGAAGGAAGTCTACGGTGATGAGTGCTTAAACCATACTTGGTGTTATAATTAGTTCACATGGTTTAAAAATTGCCGGAGAGAAGTTAAATATGACGCTTGTTCAGGAAGCCCTTCGACATATACCTACAATGCTCATGTCAGAAACATCAACGAAACTGTGCGTGCCAATCGAAGACTGATTGTACGAGAGATTGCAAAAGAATGTAAAATTTCAGTTGGATCATATCATGAAATCCTGACACAGAATATTGGAATGCATTGTGTTGCTACCAAGTTCATCCTATGGCTCATGAGTCAAGACCAGAAAGAACTTTGCCTTGCAATTTGTGAAGAGCTTTTGTATCGCTCAAATGAGAACGAGATGTTCCCCAGGAGAATCATAACTGTTGATGAGACATGGGTCTATGGTTATGATGTTGAGACCAAGGTTCAATCTCCACAATGAATCCAGAAAAGTTCTCCAAGACCAAAAAGAGCTCAACAGGTCAGGTCAAATGTCAAAGCCATGCTGATAGTTTTCTTTGACTTTGCAGGATTAGGGATGAACTGTTAATCAGTTTATTAAGTGCACTGTGTTGTTCCTATTCAGGATAAGGGGCATTATAGGGAGCCAAACATTTTGTGTTTAAAGACACAGTGGCACTTCTTGCTAGCCTTTTGTGGAGACAGAGGGCAGGGAGGGGAATGTAGATGTTAGACACTGAAGCTCGGACATAGTGCACTGCTAGAGAGCCGATGATGACAGTAGGTTCAGATATCAGTATACCATCCTTACAATTGCTTGTGATATCAGTAATTCTTTCTTGACCAAAGATACACCAGAATCCGGTCCATGTCTGTGAGAAAGGTACAAATTTCAGTTCCTTCTTTTGTCTTTTTATAAGGTAGTAGACTATGGCTTGAAGATTTTTAAAGGTGATATGAGTGTCTTTTGACAAATAGCACTAATACTGTCACATTGCTCTTCTATAGGACTCAATAGTCTTTACAATCTCTTCAATCTACCATGGAACTGGCTTCCAATGAGGGGGGAAATTCTCTGCTCCTTCTCTTTTATTGCAACATCCTGGAATGGTGTCATTCAGGTAATGTTGGATGTCCTTAGAGAAATTCTTCAAGCATGTCTGACATTACTTGATTGACACCATTCCAGGACATTGCCGGACCTCACATCTTGTGACCTTTAGGTTTTATCCCCCCCCCCCCCCCCCTCCCCCTATGCCTGACACTCTTGAAAGTCTGGAACATGACAATATTGGAGCTGTGAATTCGATAATAAGAGACTAGCTGCTTCGAGTGTGATAGGAAATGAGCCATCATTTTGATATTTGTTATGTAACATATGGTGCTCACATTTAATGCCTATAGATTTGAACTTTTCTCTTTCCAGGAACATTGGAACTGTGTTTCTATCTTTTGTAGTTTGGAAGCCATAAATGTTTGAAACGTGTTCCTTCTTTTAGAGTAGCCCTGTATATGATCCCTGTGAGGGGTAATTGTGACTGGGATGTTGCAAGTTTTTCACAGCTTAATAATGCCTGTGAGTTGTGGGAGGCAGTTTTAAGCAGTATGGATCCATTCCAAATTTTGGTTCTTCAAGTGACCTTGCTGTACTTGTCTTCAATTTCCTCCGCAAAAAACGACTTTGTGCTTAAGAAGAATGCACCGTCAGCGTGCTACAGATCAAGAATTGAAGCTCATATATTTCCCCTTGTTTGACAGGTTGGTTTTCATCTTGTTAGCAACTAATGAGGCAAACTTATTGGGGTGAGGCCCTTCTGTGTTAAAAAAAAAGTAAGCTGATCACTCTGCTAAGACTGCTTGGGCCATAAGGCCACAAGTGTGGTTCAGCTTGGTTCTCTTCACTGTGACTGAGTCACCAAAGTGTCATCCACTTTGACCTACAGCTCTCCCCATGGGTGGGGGTTTATTGGAGTAGAAATGGGATAAGAAAAGATTAAACAAAATAGGGTTATAAGTGACTGGATGTTAGGTTTATTTGAAGTTAGCTCAGTTGAGGAACACAGTGGACCTAAGGATACAGTAATGATAAAAAAAACTGATGTGTATTGTATGCACCAAAATTAGGCACCATTGTGCAAAAGGATCGCTGATGCAGGGAGGTGGAGTGGCATGTCTATGGAGTGAAGAGGAAAGTTAGTAGTTCTGGGCAGTCGCATGGTGTGGTTGTCTCTCTCTACTGGCAGCGACTGAGTAGTAGTGTACAAGACGCCTATGTTTGGAAGTGTCTGGGTGGAACACAGTGATAATTCTTTACGCTAAAAGAGGTTACCTGCTGGGCAGTTGTTTACATGAATTACCTATGTTCCTTAAGTGGATATTATACAGAACGTAATTTCTTACCCATATGACAGCCGCAAATAAAGACGTGAGTACTAAGTACATTTGCTATTAAGCAGAGCCTTGGGAATCTCTATAGCATGTAAGAGTGTGTTGAGCATTGGGTGACAGGTGTGGCTTGCTCCAGACAGATGCACATTATAAGTGGACTCAACATGACTCCGTATTTGTATGGTATGTTTTATATGTTCAGCACTCTGACTTTTAATGTGTGTATGTAGGACAGTTGTAGTTGTGGATTCTTCCTACACGGATGCAGCCTTGTCAGACTAGTATTATGAACTACGTGTTTTTATGTATTTTTTTCATGTTCTTTCTGGCTTCGTTTTCACAATGGTGAGCAGTTATTGGAGTATTGAAGGAATCTATAGTGAAACTTGTGTTGTGGCTATGTATAAACTAATCACTTGAATTGTTCACAAAGTACTTGTGCTTCAGAGACACTCTACACTTAACTAAGAAGATAATCTTTTTTATGTGTATAAGGGGCATGTCCATGGACCCAATTTCTTGTTGATGTGGATAACTGAAGGTAATACATTCCAACATGTTCAGCTCCCAAACCAAAATTGGAGCAATTTTGGTACGAGACAGTTACTACAGACTGGATAGTGATGTGGCTTAATTCTGTATGTATTGTGTGTTAAATGTTGTTATTTAAATCTCTCTCTCAGAATTATGTTTTAATTAAAAGATGTATAAGCTCAGTGTAAATATCTTGGCTGTAAATTGTATATACCTAACAATTTTTTTTAAGGGAAACTTCAACTGATGATTATAAAAGTATCCTGGGTAAATGTATCAGGTTAGATTTCAGCAGAGCTCCTTGGTCTTTTAAAACTTAATTCTAGTGATTTATTGATAGTAAAATGTATTGTTAACATGGTATGGTAAATTCTGCATGTGGTAGTGTATTCCCAGAAAAAGAAAAAAAATTATTCTTTTTTAAAAATAAATTGTTGGAACCTTGGTTGTGTGTTTGTCCTTTTCCGTAATCTGCCACCATCAATAGGATTTGGTCCCAGTATTGCCACACAGTTAAGCTCCACACTACACTAAATGTTACTATGTATCTGATAAGTTTTTACCACCAAGTAGTGATTGCATTGATATTAGCTGACATACAAATTGCACAATCACAGAAGGAACAGTAGACCTTATGTTCCAAAGCATTGGAGATGCTGGCAGAAAAATCAGTGCACAAGTCATATGTTTGTAAATCATTAATACCAATGAATTATTACCATTATGCATTACAACATTACACAAAATCTTAAATTCTGAAATAAACAGCAATTCTGGTATACCATCTAGCTGTGGACCAAACACAGATTGTACTTTACCAGTTCCCTCCTTCATGAGACAATCACGCTTGTGAACCATTTGTTGAAAATTAATATTTTCATGAGGATTGTTTATTCTGTACCTGGTAAATTTTTTAAGTGTTGCAAGAAATTACATATAATAGGGAACAGTGGATGACATTGAGACTTTGAGGTGGATCAGAGCACCTGAAAAGCTTAACAGTACAGTGACTGTCCGTAAAATCAGAAATTCTTGGTTCACGTCTTTGATCCAAGCACAAATTTTCTGCTGTCACTTCAGTTGAATTACATAAAACAGACACAATACTCAGTTGGAAAATATTTAGTGTATATTGTAATGTACATAAAACAAACAGTCGAATTTGTGACATTAGATACTTTATAAAATTACAACTCCCCATAAACAGGTGCATTTCAACATATCTACAAACTTCGTGGAATGGCTTTTAAAAAGGATGAATATCATGCAACAGCACTGATTAATGTATCAGATACTCTGTAACCTTTCAATAAATCTTTACAGTTACTGTTCACAACAGAGTCACTTGAACATTTCAGGATTTCCTTACAGGCAGAATTTATCACAGAGGCAGCATGATTAATCTCATCCTCAGTCAGCAAACGATTCACTGTCACACGAATGCCTTTTTGCAATTCCCTGTTGAGTTTTTCTCTGTCTTCTAGATACGATGGCGTGATAACTGCTACACCATGCTTGATACACTGCAAATAAGAAAATGTTATAGCAGCAGCCATTAGAATTGTTGCCAAACAACTCATTTTAAAGAAAAATAGGTGTACATAGGTTTGATATAATAACATATTAAACAGGAAAGGAAGGAGGAGATTAGTGTTTAACATCCCGTTGACAAACAGGCTATTAAAGATGGAGCACAAGTTCAGATTCGGGAAGGATGGGGAAGGAAATCAGCTGTCCCCTTTCAAAGGAACCATCCTGGCATTTGCCTGGAGTGATTTAGAGAAATCACAGACAAATTAAATCAAGATGGCTGGAGGAAGGTTTGAACTGTCGTTGTCCTGAATATGCAAGAAAGGAAGGTAATGATTCACTTGTCAAAAGAAATAACTGTTATACTGAATTGCAACAATATTCAATCTCAGTAAACCTATGAAAACACGACATGAACTACAGAATCAAAAATCAGCAGGGTGTATCCATGGAAAACGTAAATAAATAAATTTGAATTCCTGGATTTCCCACTTAAAAATATACTTTTTCCCTGGCAAAGGCACAATTTTTCATGTTAAGTGACAATATACTTTTCCTCAGAGCTCTAAACCTTATTGTTCCTCTTAATGGTGCAGGTTTTATATACCAACAAATAACTTGCAGGCACTTTCAGAAATGAACCCAGCAAAAAACCAATTCATTTTGGAAAGATCTTTGGTGTGCGGCAACATGCACACTACATATCTCTGTACGGAAGTGTAAATATGAATTCCACCAAATATAGCACAGCAGTGTCCAAGCATTGAAATAAGATAACATTGTGCAATGCACTTTTGTCAACCAATCACAGCTCATGTCACATGATCTTGACAGCAGATATTCAGCGTATAGCATACATGAGGTAGTCATCCAAACACAGAAATAGGAAAAGTTAATGGTTTAAAATAATATACATACAGTACAGCTACAAGAAAAGTTAAAGCTTTCACATGTAATATTGGTCGTCAAAATTTTTTTTGTTTTTGGGACATCTAGAAGAAAATTACCTAGCCTCCCAAACCTCTTCTCTGGTTTAGTTCATTGATGATATCCTCATGATCTGGGTCTAGGGCCAGGACAACCTATCCTCCACAGCCTCAAAACCTTCTCTTTCATCTGCTTCACCTGGTCCTCCTCAGTCAAATGTGCCCTCTTCATGGACATTGACCTCACCTCTCTCTTGGTTCCATCCATACTCTGCCCATGTCAAGCACACTAACCTTCAAAAGTTCCTGAATTCTGACAGCTGTCATACCTCTACACCAAAAAATCACTCCCACTTAACAGCCAATCATGGATGCCATATCTGTAGTGAAAAGAATTCCTTTGTCCAGTTTGCTGAAGGTCTTACAAAGGCTTTCACAGACAGACACTATCCCTGAATCTAGTCCGCAAACAGATTTCCCACACCATATCATCACGCTCCCGTAATCTTCCCATCATTCCCAAGAGCTAGCTGCCAAGGAGCACACCCCTCACCACCTCAGTATCATCCCAGACTGGGGCAAGCGAACTATGTCCTTCACCACGGTTTTGACTATCTAGGCACATCCTACCTCCAATCCTTTCCACTCATCCTAAAACCGATATTCCCACAACCTACACAACAACCTGACTCTTCCCTATACCACTCCCACTCTCAAGTTTTGCCTCAGGGATCATGAGTAAGATGTACCTCATTTCTGGGCATGACGACAGTTAGTTGAAAGCCCTGATGAACGACATGGTTTAGTTGCTCCAGTCCAGAATGATAATGTATGCTGAGGGGGGTGCTTCTTTCCAGCTGGTTCTTGTGCTGGTCAGAGGATTAGTGGTGTGTAATGCTATGTGGGAAAACTGTTTGTGGACTATATTTAGGGAACAGTGCCTGTATGTGAAGACCTTTGTGAGACTTTCAGCATAATGGGCAAGGGAATTTCGTCACTTCAGATACACTGTCCACAGGTGACCAAGCTAAATAGAAACTTTGTGTGTGTGTGTGTGTGTGTGTGTGTGTGTGTGTGTGTGTGTGTGTGTGTGTGTGCGCGCGCGTGTGGAGGGAATTACATGGAGGAGAACAGTGTCTGGTACGTTTTTACTGCTGACAGTGTAATTTTTAATACTATTTAACAACAGTGATGAGTCATAGATTTTACATTATTTGATGACAGGACTCATGGATTTTACATTATTTGATGTCAGTGATTTTATACTTTGTTGTATGATGTAGTAAATATCTTATGATACCTGATGATGATCTGTAGACTGAAACTCACTGTACACTAAGGACATTTACATCAGCAGCTCTTGGCTGTGATCATGACATTTTTCAAATATTTATGAACTGTGGGGCACCGACTTCTTATAATACTGAAATTAACACTTAAATGTCACATGGAGTCATTTAAGAAACTAAACTATATATTTAAAATAAACTGAAGAAATTTATGCAGTCTCCACAACTTTCTGGCTATAAGCCAATCAAAGAAAATGTAACAAGATGTCTGGATAGCCTAGACGTTTCATCGACTTCTGATAGTATTTCACTGAAATCAGGAAAATGTTGAAAAATATTGAGTATCAACAACAGACTACATTTCCAGGCATTTGTACATTAATGATCAAGTACTTTTCATAGTAAACATAAAAGAGTATATTATTATAGAAACTTACATAGTCAGCAATGGCTTCATATGTACGTTTGGAATGCAGTCCAGAGCTTATGTGGTCCTTAAATACCAAATATTTTACAGGTGAATAACAATGGCCTATCACTTTCAGATCTTCTATTGACTGGAATTTGCTATGGACAAGTTCACATTTCTTCCGAAGATCCACAAACATGCTTTGATCTCTATTCATTAGTTCCAAAGCTGTTATAGCAGCTGTTGCAAGCAAGGGTGGCAAAGATGCTGAGAAGCAATAACCTGAAAAGAACAAAATGAACCTTTATTACTTCCCAGACAGTGTAAAAAATACCATTCACACTATTTGGTGGAAACTGATTAGCTCATTTTTGAGAATTGTTATGGAACAGCACTCCTCAAACCTTCAGAACTGCTCTGTAATCAATACTTAAGCCTGCTAAGTGTTACTTGTCAGCTATGTAAACAAATGTTAGTTTATCACAAATGGGCAAGTTGCACTACACTCAACTACAAGCAATGAAATTTAATTAATTTACTATCAGTTATGAGTATGACGAAAGGGCCACATATTATCATAATTATCTTTTTGACATCTCTGTTGGATAAAGACCACATACGATCTTCAGCAACCTGCAGATATGCTACTTCAGCAGGTTTTCTAATGTCATACACCCAGTTACTATTGATCAGATTTTTAGTTTTCCTTTATGTCTTGAAATACAGCAAAATATTTCCTTCTTAAAATTAGAGGAAGACAAAACGGCTGGCCAGTACTTCTCTTTAGGAGGTGCAATTCCCACTACTGTCAAGAGAAACATTTCAAATAGAAAATAAACAATATTAAACAATGGAAAATCCAGGATGGAATTTAACAATATTATGAAAAGTAAAGTTGCCATTCATCATATAGTGGAGATGCTGAGTCGCTGATAGGCACAACAAAAAGAATGTCACAAAATAAGCTTTCGGCCAACAAGGCCTTCGTCAAAAACAGACACATGCACGCACGCACGCACAAACACAAATGTAACTCGTTTGTGAGAGTTGCATTTGTGTGCGCATGCACAACTCAGTATCTCCGCTATACGGTGAGAAATAAACAATATTCTTAACTTTCATAACTAACCACTAACTATGCTTCTTCTGGGAGAAAACAGGAAAGATTTGAAGGTGGAGAGGGGTGGGGAGATGGGTGGAGGGGCATGTTTCTGAGACCCTAAGTTGATAATTTTACAAGGACAGATGGTCATTAATACACTACAAAATGTGAGATCACTGAACAAAGAAAACTAGTAGACAAACAAGCAGAAATTATAAACAATCACTGATAACGCTATTCCTCCTTCATTTTTACAGTTGAAGCTCCGAAAACTTCCTTTAGGGCCACTTGAAACCTCTAATCTACACTCGCCATTTTGTCTCTTGATGTGTACATTCTTCAGTGCACTAACATGTGTTGAATCAATGCCTCATTTCTCAAAGAGTGGTACCTGATTTTAAAATAAAAGCTTTCTCAAAATCTATGACATCCAGACAAAGGTCTAATTCATAGTCTTTGCTCCATTCTATTACTTTGCTTATGTCTTGCTAGTGGTCCATTCTGCACCAACACCCATACTCCACAAACTATTGTGACTGGTGCCTCAAATCCACCTTTGTATCCAAGGATGCTAGTGCACATCTGTGCAGTGGTGTTCAATTCGAAAGTTACCAATTTGAATCCTGGTGGTACAGCCCCCCCCCCCCCCCCCTACACACACACACACACACACACACACACACACACACGTTGCGGTCACCTATGCACAAAAAATATACTTTAGATGATGTACCACTTCTATGACCTGTGGAAAGAAAGCATTTTGTATGTGGAGGAAGAAAATGATTTTGATCAGGCAGCTGAACAACCCCTTAGAGTCTCTCAGCCAATGTGACTAATTCTCTTCACTAATTCTGCACACAATGGAAGTATGTTTTAGCACTGTATGATACCTACTCTATCTTCAACCATCTGCCAGATACAGTTTTTCAGCAACTTCATGATATTGTCTCAAAGATCAAACAAGACCATGACCATTTGTGTTGCCCCTCTTTGTATCTACATCTATACATAACTCTGCAAAACACAAAGAAGTGCATGACAGAGGGTACTTCCCATTGTTCCAATACTTACGGCTTTTTCTTGTTCCATTCATGTATGAAGATAAGGAAGAATGATTGCTTAAACAACACACTGCATGCTGCTATTAGCCAAATTTTGTCTTTGCTACCCCTACGGAAGTGATAGGGGGCTATTGTATATTCCTACAGTCATCACTTCATGTTGCTTCAAAAAACTTCTGAAGTAGACTTTCTATGACAATCTGTTATTTGTACTCATTAAACACCCCTTCTTAGTCCTATTTGGTATGGTTGCATACACTTGACCAATAGTTTAGGATGGATCACACAAGTGTTTTGTACATAATCACCTTTCTACACTAATTGCATTTCTCCAGTATTCTAGAAAAGAACTGCAGGCTGCTACTTGCTTTACCTACAACTGAGCTAATGTGATCATTCCGTTCCATATCCCTTCAAATTGTTACACTGAGGCATGAGTTGGCCGATTACACCAGTGACACTGATATATTGCAGTCTTGGTTATTAGGTTTTTCCATTCTGTGAAGTGCAAAAATATATATTTAGGATAATTTAAAGCAAATTACAAATCTCCGCACCACTTTGAAATCTTATCAACATTTGATTGAATATTTGTGCAGTTTTTTTCAGACAATACCTCATTATAGATAACTGCATCATCTGCAAAAAGTCTGGGGTTACTACGTATTAGTATTGTCTGCAGGGACATTGATACACTACATGAACAGATAGTGTCCCAACACACTTCCCTGGGGCACACCAGAAGTTATTTCTGTTGATGACTCTGCATTTAAGATAACAAGGTATGTACTCCTCATAATTCCAGTCACAAATCTCACTTTATACCCCATGTATTTGTGCTTTTGAAAATAAATGTATGTGGGATACTGAGTCAAATGTCTTTGGGAAGTCAAGAAACACTGCACCTATCTAAAAGCCTCGACCATGGGTTTCAGAATGTCATATGTGAAAAATGCAAGTTGCATTTCGCATGACTGATGTTTTTGGAATCCATGATATTTAGCTTGGAGGAATTCATTTTGTTTGGGATACCTCATCATGTCTGAGTTCAAAATATGTCCTAAGATTATACAACAAATTGATGTCAGGGATACTGGATGGTAGTTTTGTGGATCACTTCTGCTGCCCTCCTTACAGCCTTGCAGATGGGTGTGAACTGTGCTTTCTTCCAACCACTGGGTAGCTTTCTGTTCAAGGGATCATTTGTATATTACGGTTAAAAGAGGGGCTAACTCAATGGCAAATACAGTATAGAATTTAACATGGTTTCTATCAGGCCCTGGATGGTTGGTTGGTTGTTTGGGGAAGGAGACCAGACAGCATGGTCATCGGTCTCATCGGATTAGGGAAGGATGGGGAAGGACGTCGGCCGTGCCCTTTCAGAGGAACCATCCCGGCATTTGCCTGGAGTGATTTAGGGAAATCACGAAAAACCCAAATCAGGATGGCCGGACACTGGATTGAACCGTCGTCCTCCCGAATGCGAGTCCAGTGTCAGGCCCTGGAGCTTTGCCTTACTCACAAGTGTTTGTACACCAAGTTTGACCCACTAACAGCCTTTACATACAAACGGAATTTCTTTGGGTTTTGTGAGAGATCTTTTGATAATATACAGCTAAGGCTTCTCACATTGTCGGCTTTAACTAGCTTTCAGTAACTAGAATCATGTGAGTTTCACTGCTTCTTCGGAGCACTTCAAATACTGGCACTTTGTTGTGAATGCTTTTGCAGTTAACCATTAGGATTTTAATATTATTGCGTTTGAGGGTGGGGGTGGGGACACATTTCTTTGGATCTTACACTGATATTTCTCGGTCTCTTACAACTGTTGTTATCTGGATTGGATTGATATTTGCCTATTCTAAAAAAACCTTGTGTGCACCCCACACACAGTCAGCTACCTGTGTAGCAGCTTCTGATATGTAGTACACAGCTGGCCCATTTAGAGTGTCCCTACAGTTAAATCTATGGACCAAGTCTAGGAAGTCACAGCCTAGCTTGCCACAGTACCTCTACAATCTCTTTGTAGCTTCCAACTGACTCAGAACCCTGGGTCATGATCAGTTCTGCAGACAATGCTGCAGATTGTGAGCTTTGTTGAACTCAATATTCTCAACCTTTTACGCCATTTGCTGGAACCACCCAAGCATGACCACAGAGCCCAGATGACAGGCATCATTTGTCCCAACACGTGCCAAAATCTGCTGTTGGTTTGCGCCATGTTCCCTCAATGGCTATCGGAATGGCCTCCAGGCATATACACTGAGTTCACTTCCAATTCGTTGCTGACACTTCCTTCAGGGGAAACATTATTCGTTGCTTGTCTGAACTGCCGAGGATTGATACACCCCTATCATTTTACACTGCCTCTCCTTGACAACACAGAATACAACACATTTCCCAACAGTGAAGTGAATCTCAGTGGCTCAGTTTTGGTTTTAATGGAAGATAGCACCTCCACATTGTCAGCTAGGCAGCTTCGTATAATACCATGAGTTCTCCCTGGTCCCTGTCTCCCCTATACAGAGCATCTAGACCTATTTGACTTATTATTCACAGTCAAGTAATTGAACAGTGAGAGATCTTGTGCTTCCTGTCAAGGGAACAGTATCCACAGTAGGGGACAGTACTTGATTTACTTTTGGTAAATCTGGTACATGACTCTTAGTAGGCCTGCCAGCACATCCACTAGCAGAAGTTTTTAAGTCATTTTACAGTATCCAGGGCAATTTCCAGCTGCTTATGAACAGCAACTAACTCATTCTATGCCTGAGAATAGCATACATAGTGAGATCAATTGAGGCTAGTGTAATATTTTACAGAACAGTAAATGAAGTAACTTTAATTAAAACTTAGGTTCCTGATTCTCTTTTAATTTACAGGTCTGGTATGTAACCAGTAATACCAATTGGTTTTAAGAATTGATGTTATTAACAGCTAACATGAGATATTAAAACAGAAAAACATGGTGAATTTGTGACACCTTGTACACAGGCATGCTAAGGATGAGCACTACAGCATTAGATTATCACAGTCAAAATTGTGAAAACTGTGGAGCAACAACAATGCAGGTCTTCTGCTTGGGGCAGCTAACAGTGTATGTCAACGTCAAATATATCTGTCCTGTTTGGTACAGATCCCACAAAACTGAGCAATATTCTAAAATGAGTGACATGAGTGCTTAGTAAGCAATCTCCATTGTAGGCTGACTGTATCTTCCCAATCTGTTACCAATGAACCAAAGTCTGCTGTCTGCTTTAACTATAACTGAGTCTCAGTGATCGTTTCATTTTATATCCTTACAGATTATTACACCGAGGTATTTGTATGAGTTTACAGATCAAAAATGTGATTCATTGATATTGTAGTAATAGAACACTATGTTTTTTTCATTTTGTAAAGTGCTCAGTTTTGCATTTCTGAACATTTGTGCAGATTTCTTCAGTAAGTATTTAATTAGAGATAACTGCATCATCTACAAAACGTCTGAGGTTATTATTAATATTCTCTTCCCCACCTCATTAATATACAGGGTGTCCGAAAAGACTTTCCCTGATTACATAAATTGACAACTCAGGCTAGAAGTAAGATACAAATATGAAACTTGTGTCGAATTGTTTACAACTATAAAAGTTTTTTTTTCTGTTTTAGGTTCGCAGTACGTAAGTAGTGGATGAGGTGCAGTTCCCAAGAAGCCATGTTAACCAATCAGGAGAAGGCACAGTGTGTCCTGTGGTAGCTTGAGACATGATCACCAACCACAGTGCAGAGACACTTCCAGACAACATTTGGAAGGAATGGCCTGGTATGAGAAGTTCAAGAACACAGGATCGGTTGCTGACCTTCCAAGGCCTGGTCGACCAAGAACCTCAGCAGACAGGGTGGAAGCTGTAAGGCAGTATTTTCTGCGAAGTCCGAAGAAAACGGTGGGCAGGGCCTCACGCGAATTACAGATGCCAAAAAGCTCTCTCCATGACATTTTACACAAACGTTTATTGTTTCATGCATACAAAGTGCAAATCGTTCAGGCCTTGTTGCCGAATGACAGTACACGTCGATATGACTTTGCGGTCGAAATGCTATCATGTATTGAGGATGATGAAGGTTATCTCAGACGAATTGCCTTTTCCGATGAAGCGACCTTTTTTGTCAGTGGAGTAGTGAATTGCCATAATGTGCGCATTTGGGGTTCACAGCCCCCTGGCGAGATCATGGAGTGCACCAGAGGCAATCCAAAGGTGAATGTTTGGTGCGCGCTATTGCACGATCGAATTATCATGCCATTCTTCCTCGCTGAGGCTACCATCACATCTGCGGTGTATCTGGACATGTTGCAACTGTTTGCTGTTCCTCAGCTGCTTCAGCATCACCCTGATGGTGCAAAAAAGCCTCATTGGGGTTTGGACGTCCGTGCCTATCTCGATATGACCTTTCCTGGCTGCAGCAACAGATAACCACATTCGTTGAATCCAGTGATGTTGGCTAATGTGTGGACAGAAATTGAATATCGCCTAGAAGTGCTACGTACTACCAACGGTGCTCATGTGGAAGTTTACTGATGTGTGAAAAAAAAACTTTGATAGTTTGTAAAGACACCGGTTTCATATTTGTATCTTACTTCTAGCCTGAGTTATCAATTTATGTAATCAGGGAAAGACTTTTCGGACACCCTGTACAACATGAAAATTAAGGTGTACCTGTAGTTAGTTCTACACCTGTCAATGACTCTCCATTTAGGATAAAATGCTGCACTCTTTCTACCAAGAAATTCATAAGTCAGTCATTAATTCTGTATGATAACTCCTATGATTGCATATGATGGTTATAATTAAACTTTAGCTACTTGACCCAGTATAATGGAAAATATTTACCTTATGGATACACAACTATCTAGGAATGATATTCAGCAGATTGTGCTGCAGGATCTGTGCTGTTAGTAGTTTTAGTCTCATAACTTGCCATTAGGCACTGGTACTCATACGGTGACATAAAGAGATGAAACTCAAGCATCAGTGTGCATTATAGTTGCCGACAGTCTGGATAAGGTGGCCAGTGCTTTACATGTGGTCTTTTATCAAAACAACAGTAATAGTGCAGTTGCTCTTTGTGAGTATCCACACATTAAAGGAATACAGAGAGGTGCTCTATCCAGACTGGGGTTGAAGAACATGATTAGGAAGTTCGAATAAACTGGCCATTTGGGAACTGCTCTTGGAGAGGCCAACAGCCAATTGTGCCACAAAATGTTGAAGTAGTTACTGTTATCAGGGCTGAGAATGCTGGATGCAATGTGCAATCATTACGCAGTGCGCAAGCTGTGTCATAACAGCTGAAAATTCCAGGGTCCACCAATAAAAAGTGCTGCGAACAATTGTGAAATGGTATCTCTAGTGCGGGTTTTGGATGATGTGGATGCAGATGGTCATCACATGGAGCAACGTTTGCAACCTGGAACGTAAACATGGTACACATTTAACGAATGTTACCATCTAATGTGGAAATTATAATGTGTTTCTTTCAATGATTTATTTGTTACTTCTCTTCCACATGTCCTTAAAAATGTTTCCGCAAAGTTTCATTATCCTACACTCACTCTTTTTTCATGGGAGCACACTCAAGTAGCAGTAGATTAATTATAACTACCCTGCATTTTTGTTAATAAGCATTGGCGTGGTATGGGTAAAATGCTTTTTAGAAGTCAAGAAGTATTGCACCCATAGCTTTTAGGGTGTCATGTGATATAAGCCCAAGATGGGTTTTGCACAAACTGATGTTGTCACAATCCATCTTAGTTAGCATGGAGTAGTTCATTCTGTTTAGGATCCTCCCTTATGTTTGAAATCAAAAAACATTATAAGATTCTGCAACAGATGGATGTCAGGGAGTACATGCGGAAAAGAAAAAAAATTCCTGGATTTTCTCCAAATTTCCTGCTTAGAAACACTTTTTCCTGGGTGAATGCACTTTTTACTGCGTGAAAATAGATTATAGCCCAGGTGAAAGTGCATTTTTTTCCATGTTAAGTGACAATATGCTTTCCCTCAGAGCTGCAAAAGGTATCAATCCTTTGAATGGTAAAGGGTTTATACACCAGTGTAGACTTTCCTGGCAAACCCCCCTTTAATGTGTGGCAATGTATACACCAGCCACCAGCATATTTTGGTATCATGAAAGTATAAATTCAAATCCACCAAATAAAGTATAGTAGTTTCCATACACAGAACACCAAAATATATGATGTGATGTCCATGCTACGATATGGAAACAGAGACCATATCAGTGCTCCGAGTGGCCTGGCAGTGAACTTCGAATTCAGGAAAATATGGCGCAATGATATGTATTCTTGCTTTGCAAAGAACAACTACTAGATAACATTTTTCATCAAGTAAAGCTAAGCTTTACACATACAATACAGATCTTCAAAAAAATTTTGCTGTTTTTACCGAGCATGTGTTTAGGTAGGATCCCAAGAGCACAGCTTAAATTTCACTGCTGTGCACCAAATATTTCGTGGGTAACCAGCTGAACAAATGTTCTGCTGAGCACCTCAACTTTTCCATACAAAATCCAATTACGTGGGAAATTGTGCAAGAACTCACATCACACTTTTTTTTTTTAAGGATGATTACACGTTTTGCCATCATTATTGCATAGTTTGTAATCTAAGAAAGAACTAAAATAAATATGAAACATTAAACTTGAATCTGGTCTTTTTTAATGAGTAGTACTCTAAAAGTTATCAAACATTAACGTGCCTGCAAAATTTTAAATAATGGCATAAATGGCTCAGCTTCTAAGCCTGACATTTTTGTAGGTGGCTAGTCCTGAAAGTGTTAAGTATTGAATAAGAGTTAAATGCTCTGAGATTTAAGAAATTCATCACACATTCTCACACATAACATAATTCACCTAGCGTAAAATGGAATTCACTTTGAAAGTAATGCTTCTCGAACCACCATTCGGAATATTTTCTAGCGACCTGTTAGAAATGTAATTAGTTGTGATGTCACACTCATCGAAAGCAGTTTGTTGTTATGAAGCCTTTGACATATTTTGATGTCAGTAGATGCTTATTTGTACAATGTTTTGTTGTTGTAAATAGCACAAGTTCTTTGCAACTGAAGTTTTATTTTGGTGTTCTTCTCTTGTTTATGTTTCATTGCTGCAGTATTATTTGCAGTAGCGGCCTAAAGTTCAATTCCTTTTAAAATATCAGTTCTTACCTGTTAAAATTACAGAAATTTAATCGAAAACTAAAACAACGAGAAACTCCCAGAATCCGAAAAAATTTCTGGGTATTTCCCAGATGAAAAACCTCCTGGGTTTTTTCCCAGTTCTCCTGGGGTGTATGCACCTTGGATGTCAATGACATTGGGAGATAGTTTCATAGATCACTTTTGTGTAGCCATATGTCTTCCTAGCCAACGAATGATGGCTACGATCTTTAAGCAATGTAGTGGTCCAGTAATTAAGAATATGAAATTGTTTGGAGGTTTTCTTATCCCTTTTGCATATGAAAAGTGTACAGAGGGCTGCCACACATCTTCACGGTGATATTGCAATCAGAGTATCTCCTTGTGAAGAAGTACCTGCATGGAATTACATGGATGTTCCATACATCGATATCCCAGGTTGGAGTAACGTGTGAAGCCCACGTTAAATGTGTACAGCATCAAAATGCTGCAGGAAGTCCATGTAGGAAAAATGTTGTAGGAAAGTTCTGGTAGAATGTACATACTTTTGGATTAAAGGGACCTAGCCGTAATCAAACATTATGTGAGATGACATACTATATCTCAGCATGGGTGATTGGTTTTGTTCACGAACGGCATTCGGTTTGTGTGTGCTCTCGGACACATACTCTGGGTGAGCTCATCTCTGGGCAGGGCTGGTGGGCCTGCCAGCACAAGGTGACTCCGTGTACCACGCAGTTGAGTGAGGGTGGCTGCACACATGAGCTCCTGTCACATTCAAACTAGCAGATGTGATGTCGGGTCCTCTGCTAGTGTGCCTGTTTTATCTTGTTTGCATTCACACATCTGCAGTGCAAACCATGACAGAGAGAGATGAGGACAATATGTCAAATTAAAGAGGAGACCAACACAATTTGCTTGTATGCAGATATGATTTGTAATTAAAATATATGGGAAGTTACAACATTAAGAAGTTTTATATGACTGAAATTCTGTAAATGATTAATAACTTACAATATTTATAGTACAAAAGTGATCCACCCTCCAAATTGTAGATCTCAGTAATGTGCATTGACTGAATTACTTACATATATTACATCATAATTAATTAAGCTGTGAGCTACTTTTTAACTGAACTTTAATTAACATTCACCAAGTCAACTGATGCAAGAGACAGAGACAATTTTCAAGGAAGTATGAACCAATAGACATAATTACACACCACTTGCAACATTTAGTTCATAAAGTTCATAATTTTTATTGTGATTTTTAATTAAATATTTATTACTGTGCATAGTTTTGACCACAATTTAAAAACTACTAAAGCTATTCTGAGTACTGCAATGGAAAGAGGAGGAAAAATCCTATAAGAAAGTGGTGCTATATTCATACTTATTGTAATAATAGATGGCACAGATATTATGAACTGATTTTTTGGACTGCAACAAGGCTTTACATTTGTTTAACATTAAGGTCTGTGCAAACTACTTCCTGCAAAAACTAAATGTAAGGTATCAATTACGTTTAGAATTTTAGTATCCAGGCAATGGCACATTCAAATTCTTGGTATCACATATGTAATAAAAGTTGTCTGTCAGACTGGTAAAAGTATAAAGTCATTAAGTAACATAGGTGTGAGGGGAGAACTGAAGACTTTAAAAGGGCAACGGCCATCTTGCTCCTCCTCACAGTTCGGAATGAGACTGAGGAGGCAAAGATCTATGCTGATCTGAGCAGTGATCCAGCCATGCAGATTTTCAGTGGTAGAAATTTTTCACGAGTTCATTGGGGACTTAGAATTTTTCTGCAATAGTCAGGACTCTTGCTTTATTTCTGCTGGTAGTTCAGCAGCACTTGTATTATTTTGTGTGAAGCTTATTCGGACTTTGTATTAGTTGCTCTGTGTCTGAATTTTAACTCAGTGTACCAGTGAGTATTTTCTGCTATTGATCGGTAATTGGATTTAGTACATTCTGTGTCAGTTGGACTCCTATTACACACAAGTTAGTATGGAGTTTAGCTTTGGTTAACTTTAAACTGCAAACACTGTCTGTATTTTCCAGGAGTTCACTAGCCATTATACTGGAAGTTCAAGCTACTTTCAACTCACTTTATTCGTAATAGCTATCACCGGCCTACAAATTATGGTGTGAATTGTAAAGATAATAAGCTTTACTAGATAAACTTTTAACAACTGTATCGATGGAGTTATTTAACATCAAATGCACCTATGTTCAGCCTAGCAATTATTTGTCTATCTGATTAAGCCATCAGGGAAAAATTTATTAGTTTATTTATTATTTTTTAAAAAAGCATACAATAACTAAATGAGGACTGTATATATTCCCCAGAACAGACAAGGGGGAGCTGCTTCTTGAGTCACTTGAGCTGATGTTTTACTGTTGCAACTATTTCTCCTAATATCCTTCATACTTCAAACCCAACACCTCATTCATTATACATCTTACCAAGTCTATACTAACACCAACTTTTCCTCTGAAGGGAAGGTATATAAACAAATCCATGGCACAGCCATGGGCATCTGCATGGCAACCCTCTATGCTAATCTGTTTATGAGCCATCTAGAGGAAACCTTCCTAGCCTCCCAAAATTACCAACAGCTAGTCTTGTTCAGTTTCACTGGTGATATCTTTATGATCTGGACTCGGGTCCAAGGCATCCTATCCTCATTCCTCTGCAGCCTCAACATCTTCTCTCCCATCTACTTCACCTGGTCCTCTTCAACCCAACATGCCAACTTTCTGGACATTGACCTCCACTTTTTTGATGGCTTCATCCCCACCTCTATCCAAATTAAATGCACTAAAAACTAAAGTACCTGAATTTTGATAGCTGCCATCCCTTCCACACCAAAAAATTCCTCCTATACAGCCTAACCATCTGTGGACAGTGTATCTGCAGTAATGAGAACTTCCTTGCCCAGTATGCTGAAGATCTCATGGAGGCCTACACAGTCAGGAATAGCCCCCCCCCCCCCCTAGTACGCTCAGGTATCCCATGCCATGTCCTCACAGACCTCCTATCCCCTCAAAGCCCAAGAATCAGCTACAAAGGAGCACCCCACCTCCCTCTCTCATCACGCTGGACTGAAACAGGGCTTTAAAGTATCCCTCATCATACCTTGAAATTGGGGACAGCCACCTAAAGCGCGCTGGCGTAAGCTGTTGCCAGCACACCAGTTGGCAAATATAAAGTGCGCAGATCAATTAGTAGGCACTGGATCAAGAATACCTATCACGAGAGAGAGGCCAGAGACACACCCAAAAGCAAAATCTCGCCAACGCCATCTTGACAGCATGTATTTAGGCCACTGCAGCTGACCGGAGGGCCTCACCTACCTACCTACCCACCCATCCTTCACTCACTCACTCACTCATTCACTCAATCAATCATCTAGTGTGGCATCTGTAAGTTACTTCCAGAACGGGTTTAGTTCGTCACAGGCTAAGAAAGTGCATAGTGACCAGCTTACTGACTATAGTGGGACTATTACTAATGAGCTCTGTACCACAAACATAAACTCTATTCAAGTTAAGTAAATTTTCCAGTTTATGTAAATAAAGAACTGTATTAATCCACATTTGCATTTGTGTTGCAGAAATATGATGCTGACTACCTCTAACAACATCCTATCCCTTCCTTCCTTGTGGTACAAGACTCTAAGGTGGCGAATGAGGATAATTCAGAGGCGATTGAAGACAACCAACTTGGCCGAAGATTTTGCTTGCTTCTCTTGTGTTTTAGCTTTTAGGGGTGATTGTGTTCAAGCATTTCTATTTGCTAATTTTTTGTTGAGTTCTTGCATGTACTTCAGGAGGGCAGCTGCAGAACTAATCAAATTTCTCTTTTCAGAGGCTTTGCTTGCTTTTTGATATAACATATTTGTGTAAACCATGAATTCCCTGCCCCCTCCACCCCCTGCTCCCAAGTCTCAGCTGCAGACCGTCAATGTGATGTATCTAACACAAGCTTTTCAGTTTCAGAACCAACAAATCACTGACTTACTGATGACGCTACAACAACTACCGGCTGAACAATCTGCGTAGGCTGCACAAACTCAACTGACCAACCGTTCAGACCAACAAGTGCCACCGACCAGTATACCAACGTTCTGGCAATTTAAGGATACAGAGGAGGAATGGACTGAATACCTGACTCCGTTCCAAGCACATTGTCGAGTTCATTGTGTACCAAGGTACTGTAAAGTTACAATGCCTCCTTTCGACTGCAGGATCCCCAGTGTTCACGTTAATACAAAAACTATTCCCAACCACGTCTCCCTACGAACTCGTCTATGACCAAGTAATTGCTGCATTAACTAAATACTATGGCCAGCAAGTCCAAGTAGCTGCAGCTACATATCAGTTCTTTCACTTGCATAAAAAGCCAGAACAGACATACTGCCAGTGGCACACAGAATTAATGTGCATTACTAAGAAGCATAAATTTAAGTGTGGTTGTGGGAACTTTTACAGTGATTTAATGATACATGATGTAATAACATTCAATGTCCCAGATAGTAGAATTCAGGAGCAGATCTTTAAGTACTCTAATCCATCACTTTCCCAAGTATTGCAAATCTTTGAGCAATAGGATTTAGTGCCATAGTGACCGGTAAGTTTGACCAGGCCCCGATTTGTCGGGTCGAGTTGCCCCTTTTTCGCGACTGACCCAAGCAGCCACAACTGCACAGCCAGCCATGTAGACATGTACACAAGCCTGTTAATTTAGTGAAGTCTTGCCCTAGATGTTCTGCTCGCCATAAAAGACAGGATCACCCATCAAGTAACGCAACATGTTACATGGGTGGAAAAAAAGGCCATGTCCAAGCAGTTTGTTTTCAATGCAACAAAAACGCCAATTTTGCCTGCTCCCAGGAACAACAGGCTCATGCACATACAGTTGATGCTGTGTTTTCAAAACCTACAACAAGTTCTGACAAAAGTAAGATTAAAGTTGTGCCGCCTCCTTGCTCTAGTGCTGTGCAACGATGTTCTAACAAACTATTTCTCTCATTGTGAATTGCTGGCTGTCGTGTGAACTTTTATTTAGACACAATTGCTTCAGTAAATTTGCTTAATCATGCCATGTAAAAACAGTTAGGCTCACCACACCTTTCTAAATCTAACAAGAACCCCACTGCTTACAATGGACAGGAAACTCCAGTGCCTGGACAGTGTAGTTTGCCTGCCACTTACAAATCTCACACTAGGACAGTGAATTTTACTGCGCTGAAATCAAGAGACAGTGAGAACATATTCAGTTTAGGTGCCTTTGATTTGTTTGGACTTAGCATCACAAACAAATGTACTTTCAGTGTCTGCTTTTGAATCAAAAGACAGTGTAGCTAGCTTGCTTAAAGAATTTCCTGAACTATTTTCAGAATGAATGGGAAAAGCTAATAACTTTTCAGTGCATGTTACATTATCATACAGTGCACAGCCTAAGTTTTTCCAGGCCCGCCCTGTTCCAATTGCTTTAAGAGACAAAGTAGCCAGTGAATTGAAAGAATTGCAAGATAATGGTAATTGCTCCCATTCAAGGCAGTCAATGGGCAAGTCCTCTCCTTTTGTTGCCTAAGCCTCCTCGTCACATTTGCATTTGTGTTGACTTCAAGTCTACAGTCAACCCACAAACAGTAGCTGATACTTATCCATTACCTTGCCCTGAGGAACTCATGAACAGGCTTGGCACAGGACATAACTTTTCTAAGATAGATTTGCGTGATGCCTACTTGCAAATTCCATTGGATGAAGAACCACAGAAAGTGTTTATTGTAAACACACACTTAGGACTGTTCGAGTATTTGTGCATTTGCCCTTCGGTAGTACTTCCACACCTCCCATTTTTCAAAGTTACTTGGAACAGCTGACTGTAAAAGTGCCAGTTTGTTCAAACTACCTTAGTGATATTGTCATTTCAGGTTGTACACCAGAGGAACACATTGCCAATTGGCATACCCTTTTTCGAGTGTTGCCGGAAGCAGGACTCAAATGTTGCCCCCAAAAAGTGAGACTTTTTTTTCAAACTGGACTACAGTACTTAGGTCATGTGATAAGCAATCAGTGTGTGCACCCCTTCCAATCTCATTTGCTTGCAATCCGTGCCTTGCCTGTTCCTTGCAATGTGTCTGAACTGCAGTCAGTACTAGGCAAGATGACATAATACAATTGGTTCATACTGAATGCTGCTCAGATTGCATCGCTTGCGTCACAAAAATGTACCTTTTGTGTGGACTAAAGACTGTCAAGACACATTTCAGGAACTCAAAAATGCCTTGCTTAGTGACAATTCTTTAGTGCATTTTGACCCTGCCAAGCCAGTAGTTATGCAAGTCGACGCTTTTTCTTACGGAATTGACGCTGTGCTTTTGCACAGAATTGGTGCACAAGAAAGAACTATTGTTTTTGCCTCAAAGTTGTTAATTCAAACTCAGTGCAATTATTCTCAAATAGAAAAAGAGGCTGTCGCTATTGTGTATGGTGTGACTAAATTCCATCACTATTTGTATAGTCACAAGTTCTTTTTAGTGATAGATCACAAGCCTTTGCAGTCTTTGTTTCATCCGTCAAAGCTGGTTCCTAAATGCTGCTCAAAAACTGCAACATTGGGCTTTGTTGCTTTTGCAGTATCAATTTGAAATTGTGAACAGACCTACTGCAAAGCATGGCAATGCAGATAACCTCCCAATTGGTCTGGACTCGGATTTTGGTGCATCTGCCGTATCTTGCTGCCAAATCGATGTGCAGGGCTCTGAATTGCTGTAATCTTTTCCCTTGAATTACAGACAAATTGCAGAGGCCACAAAAGCGGACCCCGATCTGAGGATTTTGTTGCATTACATTCGCACGTCTTGGCCTCACTCACGGAACAGTATTCAGAACTAAGTCATGTGCCTATACCTTGAAAATCGGCATAACCTTTGAGTTCAACAGGGTGTGATTCTAGTTGAAAATGACAATGGGCAATCAAGTGTGCTTATTCCCAAAGTGTTACAAAAGGATATGTTTCAATTGCTCCACCAAGGACATTGGGGAATTGTTCGCGCTAAGCAGTTAGTGTGACGGCACTGTACTTGGCAAGGGACGGACACCCATACGAACAGATGACATCACAGTGACGTGCATGTGCGGAAAACCAATCCACTCCACCACAGACATTCTCAGCTTGGCCTAAGACTCAATCCCTATGGCAACGAGTACACATAGACTTTGCAGGACCATTTTGGAACACTCGGCACATAGTAGTAGACTCTTTCAGCAACTACCCATCTGCAGTGCCTACGGCTTCTACCACATCACGTAGCACCATTCAAGTATTGTCCTCCATATTTTGCATAGGTTTGCCAGACGTACTTGTGTCAGACAATGGACTGCAGTTCACATCCCGTGATTCTGGACAGTTTTGTGAACGAAATGGCATTTGTCATCTAATAAGTGCTCCTTTTCACCCTCAGTCCAACGCAGCAGCAGAATGCTTCATACACACTTTTAAACAGCAGATCGTGAAGTTTTGCACTTCCCACACACGGGAACAGGCACTGCAACTCTTTCTCACTGCCTATCGCTCCCTCATATGAGACAGACCATCACCAGCGGAACTTCTGCATGGCCGCCGCTACGCTATCGAATGCTGCTCCACTTGCTACATACCCACCACAGCATCCGGTGCCACCAATGGTCCGCAAGTTTTGCTTTGCGTTGTGCAATCTTGTTCTTTTCAAGGTTGATGGCAACTGTGGGCACTGTCAAAGAGGTGTGATCCAGGAACACATTGGCTCTTTTATGTACTTGATTGCAGGTCCGATGGTTTGCAGCGCCACCACCAGAACCAAATTCGTGGGTGTCATCTGCCCTGTGATTCTGCTACTCTTCTTCCCCCAGATTCATGGCCTACAGAACCGAGTAGCCTTCACAGCCAATTGCTGATGCCACCAGGGCATCCCAGGAGGAGTGTATGGATGATGTGGCCTCGCCCCTGCCATCCCCGCTTGCCAACCTGATGGATGTGGACCCATCGTCACCATTGCCATCACCACCCCCACCCCAGGACACGCCCTCAGGCCTTGACTTGTGCCCAGGCAGCAGTTTTCTGAAGGATGTTCCTGTTGCCTTGCAAGCCAGATGGTGGGGTTTGGTCGGAGTATGCAGTCCTCCACAGTCACGGCTCCTGGCTCATCTCTACATCCAGCATCCTGCCTCTCCCCCATTGTCATCCACATCCTCTCTACATGACAATGGTGTGGCATTTCAGAGGTTGGGGGGGGGGGGGGGGGGGCAATGTGCTGGTGTAAGCTGTCGTCAGCAAATCAGTCAGCAAAGATGAAGTGCGAAGATCAATTAGTAGGTGCTGGATCAAGCATGCCTATCACAAGAGAGGCCAGAGACATTCCCATAAGCAATATCAATACGCCATCAACATCATCTCAACAGCATGTATTTAGGTCGCCACCGCTAACTGTAGGGCCTCACTCACCCAGTCATCCAGTTTGGCGTCTGTCAATTACTCACAGAGGGGGTTTAGTTAATCACAGGCTACGATAGTGCATAGTGACCAACTTAGTGACTACAACAGGATTATTACCGATGAGCTTGTACCACAAACATGAACTCTATTCAAGTTACATAAATGTTCCAGTTTATGTGAATAAAGAATCGTATTAATCCACCAGTGCATCTGTGTTGTAGAAAGAGGACATCAGCCACCCATAACAACATTCCCCCATTGCTTCCTTGTGGTACAATACTCTGCACTAAGATCCTTCCCACTCCTCCTAAAGTGTAGTTCCATAATCCCCTTAACCTCCACAATGTGCTTGTCCATGCCTACACCTCTCCCACTACCAACATCTTGGTACAGGGATCAAGGTGTAATATCTGCCCAATCCATCGACCCATCACTTCCTACTTCAGTCTTGTCACAGGCTTATCCCACACTGTCCATGGCTGAGTAACCTATGAAAACAATGACCTCACATACCAGCTCTGCTGAAAATGCTGCACGGCTTTTTATGTTGATATGACTACCAACCAGCTGTCAACCAGGATGGATGGCATTAGCCAAACTGTTGCCAAGAACAATGTTGACCAACTGGTGGCACAACTTGCAGCCAAGCATAACCAGCTCAATTCCAATGGCTACTTCGCAACGTGGGCCATTTGGATCCTTCCCCCCCCCCTCCCCCCCCCCCCCTGCCCCAACAACTTCTCTGAACTACGCAGATGGGAGTTTCTTTGCAACACGCACTTCACTCCCATAATTGTCCTGGCCTCAACTTCCATTAACACACAGTCACTACATCCACCACCCAACAGCTCCCCCTTCCTCTGTTGTGTCACCCCCTGCCAAGTCAGATCCTCATGTCATCTTCAGTGTGTGCTGCCCACAACTGGCTCTGACAACTGTGCATCACCCGCCCTCCCACTTTCCTAGCTTGCAAACCAATTGCCTCCCTCTGAGCCATTAGCCACTCACCCCCAATCCCTTTCCCTGACTCCCGCCTCTCTCCCCCTATATGCACCCCACCTGCCAGAAACCTCCCAAAAACAGTCTACCTGTCGAAATGCAACACTGGTAGTGTGCTTTCTGCTGGCAGCATGTAGTGGCATAGGTGTGTGTGTGTGTGTGTGGGAGGGGGGGGGGAGTAAGGGGGGGGGGCACGTGCAGAGAAGGATTATTCCAAAAGCCAGCAAATTTTCTTTCTTTTTGTTTTTGCCTATTGGTGACCTCAATCCTTTAACCCAAAAGAATATATATGCCATTTATTGGAGTTACAACTTTTATGTCGGAGGCTAAGAACTCAACTTGTGTCCAGCTCTCCAAGTTGTTAAGTTGCAAACATATGAAGCTGTTGCACTTTTGAGACAATGTAGGGTAGTAGCAAGGGAATTCTTCCTGTCTGTTAATGAAAGTCTCATACATGTTGAAGCATTTCGATTCCAGCATACTCAAAAACTACAGTATCGACAAAGTTCTGTCCAGCTGCACTGACATGGTTGTAATGCAAGTTATGCAGAAAGTGAAAGCCATGAGAAATCAAGAAACTCAAATGTGGAAATATCTACATTCACATAACAAATATTTTTGTTTGAGGAATCTGTAGAACATTAAATTTAGAAGAAGGGCTAACTCAGCCACAAATTCTGTAAGGAATGTAACAGACATTCCATTGGCCCCTGGGGCCTTGTTTATCCTTGTCCATGCCTATTCCAATCCTGCTCCCCGCCCTCCCCCCCGGATCACTTCATTGAGAATGACCCAGGTGCAAGACCAGTTCCATACACACACACACCACCTCCTATGACATCCCAGTCACAGGAATTTCCTATCCAATAAAAGGCAGGGACACATGTGAAAGCAGCCATGTTATAAACCATTTAGATAAAAAAATCTACTCACCAAGCGGAGGCAGAAGACACACATAAAAGAGGGTTGTAATTAGGCAAGCTTTCGGAGCCAGTGGCTCCCTCTTCAGGCAGACGGGTTGAAGGGGAAGGAAGTAGGGTGAAGGAAAAGGACTGGAGAGGTCTAGGAAAATGGGTAGATTTTGGGAAAGTAACCCAGAACCGCAGGTCAGGGGAGACACTGCCGCTGCTTGGTGAGTAGATTTTTTATCCATCCAATTAAATTATTTTGTCAAAAATTGATTGTGTTTGTTGTTATATTATCACATCTTATAAATCAGTTACACTGCAATTACTGGGCAGCATTCTAAGTGGGCATGACAGAACTAACCACACGAATGCCAAACTGCAAAAATGACCATCCACTGCCAGACATGATATGCACCACAACACAAATGACTTTAATAGCTGCTTCACTATGCAAGCCATTTGGATATTCCTTTCCAGTACGAATTTCTGTGAACTCCTCAGGTTTGAAATTCTCTCTCCAGTACATACTGCATCCCCTCATGATCCCTCATTTGCCTGCTCCCTTCGCCCTCTCCTCTTTCTATATTTCTTATATCCTCTTTACCCCCTCAGAACTCCATTTGTTTTGTGCTATCTGCCATTCCCTCATCTGACAAACTATTCAACAACCTCCTTGCTTCGTGCGTCCTTTCCTACACATTCCACAGCCCAAGCAATTTTTCTCAATAATCAGTGTTGCCGTGGCCTCCATAGAGTGCGTTTGGGTGTCTGTGTGGTTGTGCGAGTGAATGTGTATACTTTCTGGTAAAAGTAAAATGAGAGCTCAAGAGCTAGTGAATACGGTTTCCTGTTACACATATCTATGAAGCACCCATCAGTCTCTGTAGGTGAGTGGTTGCTGCTCCATTGTTGTATCCAATCAGGAATTTTTATTATTGCTATATCTGAAATGTTTGTACCATTAACAGCAAATCTTCAAGACAGTAATGTTCCAAGTAAATTAAGAAACTTCTAGCAAAGTACTATGAAAGTATCAAGTCTGAGTCATAAAAATGGTTTTTTCATCATATACTGAAGCAATTAGATGTACAGAAAAAACCCTAATGTTTATGCCATTAACTTTCCAACCCATAGCATAAATAAATGGCAGAATGGGTGCAGCACACACAAATGGCCATTCATATGTTGGACACAAAGAGAAAGCAAGAGTCCATCTCTGATAGTGATCCATCATTTGTGAAAGTGAGGAAGTAGTTTTCTGGTGTAGTGAATGACAAAATCATCAAGAGTGACAATGTAACTCAATTCATATGTTAACACTTGAAGAACTGTGAAATTCTTACAGTTGAGGAACAGGTGAAAAGTGAAAGGGAGGAGTATGGTGGGGAAATAAAAGGAATCTGTTACACAAAAAAGAGACCAAAGCATAATTGAATGTGGAATTATTGTATATGTACACAATAACAAAAATCCAGTAGTTGATGTTCATTTCAAACAGCAGGATGTTAGAAACAAAAATTTAACCTAGATGTGTATTTTTTCCTCACCACTGTATAATAATTTAATAAACTAGGTCAAGAAATTATACATGATGAGAAATATAAGCCAATCCACTATACTGAAATAAAGAATATAAATATACATTTTAAAGTGTAAAGAGTATCTTTACAAACAGCACATTACCTAAGCCAGAAAGGCGCTGATGCTCCACAATGAAGGATGTTCCTACACAGAATCCACCAATTGTGCCTAATGTCCATTCCATGCTACACATTATCAGGTCAACATCTGCAAGCTGTAACAGGAGAAAGATATAACTCACTGTAATGTGTGTCAACACTATAATCTATTAATGAAGATGCCTAACAAAGATTACTATGACATTTAAACAACACAAATTCTGACACACAGTAAAATTATATGAAATTATATTTTCAGATGGCAATTTGTTTCCACCTTCAATCTCTTCATTTCCTCACCATTATTTAAGCCTTTGTGTTCTTCTCACCAGTTTCTTACCTATCAATATTTCACTTTTCATCATTCAATCATTTTTATTTATTTTGAATCTTTTTTGCTGCATTTTCCAAGTTTTGTTATCCTTTCTTTTTTTTGTTCTTCCTACATTCTAACTTGTTTGTTCTATTTCAACATCTAAATACCAGCGCATCTCCAGTACACTATCTGATCAAAAGTATTTGGACACGTATTAGAGGACATTAATATCCTTTATGACAGTTTGAACTCTGCTGGGGACACTTTCAATTACGTGTCTTAATATTTGTAGAAGTCTAGCAGCTCATTCTTCCTCAAGAGCCAAAACCACAAAAGGTAAAAATGTTGGTTGCTGTGGTCGGGAGCGAAGTCGATGTTCTAACTCATCCCATTGGGTTCAGGTTAGGACTCTGGGAAGGCCAATCCATTCCAGGAATGATACTGTCCACAAATATTTTTTTTTATATAAATACTGCTTTGTGACGGTGCACTGTCATTCTAATATAAACTCTCATCATCTCAGAATTGTCCGTCTATTTGCGCAGTACACAATGCTGTAAAATGTATTCATATCCCTCTGTATTTAGCATTTTTGTATGTGTAATATGGAGACCATACCTTGGCTACAACTGTAATCCCCCCCAACTCCTAGCCTGTAACACCAACTCCTCTGTACATCACTGCTGACACTACACATTATGGCAGATAACATTCTCCAGGCATTCGTCAAACCCAAACCCTTCTACTGGATTGCCACAGGGTACAGCATGATTCATCACTCCAAATTACTTGTTTCCAGTCATCCACTGGCCAGTGGCGTCACTCTTTGCACGACCTCAAATGTTGCTCCACTTAGCACTGATTACAGAAATCTGTGGCTTATTAGGAACTATTATGCACAGTCATTGTGCGAGCTGGACTACAGATAGCACTTTGGAGCTCATGAGTGATTCCTTCCAATAATTTCAAGTGATTTTTTAAAATCATCCTCCGCAATGTTCATCCATCAGTATATGAGATCAGCCCAGTCTTGGTTTAGCTGAGGTTGTTCCTTGATGTTTCCGCTTCACAGTCGCATCACCAACAGTCAACTTGGGAAGCTTTAGAAGGGTAAAAATGTCTCTGAAGGATTTGTTACTCAAGTGATATCCAATGACCAGTCCATGTTCAAAGTTACTGAGCTCTTCTCAATGAACCACTTTGCTGTTACTGCTTATCTGATGACAACACAATACTCCCCATCTCCTTTATACTGGTGCGTCTGCCTCTCGTGACATCTAGTGGTCAATGCTGCATTACATGGAGTGTCCAAATACTTTTGATCATATAGTGTACATTACTTTTCCTAGTCTTTCCTTCTCTTGTCTTTCATCTGCTGATTTTCTCACTTGCTTACTGTTCCCTATGTCACTTTTGTAAACAGTACTTAAATTTTCTATTCTCATCTGTTGCATTCACAGCTAACGGAAGTCTTATCACTTAATGTGTGACTGTCCCTTGATTTGGTTTCTGAGTTAAGTTTCTTAGCTATTTCTTAAAAAATTTCCTTTCTCCTCCTTTTATTTTATCATACCTATATCTAACTCAAGAATTTTTAACATGTTTTGTTAACCTGAATATGTGTAGTAGTATTCTACAGCATTTCAATCTAATTTGGTACATAAATGATTTTATTATTTTTACTCTATGAAATATGTTGAGACTCAGTTTTCAGCAGCATCAGCCTGGGCACCTACAATGGTGCTTTACTGATATTTATAGTAGTTGTTCTTCAACAGTGAAGAGAGAAAGAGATAAATAGCGCCCACACTTAAAAAAAAAAACACACGCACACACGCACACACACACACACACACACACACCACATTTGGCTCCCAATATCAACATCATTTAGTATCACCTAACCCTAATCACACAGCTTACTCACAATTCTCATGGACTTTTCTTCTCATTCCATTATTTCCAAGCATGTTGCACACATGTTCACTTTCGTTCTGGATATACCGTCCATCACTCATTTATTATGTATTTCAAATAAAATGAAAGAGAACACTATATCTACAGTAATTATTGATCTTGTTTGTTATTTTTCAGCTACCAAGGCTGTTGTCAGACAAGTATTCTCCTCAAAGAAATAGCACTGTGGTGAACAATTCTGGAAAAGATGTTACAACTGAAAGAAGTGTGGCAAAAACTCAAGAGTAAAAGTTAACTTTGATTACCCCAAAATCATAAAACAAATACACGCGCACGCACGCGCGCGCGCACGCACGCACGCACGCACGCACACACACGCGCGCACACACACACACACACACACACACACACACACACACACACAGAGAGAGAGAGAGAGAGAGAGAGAGAGAGAGAGAGAGAGGGAGAGGGAGAGAGAGAGAGAGAGAGAGAGAGAGAGAGAGAGAGAGATAGAGAGATAAGTGTATTCGTGTCGTATTAATATAAATAAGTCCCCCTAACGTGAGGTTTAAACCTTTCAAATGTGTTGTGGAAATAAACTGAACAGTGAATCATAACAGCGCAAACCTGTTGTTTCATTCAATATCTTTGATTCAACAATTGAAATATCACAAAAACATTTACACTGAATATAAATGAAAAAGATTGTGGATGAGGAAAAGGGCGGGGTGGAGGAGAGGCAGGGCATAAATCATCATGAGTCAAATCATACCATAGACAAAAATCATGCTACCATAAAATCCAAATTCGTAAATAAGTGTAATGCATCTTGTTTTTAACAATCATGTTCTTTGTATACTTCATTGACAGATTTTTTGAAGGAAAGAAATTTGGTTGTCTTTCCCCAAAATAATTATAGCTGTTATGCTTTACAAATGTTAATTTTAACCTGCATTAACTATAATATTAAATTTGTGATCCTGTATTTGTCACTTCCATCATCTGTTGTCCCCATTTATGCTACATTATAATGTTTGGTTAACAACAGTTACAGTTATTCTAGAATGAGTTCATCTGTCAGAAGGGGCATACATCAAAAGAAGACTCATGGATGTCTTTCTATAAATTATTAAGTACAGAATGTTTAGCAAGACTGAGTGAAGAATAATTTAATACAAAGATGTAATGCTATTTCCTGGCTTAATGCTATCTAATGGCTTATGCCTTTCTGCTGCAAATGATAAAGCATAAATTTAATTTGTAATGGTATAACAGAAGAAAGATTTTTTTGAGAGCTAGCAAGATTCCTAACCTTTTTAAGTGTCTACTGATGACTCAACATCTCAAATATTTGGTGAGTTGTTAGCTTCACTCCTTCTATTATGTATATTCCCTCAAGCACCTTACATTGCCATATTATTGTTCAGTTTAATGCTTTTCTGATGTATCAGTGTTAGTCTACTTACAAAATGCCTACAAATTGTTCACATTTTCAGCCTAAGGATGGATGTTCTATTGATTTCTAAATGATGGACAGTGTATAACAACTTGCAACTTTATCAACAACTTTCTGTGGACTAGTAGCGTTACCATGTGTGTTGAAGTAGGTAAGTACTGGTATATAAAAGCAGGAGTCGCTCACAGTTAGAAGCCCTGAGCTGGAGCCATGCCAAAAGATACATTAAAATATATTTTCCAATAACGTATTACAGAATTTAGATCATTTGGAAAAACAGCTAGTAGCTAAAGCTACACCTTGACATGAACTCAGCTTTGTGTGACAGGGGTTTGGAGCCTTGGGTTCTACGTGGTAGGTCTCTTATGAGCCCCTACAAGTCTTAACAGTCATAGCCTAAGGTACTCTACCAACCTTGATATGCTTTTCATGTTCTGCTACGTACAAAGAAGGGGAATCAATAGGACTCCTGAACTTCCATCTCGAATCTCAATCTCTATATCGCTCTGTTAAGATGTGTTGCTTTATTAATCAATGTTTAATACTCATGTTTTGATGGTGTTGCTTCTTGCAAAGGAAATTATATCCACTGTAGTGAAGATGTCAAGTTTGTAACTGTCTCACAGGAGTACACTAGAATCTGTGGATATACAGGATGACCATAATTAAAGCTCCAGTTTCAAAAAGGCTGTAAAAAGAGAACCACTGCTCAGAATCAGATGTATTTGATGGGTGCATTATTGATATCAGGCAAAACAACATGGAACAAAACCATGTAAAGAAATTTTTAGCAATAGATGGTGCTGTAAGAGACTTAATACAAATGAGGTCGGCTTCAAATGACACATAAATCACAATACCATATATACTGTTCAATGTGCACTACCGCACAAGTCTGGCAGTCAACAGTTGTGCATTACTAGATAGGTAAGCCAATCTGCCATGGTAAGGTCATACCACATTGGATGGGAAAAATTAGTTTTTAACTGACCTGAGGCCAAAAACCACATAAAAAAAGAACAAAACAAAATGACACTTGTTTCTAATTGTGCTGGGGCCAAAAACTGCATAAACAGCAAAATGATGTTGGTTTGTAATTATTGTGAGATGGTACAAGACATGTTCAATATGTTGTCCACCATTTTCTGCACTAGTTGAAATTGAGAAATAACATGTTTCACAATAGATGGGAGGGACTCATGGGGTCACATTCAGAATGCATCATGGAATGCATTCCTTCAGTTTTAACTGGAGCACTGAACACAATATGTTTCTGATAACCCCACAGCCAGAAATCACATGGATTCAGATCAGGTGATCTGGATGGCCAGGCTGTAGAGAAATGATAACCGATAATTCTAGTATTTCTGAAATACCTCTGCAGCAGCTCCTTCATTCACTGTGCAAAGTGCAGAGGTGCGCCATCTTGCATAAAAATGACCCTACCAACACATCCTCCATCCTGTTGAAGGGTTGAAATGATGCTGGTGTGCAAAACACTCTCATGGTGTTTACCCTCTGCCAATTCCACTTCAAAAGAACCTGTCTTTGCAAACTTTGCAATGATTTTCTCCTGGCTCTTAGCAGACATCAGACCAATGCGTTTTTTCATACCCTTTGAGTGTCTAGAACTCCTGCAGAGTTACTGGCACACAGTCACTCTTCTTGTAAAAGAGCTTTACCAACAGCGCGATCCTTCACGGAGACAGCCATGTTGGGCATCTCGGACGCAAAATGAGGAACTGCTGCACATTTGTTGATGTGGATATTCTGGTCCTCACAGTGCCATCTATTGGCATTTTTTCCCTAGTGTTTTGAAACTGGAACTTTACTTATGAACACCCTGTATTTGTCACGACATAGTGAAAGTTTCATGAATGATTACATCATGCCATTTTTTTTAACTGCTGAGAAATCTACATTGGACTGAAAATCAGATGATGCGATAATCCCAAAACAAGCCATAAGAAAAAGTTAAGAAATTCACAATAAACCAATTAAAATTTTTGAGTAACCTTACAAGATTTTTGAAGACTATTTCATAGTTTCCAAGAAGTTCCTTGCTTATAACTGTGTTTGTTTGATATAGTGCAAATTTCTTTTTATTACTTGAGGTGCATTTTGAAGGTTTCTTCACAATGGGTGTGTTAGATAGAACTGGCAAAAACATGTACTTTATGTAATAACTGATGTGGACAAAAGAATTAGTAGGGCTCTCGCACTTAAGAATTTGACCACACTGGTAACAGTTTCACAGATTTCTCCAGTATGGAAACCACAAGCTGCAACTGTGTGAAAGTGAAGTACACATGCAAGCCGCTTTTGGACATTTTCACCATGCAAGTCTAAGATATACAGGACAAATCATAGACAAAAGATTCTCATTAGTTATAAGTTATAATTTATAACTTGCAAAACAATACTCACATCAACTCCATAGTATTCCGTAACCCCTCTCCCATGTGCACCAAGTGTGCCAAAAGAAACACTTTCGTCTATGAAAATTCGTAATTTGTATCTTTTGCAAACTTCTATTAGCTCAGGCAGGGGACATATATCGCCCTGAGTTAAATATATTCCTTCAATTACTAAAAACTTTCTAGTTCTCTTCGCTTTTTTTGGATTCTGGAAAAAAAGAAATTTGATACATTAGAGTCATAAGTTTACTATTACACAATCTATATTACTAAACAGCTAACCCAGTTCTTCTAGCTGCACACTGCCTATCTCATAGCTTCCAGGTGCAACAAAATTTTGCTTTTCAATATTTCATGTAATTGTTGCCCAAATATAAAAAGCTGTCATAATCTACTCATTAAGAATTATAATCTTACGTTATAGGTTTAACACAGAAAGTAAAGTATTTAAGTTAGGAACTGTGTATAGGGCTTGAGGCTGTATAACTCACGGCATGTAAATTACCCAGACTGCATTCCGCCAGTATTTGGGAATGAGGGGACTTAGCAATCTCCAACACATAAGTTCAAACCTTTTCTAAGATTTTTCTTGCTGACACCCCCCCATAAAATAACAAAAGGAAAAAAAATTATTGCTTACTGCATGTTTGCTGTTCAAACAATGAAACTGCAGCATCAGGTACCATGTTTTAATTTATTACTTCTTTACTACTAACTCTGTTCACAACAAATTTTGCACAGTATCCACATATATCACTACATGTGCTGGAAAAATTAGCTATATACATGGTTTAGGAGTTACGACATCATAAATGTTGATACATGTGAAAACTATGTTTTGCTTAAAGCAGAGCACATATTACCCAGAATATATTCATCCAGTGTTTCATAATGAGAGCACTTATTGTGTTCCAACAAACTTTAAATGTAATTTAAAACCTTTTCCAAACTACTACTCACTTACACACTTAACACCAAATATGTTACACATTAACTTCTTTGTAAAGAATCAGAGATTTGTAGCTCTTTTATACATGGGAGTTCAATTCTCTAAATACTGGTGTGCATGCAAGATAAGATCAATGGATGCTTACCAGGAATCTATAGAAAGAGGCTCTGGAAAGATTTCAATGATACTATCAAAGCACAATAATGCATTTCGCAGTGGGGAAAGTGGGGAGGGGAGGGGGGGGGGGGGGTAGAATGAGTAGTACATCCAACTTTTAAATGCAATTTGTAATATTCATCTCATCTTAGGTTTATCATGACTTCTGGAATCTCATCATGCTGACAAGAATTACTTGCTGTGTAACAAATATGAATCCATCTATGTAAACCAGTCAAACTGCAGTACCGGTACAAAACAGTTGGCCGAGGCAATGTGGGCATGTTGGTGTATGGCAGTGTATTCTGTCTGTTCTGTTGTAACCCTACACAGTGAGCGTGGGCACAATTAAATAGCACAAGCCTCTGCTTCTGGCCTAAAGAGGCTATCTCACATCAGCATAGATGGTGCAGCAAGCACTGCGCCATATGCAAAACAGCCTTACATAAACCGGCACGCCAGCCCTCAGTCACATTAATGTTTGTGTAACAAATGTACACTTCACTGTTAGACTGTGCCATAACTGACTCCTTGATTTCCTAACAGCATTCAGTTGTTGTTGTTGTTGTTGTTGTTGTTGTCGTCTTCAGTCCTGAGACTGGTTTGATGCAGCTCTCCATGCTACTCTATCCTGTGCAAGCTTCTTCATCTCCCAGTACCTACTGCAACCTACATCCCTCTGAATCTGCTTAGTGTATTCATCTCTTGGTCTCCCTCTACGATTTATACCCTCCACGCTGCCCTCCAATGCTAAATTTGTGATCCCTTGATGCCTCAAAATGTGTCCTACCAACCGATCCCTTCTTCTAGCCAAGCTGTGCCACAAACTTCTCTTCTCCCCAATCCTATTCAATACCTCCTCATTAGTTACGTGATCTACCCACCTTATCTTCAGCATTCTTCTGTAGCACCACATTTCGAAGGCTTCTATTCTCTTCTTGTCCAAACTAGTTATCGTCCATGTTTCACTTCCATACATGGCTACACTCCATACAAATACTTTCAGAAACGACTTCCTGACACTTAAATCTATACTCGATGTTAACAAATTTCTCTTCTTCAGAAACGATTTCCTTGCCATTGCCAGTCTACATTTTATATCCTCTCTACTTCGACCATCATCAATTATTTTACTCCCTAAATAGCAAAACTCCTTTACTACTTTAAGTGTCTCATTTCCTAATCTAATTCCCTCACATTCAGTGCCTTAGTATATTTCTTCATATGGAAGTGGATTAAAGTTGGTTGCTGGGAATTCTGATATCGTGTTTGTGCAACATTATGATATTTTTCGCGATGAATGTGGTATCTGTTCTGCGTGTTTTCATTTCATGGCTCACTATGGCCAATTTGTCAGCAGAAGAAATTCATCAGTTTCTTGTTGAACAACAGCAAACTCTCACCAACTAGCAGCAGGCTCTCTCTGTGACAGTAAACAATTTTGCAGCATCTTTGACATGCCACAGTTCACTGCTTCTCACCATATGATGACTCTGCAGATGCATAAGAAAAACTCCTTCGGAAACATTTCAAAGCTTTTGGCATTGCCGACCCCAATGTGTGTAAGACTTTCTTTATGTAACGGATTTCTCCATGTGTTCATCACCTTTTGTATCAGCTAGCTCCTCTTCAGGAATCTTTCAATCTCTCCATTTATGAAATGTGTCAGTTGCTCTCTATGTATTAATGCAAACTTACTCATGATATTGCTGCTCGTGATGAGTTCTGCCACTGTAAAAAGCAGCTGCAGTCGCACAGTTTGTGCAGGGGAACATCAAAGGCTTAGCCATCTTCGAGTTTATTACTAAAGGTCACTGGGCCTCATATGCTGATTTTATGGTTCGTGATGTTGTAATATGCTTAGCCCCTGATACAGAAGTTCGTGAACACGCTTTACAATGTGAAAACCCGTCTCTCTCACAGAGGTTTTGAATACTGCCCAATCTTTCGAAGTGTCTAGGGAAGCAGAAAATCAGATAGTAGCTTGGTTTGAAGTAGCCGTTGCTTCTCCTCCTCAGCCACCATTGGTTAGTACATTGGGGGAAGATGACTTCTTGGCCATGCCATGATGCATGGGGGCAGTGCCGTGCTAAACAGCAACAGCAGTCAGTGTCACAATGGTAAATATGTACTCTTCTCACATCATTGCCTTATTGTTTTGTTCAACATGAGTGGGCTGTGTGCCCAAAGCGTTGGGTAACATGCAATTGTTGTAAAAAGGAAGGGACATATTGCTTCTGTGTGCAGCCCTCAACCTCCTCTATCAGAGATGAACATGGATGTGAACAATGTTTCCCACATGATGGCAGTCTGAAACAAACTTTATATTAAAGTATGTGTTATAAACAAGATGTTAAAAAATGCAAGTAGACAGAGGTGCAGTAGTGACTTTGTTACATTCTCAAACCTGTGTGGATCTTGGATCACAGGCATTGTCCCCTATCTCTCATTGGCTGATGAGTTATAACAAACAGCAAATACCCATATTGGGACAGTTTTCTACTCCTGTAGCGTATAAAGCGCTTGTTTAACCTTTGACATTTCTAGTGGTGGATAATGCCAAAACTGAAAACCACTTGGGTTAGTTGTCTTCAGAATTTTTGGATTCTCTTTCTGACAAAATACATCTGGTATGGGATCAAGTTCTGTACCAACAACTGTCATAGCTGTCTCCTCTAGTGAATAGTCTGCTCCATTGGTATTTGTCACAAAACCTAATGACAGCCTTTGGCTCTGTGGTGATTTTAAAAAGCCTGTAAATTTACAGTCTGTAACTGATATCTATCCCTTATCCTGTCAGGAAGAATTCTTAGCATGACTCTCCTGGAGCCAATATTTTTCCAAAATAGACTTGTCAGAAGCCTACTTACAATTGCATCTGGATGATGATTCCAAACATGGCCTCATAGTGCATACCTTCTTCGGGTTATAGCAATACCAGCACCTGCCATTCAGTGCAGCTAGCACCCCTGCTATTTTCCAATGATTTTTGGGGCAATTCACTGCCTCCGTGGCAGGGTACATTAACTAACTGGTTGATATTGTGGTCTTCAGTAACTCAACAGATGAACACTTGCAGAACCTTTGTGCCTTGTTCACAGTGCTGCAGGCCGTCGCGTTGAAATGTAACTTTGACAGATTACAATTTTTTCACCCTCTACTGTCTATCTCAATTTTGAAGTCTTGTACGCTGGTGTAACGCATTGACGCCATCATGCTGACACCACTGTGGCTTTGCTGCTGCATTCTACCAATGTCAAAGACTTGCAGGCCTTTCTCAGAAAGATTGCGTACTACCATAAATTTTTTCCTGATGTGGCCACAGTGGCTCAGCCCTTTCATGCTCTCTTACATAAAGGTGTTGCTTTTCACTGGCTGCCCAACTGTGATTGTGCCTTTACCCTGTTGAAGTCAAAATTACACTAGGCACCTTGTCTGGTTACCTCCCAACCAGCCAATATCTCATTTCGGCTGCAGACACCTCCCAGTATGGCCCTGGGACTGTATTTGTGCACAAAAAGTGGACAGTTCCAAACGCTCCATCTTCCAAAACCCTGAATAAGTTGCAACAGCACTACTCACAGATAGAAAAAGAAGCCCTTGCTGTTGTGTGCACACTAAAAAAATTTCATGTTTTCCTATAAGTTCTAAATTCAATTACTAATCATAAACTTCTGGTTTCTCTGTTCCATTCTTCGGCATCTGTTCTGGACAAAATGACCCATCACTTGCAATGCTGGGCTCTGTTTTTGTTGCACTATAACTACATTTTCACTCCATAGCACAACACGCTAATGTGGATGCTCTTTCTCGATTGTCGGCTGGACCCAATCCAGCATTTGATCAAGGTGCATTGCTGTGGTTTCATTTAGACGTTGACACCCGCAATGCCAAGAATGGTTTTCCCATTACCAGATGTCAGATTTTGGCAGCTGTCGCGACTGATCCTGTCTTAAGTCAGGTTGTTCAACTTATCCACCACAGCTGACTACAAGGCATGTTTTTTTTAAGTAAGTACCATTTTGAAATTAAAAAAAGATGTGCTAAGATATCTCAATAATTTTATTTTTACACGAAAGCCTGTACCTTAATCTACGTACTGACACCATTACAGTCTGATTTTCCTTGTTTACATTGTGTAATGAGTGTTTAAGATGCCTCCGATAATCGTGAGTCCCGCCGACTGTGAAGTACGGGCAGTTATAAGATTTCTTAGTGCTAAAGGCCTAAAAGCGATAGATATTCATCTGAGATCTGTGCAGTTTATGGAGAAAACATTATGAGTGATGGAATGGTAAGAAAGTGGATGAGAGCATTTAAACATGGCCGCACAAATGTGCACGATGAACAACGGAGTGGGTGTCCTTCGGTCGTTAATGAAAGTTTGGTGCAGGAAGTGGACAATAAGGTGAGAGAAAACAGATGCTTTTTCCTCCTTGCGAGATGACTTTCCTAATGTTTCTCGTAGTGTTTTGTATGGCATTGTGACCGAGCACTTGAATTACCAAAAATTGTGCACACGTTGGGTACCGAAAATGTTGACGGATGTGCACAAAACCAAACGTTTAGACAGTGCATTGACTTTCCCTGGGCGTACCACGACGACGGTCATCACCGTCTTAAGCCAAATTGTTACGGTCGATGAAACATGGGTGGCCTACATCACACCAGAATCAAAGCAACAGTCCATGGAAGTTGAGCAAGGGTATTGTTTTGCTGCAAGACAATGGCCGTCCGCATGTGGTGAATCAGACCAAAGATCTCATCACATCTTTTCGATGGGCAACTCTAGATCATCCTCCATACAGCCCCAATCTTGTGCCCAGTGACTACCATCTGTTCTTCCACTTAAGAAACATCTGGGCGGTCAGCATCTTCAAGACGATGACGAAATCAAAACAGTGGTGATGCAGTGGTTAACAAGTCAGGCAGCAGACTTCTATGAGGAGAGTATTCAAAAACTGATACAACGTTATGTTAAGTGCCTCAATATTGATGGAAATTATGTAGAAAAGTAGATTAAGGTACAGGCTTTCATGTAAAAATAAAATTATTAAGATATCTTAGCAAGTCTTTTTTTAATTTCAAAATGGTACTTACTTAAAAAACATGCCTCATAGATGAACTGCTGGGTCAGGTGTTGGATCTCTTGAGTAGTTATAATGCTCTCCATTCTTGATGGTGTCTTACTTGGTTGGTTTGTGGTATTAAAGGGACCAGACTGCTACGGTCATCGGTCCGGTGTCTTACTGTTGGCTACTGAAGAGTAGGCACCCAGGGTTGTGACCCTGTCCGCATTGTGCCAGGATGTCATGCATCGTCTCCACCTAAACCACTGGAGTGTTTCTCGTACAAAATTGCTGGCCTGCTGCCATGGGTTTTGGATGGTTATTGACAATTAGTTCATGAGTATTGTGTCAGCCTGCCTACAGTGTGGTATCCATCAAGCAGCACCTTTCCCCTCTCTTTCTCCATGACCACCTCCCCCCCCCCCCTCCCCCGCCCCCATCCGCAGTGCCCCTGGAAGTGTATTCATGCCCTTTTGCTGGTCCCTTCTTTAACTCCTTTTGGCTTGTTGCAGTGACACTTTCTCAAAATTTCCTTACATGTTTCATTGCTTGTCCACATCCACGGCAACTGAGGTCACGGCCCTCGCAAAGATTACAATTTACTCTTGCACTGGACAATAGCCTGTAATTTGTGTCTCAGAATTTTGAATATTTTTGTACAAAGAGTGGCATTTGGCACATTATGGCCTCTCCATTTCATACTCAGTCCAATGGTGATGCAGTTCAGATGGTCCGTATTTTCCAAACTTCTCTGCAGCTCCTGTCGATACTGCAGTTGCTGCCTTTGTCTTCTCTGCTGCCCCTGTCAACGAGTGCCTGCCTGGATATGGACATGGATATGATGCCTCCGTCGCTGGTGTTCCCTTACAATCTCTCGTGGGGACCTGTCCACACCAGTGTCATTTCAGACTGTTTTCTCTTATGATGGCACGACACCTGCCCCAGCAGTCGTCCTCTTCCGATGAATACATAGACATCTGCATGATGAACATTTATCCCCCAACAGGGGAAGGAGAGCACATAATTAAACAGCGCGTGCCTCCATGGCTGGCCTAAAGAGGCTGCCTCGCATCAACACAGATGGTGCAGCAAGCACTGCGCTGTGTGAAAAACAGCCTTATATAAACTGGTGCACTGGGCTCTCTGTCACTCTAAAATTTATAGGAAAAATTTATACCTCATTTTCAAAATGTGCCTTAATTGACTCCTTGGTTTTGTGTGGCTATACTGATTACTAAGTCGCTCAGTGTCTTAGTTACGTTCCTTCAAGTGTACGCAGATTAAAGCTGGTTGGCGGGAATTCTGGTATTGTGTTTGTCCAATGTCCTAATATGTTCCATTATTTCTGGCCTTCTCACAGTGCCTTGAAATAATCTGCACAGTTTTCTCACTTCTTTATAATAGGATATCACGGCCTTTCTGTTCCTGTCCTTGGCAGTACTTAAGAACAATTTTAAGATACTTTCTTTGGAGGTATCTCCATTCTACTTGTTTAATGATAAACATAGTACACAATCAGTAGCACATTGAAAGAATAGCAGTGCTATTTGCATTAAACACAAAAATTAGAATGACATACCAACCAACCAATACAAATTTAAAAAAAGCAGTCTGAAGGCCTTCCCTGCAAACAGCCGGACTAGGACTCAAGCTTGGACTTTCTTCTTATTGCAAACAATGGCCTTAATCATTAGTTTCTGCTGGACGAATTGTTGTTCTTGGCTCTTTCTCAATAATTCATCTATACAGTGAGTGGTAGTCTTGACTCATGTTTTATTCCATAAGGGTTTTCTATTATTGTACACATTAGAAAATTGACAGAAATAATCCCCTGGCATTCCAACAGAACAAAATTAGTACAAAACAATAATATGAGGAGTAATATATATTCACACCTTTATGTCTTCTTCATACTGAGCTCTCAAAAGCTGTTCCAAGTGCTCAACATCATTGTGTTTAAAGAACTGTATTGTACTTCGAGATGCATCAAGTCCTTTCTGAATAGCGAAATTCACACATTCATCCCTGAAATTATAATGTGTAATGAGTGACATTAGTGACACATAGCTAAGTGTGCTTTTAGAAAATAGCAATCAAAATTAAACATTCAAGAAAGGTATAAGAAGTAGCTGCTCTTCTTAGATTTTGGCAAAATGAAAACACACACACACATATACGTATGTTCATGGAAAGTCATACTTTTTCCAACAACATGCTTATTTCTTTATTTAATGTGCATATCAATAGTTTCGACATGTCACCTACAAACTGTAATTACTGGACAGCCATTCTGTCTCATAATTTTACACTTTTCTCAAGTGAGTGCTAATATTAATTCTACCATAACTTGAAACATTCATTTTTAGTGTTTATGTTAAGATATTCTTCAATGACTTGGAAGAGTTACCCAATTGAAAGTTCTTTAATTCCACCTACAAATTCATCACATTGCCTCCAAAACATTTAATATGTTCTGGCAGCTGCAATGAGTGAATCTTATATACAACGTTGAACTTGCAAAAATGTGTAAAACTGAGCATGTAGTGTAGATATGTCTTGCTCTACTCTTTAAATGACCATGTAATAAATTTTAGTGAACAAGATAAAAAGTAATTCACCTTCCATTTCACCACAGTTCAGAGTTAATTCATCGACTCGGATTTCATGTCTGAACCTTTCCTTCCTGGTATAACTAATAGTAATAGGATAGAAAGAATCATGCTTTCAGGAGTTTTATAATCAGAAACAGAACATTTAAAATGCAAATGACTGGAAAAACTTAAAACATAATGCTACTTCTTTCTAATTTATTACTTAAATATTATGAAATACAGGATATAGGAACAATGATGTATGTTGATGGAATCTGGCAATAAAAACACAATAATTAAACTAAAACAAGAGCTTTGCAGTTATAAACCAGAGTGCCTATTTTAAGGGGCTGAAACGATCCTTTTAGTAATCAGGACAAATCACCTGTAATCGTAATCATCGTCATCGTCATTAAGCTTCTTGACTCTTATGGTGTCATCGAGAAGTTATTTCTCCATCCATCTTTTCAGTGGTCAATGTAGCAATCTCACACCATTGGGGTGTAGTGTAACATGGATTTTGGGATCTTCCTTGAGCTCATTAGATGTAGATGTTTTCTCCAGTTGTTTGAATAGTTCAGAATATAATGTGTGATGGGTTCCTTCAACAAATCTTCGTTCCTTTTGTGATTACATTTGGTATACTCAGCTGTCTGTCTCAAGAATTTCATTTCATAGGCTGTTAAATCTTTTTGTATCTTTAGCCTTTATTGTCCAGGTGTCCTGCTAATAACGTCTTTCCTTCTCAAACTATCTGGTATGTCCCCCCTGATACGGGGTTCTGGATGACTTTCCCGAACTGTACCCTTTTACCTAAACCAATCCAGTCCTTTTCCTTCACCCCTCTTCCTTCCTCTTCAACTCTTCTTCCAGAAGAAGGAGCCACTGTCTCTGAAAACTTGTAAAAGTTAAATCACTGTGTGTGTGTGTGTGTGTGTTGGAGTTTTTATCTATCTGGTTTGGCCATTGTAGTGTCAATGGACACTACACACCAAGTAATGACCTGCCAGCCAAAATAATATTTGATAGATTTTTAAATACATTCTTGACCCTATTTAACCATAGTATTCCCATAAAGAAAACCAAAATAATGGACGGCAGCCACAAATCCAGTTCTCAAAACATGCAAAATATATGGTACACTAAACAGCTGACAGATCTAAAGAAACAAGTTTTGTTACTGTACAACATATACAATAGTATGAAGTCTGACTACGCCAAATCAGCCTATGTGGAATGCAGGAATGAATACAAAAAAGCCATCCTGCAAGCCAAAAATCCTACAATGCCAACAGCATACATAATTCCACCAATAAATGTGAAACTGCTTGGAAAGTAATTAACAGTGCTGCCACAGATAGTAAAAAAGACAAAATTAATATCCCACTTCAAACACTCAATGAGTTTTTTTTATTAATTCAGTGAAAGAAATAGGAGAGTCAATTATCTAACCAGACATTAGTCCATCAGAGTTACTCTCCCAAAATTGTGGTAGACAATCACTTAATACAAGCATGCTAACCTTCTCTGAAGTATCGCCTAAATTTGTACAAGGGGTCATAAAACAACTGAAATGATCTGATAGCTTAGATATATATGGCATATCATGCAACCTGCTAAAAAAATGTGTGTGATTGCATTCTGTACCCTTTAACCCATTGCATAAACAAGTGCTTACACTAGGGATGTTTTCCTGATGAGTTAAAACTGTCTAGGATCGTCCCAGTATACAATAGGGAGATAAAGACTCTCCATCTAGTTATACGCCTATTTCAATAGTACCTGCGTCCTCCAAGGTAATAGAATGCATCATGTACCAACAATTATCATCTCACTTTGAGTATCTAGGAATAATTAATGCTACACAATACCGGTTTAGGAAGAATCTGTCGACCATTGATGCAATCGACACGGTAGTCAGTTACATCCTCAAAGTTTTTGAGAACAAAGGCTTTGCTCAGGTCTCATTCTGTGACCAAGCAAGGCCTTCGAGTGTGTTGAGCACACGCCACTACTAGAGAAACTAGAATTCTACGGTATCAAAGGAAACAGTCTCAGACTATTAAAAGCTTATCTCAACAACTGTAAACAGGTAGTTTGTGTTGGTAAGGAAATGTCAAACATAGAAAATGTTAAAGTAGGTGTGCCTCAGGGATTTGTACTGGGCCCCTTCCTGTTTCTGATAATGATCAATGACCTCCCCTCGTTTATTAGATCCACCACTGTATTGTATGCAGATGATACGACTTTTCTTCATAGCAGTAACAATCTTAATGATCTTAAAACCTGTGCTGAAAATACACTCACTCACGTAGCAAATTGGTTCAGAGCAAACGGTTTCCTGCTAAATGAAATTAAAACTCAGCAGATAATCTTCACTCTAAGAGACAAGCCACTATCTGATGACACTAGTTCTGTTAAATTCCTGGGAGTTTATTTAGACGAAAAGTTATCCTGGGGCCAACATGTAAACTATATTAGTAGTAAGCTATCTAGAGTAATTTATTTATTAAGACAACTCAGAAATTGTGTACCTCAAACATACATAAGATCATCTTATTTTGCATTTTGCCAAAGTATAATATCCGATGGCATTATCTTGTGGGGTAACTGTAGTCATATACATGACATCCTATTATTGCACAAGAAAGCCATTAGGATAATTACAAATTCTTCACATAAGGCTCACTGCAAACCCTTATTTACTAAACAAAAAATTATGACAGTAATAAACCTCTATATACACAATGTCTTAATCTTTACGAAGAAGAACCTACAAGATGTGAAACGTAGGGAAAATGTACATTGTTACAACACAAGAAGCATCAAACACATATACACACCTTACCACAGATTATCAAAATCAATAAATAGCTATGAAGTCACAGAGCACAAACTATTTAATAAGCTGCCACATGCTATACAGGATATTCCTGAACATACATTCAAAGAAAGACTGCATGAATGGTTTGTTCCCCACCCGTTCTATGATATCATTGAATTCTTCAACTGTAAAATGCAGTAATCCAACAGATGACCCACTGTACATTTATTGTAATGTAAGCTAAAATATTTCAGTAATCAATACCTTATCACACTGTATTATAAATTGTATCTTCATTTGATGTTGTCAATTGCTGTAATGGCCTAAAGACAATAAAATCTTTATTATATTGTTATTATTATTATTATCCAATTACAAGGTCTTATATAAAGGTGTGTTTTGTGGCATTCCAGGACTATGGAAGGTTTAATCACATTATTAATGACTCCCATTCTTTTCGTATGCCTGGTTTTTCTCAAACAGACCTTACTTCATATTGGGTATTTTCCGCAGAAGCCCATAGTTTTCGTTTTTTAGGTTTTGATGTCTATGGTGTATTGCTTGGAAATAAATCTGTTAATAGTGTACAGAACACTGCAGGCCGCCATCTAAAGAGCCTACAAGAGCTAAATCAGCTGCAGAAAGTAGTAAGAGATCTAGCTTTGTTTTTCTGTTGATTTGAATGAAGCCGTGTGGCATTTGTCTTTACTCTTGGATGATTTTATGCATATAAATAATAAAAAAAAGTGTAGTGAAAGGCCACATCGCTGTCATTCTCCTGCATATAGTCTGCCCCACTCTGATAATTTGTCTTCTTACTTGACACAGATTAAATCTGTTCAGTAAATTTTGTATATACTATCAATAAGTTGCTGGGGAACATGATCATCTACCCGAAACTGAAATACATTTGTTTTCTATTGTCTTTATCAAAACTTTTGTGAAGTCAATGAAGGCAATGTGTGTTTCTACATTGAACTCTCCATGTTTTTCTATAAGCATTTTCAATTAAAAATAGGCATCACAGCATGACCTTCCTTTTCGAAAACCAATTTCCTCCTCACCCATGATGGTTTCATATTGTCTGTATAATTATTTTTCATGATGTTGGAAAAAATATTATATTTAAAGTTCAATAAGCTTATTCCTCAGTAGTTATCACAATTTTTCAGGTCTCCTTTTTTGAACATGGGAATAAAAATTGATTTAGCCAAGCTGTCAGGAATACATCTCCTGACCAAATCATACTGAATAAGTAATACACACGCTAAGTGCAAATAAGAAAACTGAGAAATATGCCAACATTTATTTGGATATGAAAAAAACATAGGATAAAATTTTATGGGAACATAAACAGAATGGAAACAACGAGATTAACTAAACAGGATGCTGAATTCTATGAAAGTCACAGTAGAGCTGAAAGTTCAGGAAAAAAAAGTGGATCTGTGCAGTAAAAGAAGATGTGAAAGAATCAGGTGTAACTCAAAATGGCACACCAGGCAAAAGAAATCTTAGTAGAAAAATTATGACTAGACATCTAGCCTGGTAGAAAAACCAAAGTAGACTGAAACTACTTGGTCTGATAATAAAAAAAGAAGCCATTCTTAGAGAATATAAGTAACATGAGCACAAAAAAGGACTAAAACAAAACTTTGAAATGTCCTTTGATGTACACTGTGTGGTCCAGTATGGCCAATGTGTGTTTACTGAAACTTCAATTTGTATTAATGATTTTGTATGGTTTAATGTTATATAACTATGATAATGGCAAGACCTCGATGGAATTTAAAAATGATGGAAGAACTAAAAAAGATAATAGGAATTTTGTAATTTCATGTGTTGTATTAGTCCGATTTGTGCAATTTTGTTTTTGTTGTATCTGTAATCCTGCATGAAATGTATTTGCAAAGTATTAGTTGTATTGGACATTTAGGATATTTCAGCTGTCAAAATGTTATATGTGCTTTGGTAGTATCAGAAATTAAGTTATCAGCTTCCATATATGCCAGACATAGCCCCATGCAATTTTTTCTGTTCCTAAAAACCCCAAGAAAACCTTGAAGGTCTGTTATTTTAAAAGCATAGACAAAATTAAAAGCACACTGCTGAAAGAGCTAAAAGCTATCTCAAAGACTGAGCTCCAGTAGGTTCAGAGACTGGACGAAGCAATAGCATAAATGTATAATATCTACTGGGGACTATATTGACAGGTAACGTTGACGTGATCTGCATCAAACTAGACACCGGACTGAAGACCACAACAATGGTGAAGACAACAACAACTATGACAACAACTATCACCAACAACACTGATGTAGATGACTACATAAAATTCTTCCCAAAAAACAAAATTTCCTTTTATTTTCTGAACACACCCTACATATGAGGCACTGATCTGTTGACAGACATATAAACAAGACTGAGAATGTTGATGTATTGGTGTCCTAATTGTACTAACACTGCTCAACTGGGCCTGAAAGGTTAGTAACACTTCAGTCTTGTTTATGTGCCTAATGACTGCTCAACCACTCAATGTTCAACTATGAGCTCTGTTTTCTTCTTCTTTCTTTCTTTCTTTCTTTAAGAATAAAAAAATTATTTTTGATTTTCGAAAAAAAAAAAAATTATTCATTTACAGCAAAGTTACCCCACTCAAATAGCGCTTTTTACAGTCTCAATGTTCCAGTTATGTGGTGAGTTGTCACCTTCACTCATTCAACATATGTGCAACGACTATGTTTCAAAGTAATTGCAACTACTGGTTATAACGCCTCTGGATTACCACAGTGTGTTCTGTTGTGGGAACACATGAAAGTGAAATTATTTGCAGGAAGTAAATTTTATGGCTACCCCTCGTAATTCAACTGTAGAGCATGCCAGAAAAAGATATTTCCCCTATATGCACCAACTATACATGTTGGCAAACTTGTCAACATTTGCCAAATAATGCAGGCACTACCCAAAAGTGTCGAAAGCATAAACTAGTTCTGGCCAATCTATCTAAACACATTACAATCTCTTCGTACAACTCACACAAAAATTATATCACCACGTTTGGAATAAGCAGGTATTGCACTCGCAGCAGTTGAAAATCCATACGAATACACAACAGCATCTTCCATTAGCATATAATCGGCTAATTTCTGCTCAAGCTCCAAGTGAACATCTGGAAGAAAGTTAGAAAAAAACCATTACCACAGTTAGAAAGTGACAATGAATTTTTAATTTTACCATATAACTATATGCTGCAATTGTTTGTGATCAGGTTGTCTGCCCACATACATGCAACGTAAGTTGAATTCACTTGTTATGGCACACGGTCCTATAAGCTGGTGATGTCCTGGGTAATGTAATAAATTAATCTTTGATAGTGCTTAGTGAACACATTCCTTCAATATATTTTTGTTTCTGACAGAAGAATTAAACTGTAAGTGATGTAATGAACTGTATAGCACACTTTAAAAACAAAGATACAAAACATGGAAATTGATTTTCTGACTTCTGAGATATCACAACTGACTAAGACAGTGACGGTGATAGTTTCTATGTAGCAGATAGCTCCACTTGCGGTGGCCTGGATGCCAATTGTTATACCAAACACGTCACATAGTGCTGATGATGCTGCAGGAAATGCATATCCAACCAAGTGGTTGGATTGGCAGTTCATACCTCGCCACTGAAGCCTATACTACACTGATACAACTGTTAACTCACTTTCTGGATTTTGAATTGATTATGAAACACTGTGTGTGGTGTTGCTGAAGATGATTATGGCTTTTATTTTCATCTGCACCAATTAGAGCACACATTACTTGCATTCTTAACATTTGCTCTGTATTATGTTTTCAGCCATAGAAAGAACAGACACCACACATTCATATAACTGATTCACCCAGATGGGCAATGAACCCACAACCTTCAGTGCATATGCACATTTACATTTGGCCTCCAGTGGGAATCTAAAATTAGTGACCATGGAAGACTTGAACGGGGATTGCAGGTAGATGGTGCTCGATAGGAATGCTTGCTGGCCAGAGAGTGTGCCAAGACAGTCCACAAATCTGTGATACACATTGTGTCCTGGTGGCGCAATTGTTAACGTAACTGCCTACTAAGCAGGAGATCCTGGGTTTGAGTCCCAGTCCAGCACACATTTTCACTTGCCGCTGCTGATTCCGCTTAAAGTCCCGATGCAGCTGGTATCATTCATTCCTTCCCTTTCTTCCACATCGTACTGCATCTCCAGCAGCAATCTGGGCAGCAGTTCGCACTACAGTGACACAGCAAACTGTTACACATCGTTTACTTCAAGGCCCTGTGGCATGCATTCCACTGAGCCTAAACCACTACCATTTGTGACTTCAGTGGTGTCAAGCAAGAGCTCATTGGAGGGCAGGGTGGAGGTCTGTTGTGTTTTCTGAAGTAAGCTGGTTCTGTCTCAGTGCCAGTGATTTTTTTGTGTTGTTTAGAATGAGGTCAGTTGAGGGCTTGCAACTAAACTGTCTACTTGCTAGACAAACTGGACTAACACCTGGAGTTATGGTCTGGGGAGCAATTTCATGTGACAGCAGAAGCACTCTTGTGGTTATCCAAAGCACCTTGACTGCAAATTTGTATGTCAATTTGGTGATTTGACCTGTTGTGCTGCCATTCATGAACAGCATTCCAGGAAGTTTTTCTAATGGGACAACATTCGCCCACATACTACTGCTGTAAATCAACATGCTCCACAGAGTATCAACACGTTACCTTGGCCTACTCAAACATCAGATCTGTCTTCAATGTAACACATATGGGACATCACTGGACAACCACTTCAGTGTCATCCACAAACAGCTTTAACCGTCCCTGTCTTGTCCAACCAAGTGCAACAGGCATGGAACTCCATCGCACAAACCGACATATGGAATCTGTACAACACAATGCCTGTACAGCTGTTTGCTTGCATTCAACATTCTGGTGGTTAAACTGGTTATTAATGTACCAGCATTTCACATTTGCAATGCTTTATTTTGCACTTACATTAACCTGTGATCTTGCAATGTTAACCACTTAAATATGTTACCTCAACAAATGTATTTCCGAAATTTTATTACTCAGCATTAATTATTTTTTGCTGTTGCTATTTTTTTCTGTCAGTGTATTTACATGGCAATAGTCTCTGTATCTATTCAGGAGTATCTCCTCAACAACTTATAACAGTTATTTAACAAACCTAGAGTTACTAGGTGGGTTCAAATATAAAATAGGTAAGTATAGATATTTCCACCCGAGTGTTCAGTACCTCAACCATATGTTGAACAAATATGGTCTCACACATACATCAACCCACATTAAAACAACTACGCCTAAATGTTTTAAGGAGCTCCAGTTGTTAGTTCCTGTGTAAGGTAAATTAATACATTAAATGCTACACTGATTTCACCCCCCCCCCCCCACACACACACCCCACACACCCAACAGCTTAAAAGAAAGGGAATCAAATTTCAGTAAACCATTACTTTTCAGAAAGTGTTGATTTGAAGTCTGCTTTCTGCCTGCCCAAGTTTACACCATGAAAGTATTTAGTCCTGGTAACAGATACACTGCAATAATGTCAAGTAAATTCACCGACATGGAGCTCCAATTGAATAGTATATAAAACATTAACAGCTGCACAGTGAATTACAGCCTAATACAAAAAGGTACTGGCTGTTATTTCTAGTATCAAAACCTTCTGCATCTCACATGCAACAAAATTCCACCTCATCACAGACCACAAATAACTAATTTCACTTTTTTTACCCTGAGCAAACCCACTTGATAAGATGGTGCAATGATTACTGTAATTGGCATAGTTTTTTTAGCAACTACCATTACGAAATGTCACTGCTGACCCAAGCCCACAGCTCACCACACCAAAGCCCTGTTGCATTTATTTGTGGTTTCAGATAATAATTTCAAAAAGCAAGAGTCACTTTGTCTCCATCTTCACAAAAGCATTAGGAACATGGAGGACAAATTAACTGTGAAGACCTAGCAGGTGGGTAGACTCACAGATCTGGACCTCAAACTCAGCGAAGTAAAACATTAGGCATGTTTCAGTTGGTCAGACCATCTACCCAAAGCTACGAAACTGATACTACAGACCTATTTTTTATGCGTCACTGATATATCCATCCAGAAACACCTGCTGGTCACAGAGGAGTCCGAGTGCCAGGTGATAATCCTGACTATGTTTCAACCTAAAACCCTCAAGCTACTACAGAAGACACACTGGGGGATATTGAGGTACAGGCATTGATAAGGTGTCATCTCACCTTCAGAAGCCTGTTAAAGGGGACTACATGGTTACTTGTGGTGGATGCTTCCTTTAACTTTCTTTGTTGTTCAGATGTCATTAGCAGCTACAATCTGGGCACTAGTGACAGTTTTAACTATAGAGGGAGCACCACATGCATTTATATCTGACAATGGCCTACAGTTCACACTAGCAGAGTTATGTTCCTTTTCGAAAGAGACAGCTTAACACACATGACCACAACCTCTTTTCACTTTGCATGAAACTTTGAAGTAGAGCAGTTAGTCAGGATTTTCATGTTTTAAAAGAACAAAATGGTGATGGGCCCAAACCAGTGAGCACAGCCCACAAGGCCACACATGTGCTAACGTACGGTCTGCACTCGCAGATACACTGGAGTAGACTCAAAGGGTCATCACTGGTCATAGGGGTTTCAACTGTTTGAAGTAGTTGCCGAACAAGAGAAAGTAGTGCAACACAAACTGGGTGCAGCCACAAAAACTACATGACTCACACTGCCTGGCATGACCTTGCCATCACAAGTCCTGTCCACCAGGCTACCACATTCTACTCACCAAAGCTACTCATCTCAACCCTTGGTGAAGCATGAGAACAGTCTCTGCTCCTAGAATGGCTAAAACTAGTGGAAGCCTATAGAGGCTGAACTACTGCTCCCAGGTGTGGCACTCCCTTCCCTGCTGACAGAAAAGGTCTCACTTGTGATCAAGCTGTTTGCAGGAATGTCCACCTGTCCTGTTCCCTATGGGCCAGTTAAACTGGGGAGGGATCTAATATGTGGCACCCATGAATGTGGATCCTGATTCAGCAGGGATGTCCAGGCCAGCTTCTTGACTGAGTATCTGATATGTCTTGTCACTATGAAGAGGATTTTGTTGGCCGGTGCAATAATGCAGTAGGGTCCTCCAATCTACTGTCCAGCCTTACAATCAACATTAGTCTTTCAAGACGATAACGCATGAGCAGACTGTGACCACCCTCATGAACACTTTCATTTGGCAGGTGTAAATCAAGCTACTGACATGAACTCGACTGAGCGTTCTTGAGTATAGTTGAAACTTACAGAATGTTGCAAGACTTCTCTTCACATGCTCGGTTACCTCAGGAGGATGCCCATCACAAAGTGGATAGGCATAGGCTTTAGCAACAACACTTTGACCTAGTTAGGGGCTATATGCTACAGCAGATGCATGTATGGAAATAATATCTGCTGCAAGAGAACATGATAATGTTCAGTAACATGTTGCTCCAGCCTGTGGATTGTAACATGCATCTTCTGTAGCGTACACTCCCTAACTAGGTCAAAGTGTTCTTGCTAAAGCCTATGCTTATCCACTTTTTGATGGGCATCCTCCTTAGGTCACCGAGCATGTGAAGAGAACTCTTGCAATGTTCTGCAAGTTTCAACCATACTCAAGAATGCTCAGTCGAGTTCATGTCAGTAGCTTGATTTACACCTGCCGAACGAAAGTGTTCATGAGGTGGTCACAGTCTGCTCATGCTTTATCGTCTTGAAAGACTAATGTTGGTTGTAAGGCTGAACAGTAGATTGGAGAACCCTGCTGCATTACTGCACCAACCAACAAAACCCTCTTCGTAGTGACAAGACATATCAGATACTCAGTCAAGATGCTGGGCTGAACATCCCTGCTGAACCCTTGTAAGTGCATGTAAGAGATGTGCATTGGTACCCCTCCACCTCCACCCACTTACATGAGAATCATCAAACATCAGAGAATTCGTCTATTTGCTGGTGAAGAGAACCAAATGCTGTTGCCCTAAATTCTATTGCAGGTGTTCCCTTGCAAACCACCATAGTGCACAAAAGTGTTGGAAGCTTTGCACTGTTGTTTGCAATAGATTCCTAAAGGCTGATCTGACACTGTGGAAATGGTTGTATACCACCTAACATTACACAGCCCTCCCAATTGCCTCCCAAGAGGCAGCACATGGTTTTGTATCATTCTCATCTGGGTATCTTCAATCCATTACGTAGTGGGCTCGTGTTTTTGACTGTAGGCAATCATTATGAAGCAGGTCTTTGTTGTTTTGTAACTCAAATAGCAGCTGAATGTTCAAATGGTGTCGTCATGGTACATGATACCTTTGTAGCCAACTTCCACTGTTGCTAACACTTCTTGTTATTAAATAAAATGTACACATGGCCTATGCTTAAAACAACCCTTAAAGGCATGTTGGAAGATTGAAAAGTGCACACAAGCTGAACTGTCCCATTTGTGGTTGGAGAGGTAGTGTGCTCTACTGAGAATGTAGATTTACTTTTACCTCTGTTAAACAGGCAGTTGGACGTAGTGATTTTCTGTGGTCAAAAGAATACTGAGAAAGTAGTTTCCAATAAGAAAAATACAAATGATGAGAGTCATGGGGGGGGGGGGGGGGGGGCACGCTAAAATGCTTTTTGGACAGTTCATATTGGCAGGTTAAATTAACCAACAAGTGTAGCATCTTAGGAAACAAAGATTATGCAGACAAGGATAAAGGGGTGCTTATTCAGTTTTTTTGAATGCAACTGGCTACCTCAGCAGTCGAAGTGCACCATGCCCTGTGCTGTTGACTGCTACAGCAGTTCAGTGGCAATCTGTAATTAGTAAGTTGAAATGCTGTTGAATTTTTCAGACATATGGTTGTTTATCTTTTAGCTGTGGTATAATAAGAGGTCCATTTGATTACTGTGCTGCTGGAGGATTCTCGAAAAACTTTAATCATTTGCTCCAAAACCCATAAAAATGGCATTTCAGTGTACTGTATACAAATTCATTGTTTGGTGCAAATATAATAGGTGATATTTCATAATACATTCAGTGTTTAGTAGACTTTTATGTTGTTGTGCTTTGTTGTGAGACTAAATGTTGTTAAATACTGCAGCATGGAGAGTAAATATTGTGAATGGATACTCCTAAGTCTTCAAGAGCCTATGTGCAGCCCAGAACAACAAAAAAGCCAAGGAATTTTGAGAGACGAGTCCTGAAGTACATCCAATGAGTTCACAATACAGCAGTCAAAGGGTTAATGAAGGACTTAGGCAAACAACAAACAATTTTATGAGGTAGTATGAAGTATGCACAAGAAAAGAAAAATGTAAATCAAACACAGCAATTATTAATGATAAGATGAGAGTGTAAAAAAAAAAAAAAAGAAAGAAAGATATTAGGAACATTACAACATATGCCGAATTAAACAATGTCTTCAAGAGGATGTTGGAAAATACAATGAAAATTTGATAATAGAAATAACTGAAAAACCATGAAAATACAAAGAAACAGAACAGAAATTCTTGTTGTGCAGACATGGTGTTTAATTAGCTAAGATGGCAGATGGCACAAGAAACATCAACAAAAAGGACATTGTACAAGCAGTCCCAGGTTTCACTGAAAGAGATAAATCAGAAACACATATAGCAAGTGATGAAAATTATGAGAAACTAATGCCAGATGGAGTGTACAAAGCCATGTGGGGTATGAAGAAAAGAAAGGCATTGGGAGATGGTGTTTTAATAGAAACAGTTAAAGTTGCAGGCAAGAAAATACAGAAAGAAAAGATAATATTGTTTATAGATTTCCAGAGGACAGCAATACCTATTAACTAAAATAAAGCTGTTAAATTTGTTTTTGGATAGAATCTGCCTTGACCAAAGATTTTTTTTTTTTTATTCCGAGTTGCAGATAGATTCATCTCCGCTATATGGTGAGTTACAACTGTCATTTCCATCATATTGTGACATTCCATCCTGGATTTTCAAATTGTTCAATTTCATTTCTTCTTGTGTACAGTATGTTTAGCCGATGTTACAGCTTCATCAGCGGATTTTCTCCTTCTTTCTTATTATCACACACTGATGCTGTAATTTCAGCTAAACATGTATGGGTAAAAAGAAAGAAAAAGAAAAATGTGTTTACTCAAGGCTGATCCCATCCAAAAACAAATTTATTTGTTACCAAACACAGACATGAGAATAAGTTTCAACTTCAAGAAGAATAATGTTACATAGTTGTTCTACAGATCAAATTCATGATAAACATTTTGATGTAGAATATGTCAAGAGAAGAAACTTAGAACACTTCTAGACATCTAAGTAAAAAATAATATTTATATGGACACATGCTATCTCTATGCAACAATCCCTCTGAGTTACAGAAGCAGCTGCTAAAAAGATAGCTCCTTATCTACATTTTTAAACATTTCTGCTAGCTGCCTGACGTTTCATTTCCAAGGATAGATTGCCAGAGATTTATAGCCCCGTATTTCACCCATTTCTGTGCAAAAGTTAGATTCATTAAAGGGTAACAAGATCGTTTTTCCTTCTGGTGTTGCACTTGTGTGTATCTCTTACTCTCGAACATAGATGGATTATTGAGAACAAATTTCATAAATGAATAAATGTACTCTGAGTCTGTGGTTAATATTTTCAGTTGTTTAAAGAGATACCAGCAAAATGTTTGTGTGTGAACACCATACATAACTCTTATTACTTTCTTTTGTGCAGTGAATATTTTTTGTCTAACTGAGGAGTTAACCCAGCATATTATCCCACACTACATCAATATATGAAGATATGCAAAAAATGTTAACTAACTGCTTTCTCTATCCACAAAGTTGACCATAATTATTACGGCAAAAGAAATTAAACCAAAATGTTTTAGCAGATCTACTATGTGGTGTTTCTATTTTAATTTATCATCACAAAGCACACTTCATAACTTACAATTTTCTACCTAGTTTATTGTTTCTCACTGATATACTACAGTAATAGGAGGTGGAATATTTTTTGCAGTACAATACTGAATAATTTGTGTTTTATCAAAGTTTAAAGCTAGCCCATTTGTGCAAAATCATTTACTAACTTTAAAAAAACACATCATTTAACATTTTCCTTGTTACTGGTTCTTTGCTTGGCTTTACAACAATGCTTGTATTACCTGCAAATAGGGCTAATTCTGTCTCCCAATTCAAATAAAATGGCAGCTCATTAACACGAAGCAGGAACATCAGTGGGCCTATGACCGAGCCCTGTAGGACTCCAATTGTAATTCCTCCCCGTGCTGATGGTGTGGTTCCCTCTTTGTATTACTTGAACAGCCTAGAGTAACTTCCTGCATTCTGCTTCTTAATTAAGAATTAAACCAGGCATTTACTGAACTATGTATTCCACAAAACTTAACTTCTCTAACAGAATATCATGACTAAGATAACCAAATGCCTTCGATAACTCACAAATGAAACCAATTGATGATATTTTATCATTTAAAGATTTTATTATGTTCTCATCAAATATATAAATAGCTTATTCAGTAGAACAGCCCCTTTTGAAGTTAAAACTATGATAGGTTAAGTATCTCGATATTGCACAGGTGGGTAACAGCACTGGAGTACATTACCTTCTCAAAATTTTTACAAATTGATTTAAGGAGTGTCACTGGGTGCTAGTTATTAACATCTGCGAAATCGCCTGCTTTATAAGAGGCCTAAAAATTACGTACTTTAATCTTTCAGGAAAAACACCCTGTGTTAATGATGCATTACATAAATGACTAAGAACATTACAAATTACAGGGCCACAAACTTTTAGTGTCTTATTGGAGATATTATCCACTATATTTGAACTTTTACTTTATAACTTTGTGACAATCTTCCTTATTTTAGATTGGGATGGGAGATTAATTTTTAATTCATGAAATATCTGTGTTGCGTCTTCAGTTCACTGTTTTGGTTTCTCTTCTGAACTACTTGCACCAATTTTCTGATCTATTTTTAAAAATTGATGATTAAAAATATCTGTCACATATGAACATCCTTTTACAATCCTTCTATTCTCTTGAACAGAAGTAATGTCATCTTCTGTGGCTTCTATCCCTGGCTTTCTTTTAGCAATATTCCGTACTGATTTCATTACTTTTTTCTGGCTATTTTGTGCAAGTCCTTTCTCCATTTTGGTGTGACTCTGATATATGTAGTCATCCAATGTTTCTTTAATGATTTGACACATTATATTTAATTACAGTTAATGTAACCATTATACTTCTGAAGAAATGAGACAAACAAACAACACGTCATATCAGCCAGATATTCTTAGAATTATCACCAGCCACATAGGAAAAAAACTGGATTTAATCAAGCAAAAGAACACACTGGTTTTAGCAGTGGTTAGACCATAGTAGAACAAAATATTAACATAATTATGGTACAGATCAATGAGTATAAATCATCACTGTTCCTGGGATTCATCGTTTATGAGAAAGCATTTGACTCAGTTTCGAAAAAATCTGTACTAACAGCCCTTGAGAAGCAAGGTAAAAATTAAACTTAAGTCAGTATACTAAAGAAAAATTATATGAACAATAGTTTCTGATTTCATCACAATAGTGTGAAATTAGAAATGAAAGGAGCAGGCAAGGAGATTCTGTATCACCAGAACTACTCTCAGCAATTCCAAAGGAAGTTTTCAAATTGTTAAACTGGGAAAACAGGGAAAGAGGATGTGATAAAGCAACCTTTACTTTGCTGATGAAATTGTACTGTCAACTAAACTAGATGTATTTCAACAATAAATGAAAAAACTTAATACGGCAAGCTTAAAAATAGGTCTAAAAAGTAATTACAATAAGACTAATCTAACGTTCAACGGACACATCAAGAAGAAAACTGTATGAAGTCATAACACCAGCTGTGTTCTTGTATACAGTATAGTTGAAAATGAATGGTCTGATTATAACAGGAAAGTATAAATGGCCTAGAGTGTTTTAGTAGAATGGACAAGTTTTTCATACAAAGCTTCTGATAATGAGGGCAGTGAGACATGAACTTTCAATGCCTAAATTATTCAAAAACTGGGGGGGGGGGGGGGGGGGGGGGGCATGGTTCTACAGCAGAAATGGAGAGAAGCTCACTGACATTGGAAACTGCTGAGGAGGGGAAGACCCTCACAAAAACAAACTGAAATTGATGAAATAATTATGAACCATAATGAGCATGAAATGGAGGTGTGTGGAACTTGTAGCTGGATGACCAGGTAGTAGGAGGAGAAAGGAAGTACTCTGTTGAGTTGCAGTCCACATAACACACACTCACAAGACTATGACCCAATGAATGGGGGATAGTGACATTAGAAACATGCAGGAGCAACATGGATGTTTATGGATGAAGACCAAAAACACAGTCCAGCAGTGGATGTTGAATGGATCGTCATTATTCAATTACAATAAAGTCATGATATGTTACTTATGTCCTACAGTTAAAAAATTTTCATTGAATCTTGTCCACACGTGCTAATAATTTTTCAAATAAATCCACACCACCTACAATTGTCAATTTCTGTGTTTAATGGAATAATTTAAAAATGATTTTTACTTAGTTGTGTTCAGTCAAGAGTTTTGTGTGTATTCAATACTTCTAACATCATTAATCTCCAACCTGTACAAAATTATGGATGAAATAGTACCTTTTAATACACATTACTGAAATTTTATAAGAAACAGAGAACTTTCAAGAGAGTCAGATCTTACCAACAGTCCCATAGAATCCTCTTGGACCACATGAACCAACACCATATTTCCTTAAAGTCCGAACAGCACATTCTTCAATTTCTGTATTTCCAATAAATCCCAGATAATTGTGGGAAGCCAAATTCAAGCAATGATGTCCACTTAATGTTATGTACTTTCCAGCCTTAAACAAAGAAGACAAGGACATCAGCTTAAACATGGACGCCAACGTGAGTCCTGGTGTGGAAGTTAAACATGCTACTCCAAAAATGGAGATGTATGTGCATAGATATATTTGGTAACATACATCAAAAAAGCTTACAATTAACAGTAAGAACCACCCTTCTTGCAAACTTAATGAGTGTCCTTACAACAAAGTGATCCCTGTATTATTGCTAAAAGCAGAAGTAAAACATTTTGTACAGTCCTCTTTTCTTGTAATGAAATATATTGAAATATTTTTAAACTTGGAGTAATGAATTTCATGTTATGTATGCACCAATTAGTGTGTCACACTATCAGCATGAAAATCATATATCAAAAATATTTGATATCGCTTTCTTCTTTCTAAGCAAGAAGTTTTCATGTGAAATTTAAAAAGCCCCCAGCATACAGATTGTTCCATGAAATTTTGGACAAACTGCCAGATGTCTGCATCTTGCTGCCAAGATATTTCAGTTTTCTGGCCATCCTCAGGTGAATGCTGGAAAAAATGCACTGAGCTCCTGTATTTAAGGCCTCACAAGTACATGTGTGGTGTACCCAGTTGAAGCTGTGCATACATTGTTTTAGTGCATATGCTTCTTCTGCAAGTCTGTGTGCTGTGCCGTGCATCTGTTTTTCTATGACAGAATTCCATGCAGAATCTAACTGAAAGCCACGATCCCGATTGATATGGTTCTGATGTTCGATGCTGTGATCCTGAACATCATTTGTCCAACACAAGATTTGCCCTGTTCACATGGAATCCTGCTAACATGTGCCTTGCACAACGTTAAGTCATCTTTAATAGATCCCATGAGCACCAAGTTTTTTCTTAGTTGGTTGACTGTGGGTAAGGGACTAAACAGCAAGGTCATCAATACCTCGGTCAAGAGTTCATTGATACGGAGATAGTGGTGTCCACCAGGAATGTGTTTGGATGAGGAACGTATGCAGGAGTGGTACAAGCAATGCATTGAAGGTAATAGTGATGCCAGAGCTGAAAAAAAGATTTACAGAGAAGTAACAGTATATGGACTGGATAGGCATGTAGGTTATGGCAGGCTAGTGGTCTCCCAGTAAGGACACCCATAGTGTAGTTTGTAGAGGGGGGGGGGGGGGGGGGGGGAGGGGGGGAAGGGGGGGGGGGAAGGGGAGCTACAACTGGGGGTATGGAGTATTTTCAATATTCTGGAAGATGAATGGCAACTTAAAAGCAGCCATAAATAAGTTCCAGTTCTGATCATGTTAAAGACCTGTGTAATATTTTTTTGAAAGAGAAACACCTGACTACACTATAGTTTTTCCTTTCCCTGAGAGCTAGGAGGAGGCTGCAGGCGCCCTTTGTCTCCAGTTATGAATGTCCTTGTCTCCCAGGGCTCAGCCATAGCGAGAGAAAACCCACCCACATCTGACACCCGCAACCCATTAAGGGTGAAGGCAGCTACAGACTACAGAATGCCTTCTAGTGAAGAGATCCAAAAAAGGAAAAGGTCAAAAATTTAAGGAACATCAATTGGGATGTCATATGAGTGTCTCCCCCATAGGCGTTGCATGCGAAGGGGCAGGCTCTCCCACAGCTGTTCCACCCCCAGTCCAACATAGCCAAACATTAAAGAGGAGGATAGCACTCACTAATCAGCAAGACATTAAAGAGGAGGATAGTACCCACTAATCAACTGAGTGCTACTTCTACAGCAGAAAACAGGTTGTGGAAGAAAGAGGCAAACTGTCTAAAAGCAATAAAACAAAGGATAGGAGCGAAGACGAAGGCAGCAGACAAAGCACGCATGATCCCCCAGAACCTCCCCCGCCCCCCCCCTCCCCTGCAGGGATTTTAAAATATTATATCTGAGAACAAAAATCACTGTCATGGAGAAGACGGAGAACCAGTTCAATTGGCTGTGAGTCGACACCAATATGAGAGGCAAAGAATCCACTGACATCTACAGCTACATGGCTACTCTACAAATCACCCCACAATGCCTGGCAGACGGTTCATTGGACCACCTTCACAATAATTCTCTATTACTCCACTCTTGCACAGCATGCAGAAAAAACGATATCTTTCTGTACGATCTCTGATTTCCCTTATTTTATTATGTTGATCATTTCTCCCTGTATAGGTCGGTAACAACAAAATATTTTTGCATTCAGAGGAGAAAGATGATGATCAAAATTTCATGAAAAGATCCCTTCACAATGAGAAACGCCTTTGTTTTAATGATACCCACTCCAAATCCCGTATCATGTCCATGACTCATTCTCCCCTATTTCTTGATAATACACAACATGCTGCCTTCTTTGAACTTTATGGTAACGATTCCCCAACAAGCAGCAGTACTTCAAAAGAGGACGGACAAGCGTTTTGCAGGCAGTATCTATCGTAGACCTTTTGCATCTTCTAAGTGCTCTGCCAATGAAATGCAGTCTTTGGTTTACCTACCCCACAAAATTTTCAGTGTGTTCTTTCCAATTTAAGTTGTTCATAATTGTAATCCCTAGGTATTCAATTGAATTTACGGCCTTTAGATTTGATTGATTTATTGTCTAACAAAAGTTTAACACATTCCTTTTAGCACTCATGTGGATGACCTCACACTTTTCATTATTTTGGGTCAACTGCCAATTTTCGCACCATACAGATACCTTATGTAAATAATTTTGCAATTTGTTTTGATCATGACCAGACTCAACATGGAGAGCCAGGAGGAGGGAACATTCTACCATCATATAAGCGACTGTCAATAAGGCTCCACAACAACAATACGGTGGTGGAACATAAAGTAAAACAAAATTATGGGTTGGTCTGGTATGACAAATGTGGAGACGACATACAACAGTGGATTATTTCTGGGAGAAATGAAGGAAGAGTGACAAGCAACAGTTGGTACTGTCAGAACTGTAGAAGGAAGATCAATACTTTGACAAGGAGACTGTCTATGGGACTAATCTGGAAGGTGCTTAGTGGCCAGTCACACTCCATGATGATGGAATATGTAATGGGTCTCACAACTTCAAAGCTGAGGGTGTTGAGGCCATAAACCTGGCAACCATAGTCCAGGTGAGACTAGAGCAGAACCTGGTAGATATGAAGGAGAGTAGCGTGATCTACACTCCAAGAGATGTGGGCAAGGAAGCAGAGAGGTTTATGCTTTTGTGTGCAGTTAGTCTTTAGTTGACAAATGTGGGTGAGCCAATTCAGCTTCTTATCAAAGGTGAGTCTCAAAATTGGGACTGTGGAACAATGTCCAGATGCTGTGTAACCAAGTAAAGTTCTGAGTAAGGATTAACTGTGGTACAATGACAAAAATACACAGCCCTTGTTTTTGCAGAAGAGAACTGGAAACCATGGTGAAGAATCCAAGCAGAGACCTGTGGCATCGTGCCTTGAAATTGGCACACAGCCAAAGCTGTGGGAGCTGTGCCAAACACAAAAGTCATCAACACATAGTGTAGGGGTGACCATATCGCCAACAGAGATCTCTAGCTCAATAATGGCATTGAGGAAAAGCGTGACACTCAGCATGGAGCCCTGTATGATGTCGTTCTCTCGGATCTGTAGAAATCTGTGTGAAGTGCCAGCTGTAACATGGAACAACCAGTGGGATAAAAACTGACAGATAAAAATGAGTAATGAGGCTCAAAAGCCCATCACGTATGGTAAGTAAAATGTGATGGCGTCAAGCAGTGTCATAGCCATAAGTAGGTTGAAAAATACTGCAATGAAATGTCGGCAATTAGAAAAAGCCTGTCGGACTGCCATTTCCAACCTAACCAGATGGTCAGTTATGTATTGCCCCTCCCACACACCACACTGGTAGGGAGACAAAAGGCTCTAAGATTTGAGGACCAGCGCAATCAATGTACAACTGCCATTTCAAACAGTTTGCAGAGCATGGTCGTGAGGCTAATCACCCAATAACTGTCAATTGATGTTGGTTGGGCTTTTGCCTACCTTAAGGATTGGAATGTTGGTGCTATCTCGCCATTTTGAAGGGAAGACTTTGTCAAGCCAAATACATTTGAAGACTCTGAAGAGTTGTAACCGTTGAGGAACGCTAATATGTTGCATCATGTGAATGTGAATGGAATCAGGACCTGGGGTAAATCATGAGATGAGACAAGAGCCTTAAGCAATTACCAGTCAATGAATGGTTCTTTGTTCACTTTGGCATGCCAAGGGGCAGAGCAGACATGGATGTCTTCAATTCATCGCTCATGCATATCCAGGAGGCAGCCGCATAAGAAAAGAATACCAACACCATTGCAGAGTGGGTCACAATGAGTTCAGCAAGAGGTGATGCATGAGTACAGAGACTATCACTAAGTAAGAAACCCAGTACAGATGCGGTTCTGTGGTGGCCCAGAAGGCTACGGAGGTTGATCTTCAGCTGGAATGATGAGGCATATCCCAGGGAGGAGACATAGTGGTCCCTGCATTCCTTATTAATGTGTTTGATTAGATAGTGAGCCTTAGCATGATTATGCTTTGAAGTGATAAGGTTGGCCTGTGAAGGAAGTACCTCAAAACATTGCAGGGCTCCTTGGCAATCCTGAACAGCTGATGAAATGTCTTTTGTCCACCAGGGCACTGGCTGGCAATGGAGGGGACCTGTGGAATGGAGAATAGCAGTTCCAGTGCCATAAGTGATAACATCGGAGGTGTCCTGCACAACCTTGTCGAACCAATCTGCAGAGTGGGGGCCAAGGTAACAGCAGAGGCATACAACTGTCAATCAGCTCTTCGAAGAACCCAGTGTGGTAGTTGATCCATCTAGTGGTGGCAAGGAAGTGAAGGATCACTGGAAAGTGATCACTGTCACAAGGATCGTCACATAGCATGAAAATGTGTAAAAGAGGTAAGATTGGTCCGCGGAGTACGATGTGAAGTCACAAGACTGGGGAAAAGATTGTTAGGTCAATAGCTGAATAAGTATCATGGGCAGCACTGAAGTGGGGAGAAGCACTGCCATTGAGGAGACACAGATTATGGTCTGTAAGGAGCTTGTCAATTGGAGGCCCCTCCCAGATGAAATGGTACTCTCCCATAGAATGTGGTGCACATTGACGTCCTCAAGAAGGAGAAAAAGGGGACATGGGAGAAGACGGTTGCAAACAGTGATTACTAAGGCCATTTGCACCCACACTGCTATTGTTGCAACTGTCGTATGAAGGGGAATCCACTCACTACCGACATTTGTGCAAATCAATGTACAGACTCTATAGATAACCTCTCGGTTCCAGCACACTTATGACAGAATGCACAGTGCCCTCAGTGTGTTGGGGAATGCTCATCTGTCATGCGTGTTTCTTACAGACCAATGTAAATTGCAGAAGACGAGGAAATAAGGTACTGTAATTCAGGCAGGTGATAGTAATATTCAATACAGTTCCAATCAATGTTCCCTTTATGGGTGTCCAGGTTAGGTGGTTAAGGGGACAGGCAAACATGGCCAAGTCCCAGGATCACTGCCTGTCATCAATGGTGATGGAAAGACATCAGTGGTGATTGGCTGATTGGCTTTCAGAAACTGGCTGTGTGTGTGTGGGGAGGGGGGGGGGGGGGGGGGGGGGGAATCTGGTGCCTCTGAGGTCAGTGGAGTAGCCTTCCCTCGATTCTTCTTCGCCTTTGTAGTCTTTGGTGATTGAGATTCTTGCGAGGGCCTATGTGCAATAAGCATGGGGACAGGAGCTCTCTGTGAAGTCTGGAAGGTAGGACACGAGGTACTGGCAGAACTGAAGCTGTGAGGACGGGTTATGAGTCATGCTAGGGTAGCTCAGATGGTAGAGCACTTGCCCGCAAAAGGCAAAGATCCCGAGTTCGAGTCTCGGTCCAGCACACAGTTTTAATCTGCCAGGAAGTTTCATATCAGTGCACACTCCACTGCAGAGAGAAAAATCTCATTCTGGAAGCATGGGGAGAGATAAAGAGTGGGCAGCCCTGGAACCCACATGCCACAGTTCCTTCAACCACTGGCTGGTGTTGAGCCTCTCATCTGTGGTTTTCTGGGAGATGGGACTCACTGGTAAATGCCATAGGAGGGAGCTACTTCTCTGGCTGTGTGCGAGAATTGGTTTCCGAAGATGGTGCCACAGGAAACACAAGAGGGGAGGGCAGTAGTAGAACTGGTTTGAAAAAAACTGAGGTATTGTGATGAAAGCTGTGACTTTTCATAATTGGTCATTATATCAAAAGGGTGTAGGCATTCATATTTTTTTCATGCCTCAGTGTATTACATGTGGTCAACAGATTTATATTCCTGTATTTTGCCTCTATATCCTGTTTCGAGTAGCCACCTGTGATTTGGCCAACCCACTGTAAGCAAGTGTCCACATCGTTTAAGAAACTCTGCTGATTTTATCAGCAGACTTAAGTCACCTAAGTCTGGAAAGCAACGACTTTTTGGTCAGTTTTGAGGTCATTTCACTTTTTACAAATGCGCCTCTTGTGGGCTCACTATGCCTCATCAGCAAATGTTTTGGGGCTGTCATTAGAGCATTGTTTGAGCATACTCTCTCCTTGATGGATTTTTGAAAATAGTTTTTCGAACAACTTGACAGTGTTGCCATGGGAAGTCCTTGTTACCCCTGGTGGCCAACCTATTTATAGGTTTTGAGGAGCGAGCATTTGCCTCAGCTTTTTCAAAAGTGACAGTATTTTGGCGATACAATGATGGTACTTTTGTAGTCTGGCCTCATGGTTTGGACAGTCTCCGAGGATTCCTCCAACATTTGAACTCCGTACATGAAAACACCAAATTTGCTATGAAGATATATAAAGAAGATTGTTTGCTGTTTTAAAATGTCTCGGTGTGACATAAGAGCAATGGCATGCTTGGACATTCAGTGTTCCTGGAGCCCACTCATACAGACTTGTATTTACAAGCTACTAGTTGCCACCATCCAGCACAAATGATGGGCATTTTGAGGACCTTAATACACCGAACCTATGCCATCTCGGTTGCTGATAATCTGTGAATGGAACCAGAACACCTGCAAACTGCATTTCTCAACAACGGATTTTAATTTTAGCAAGTACAGAAAATGCTACAGATATATAAGTGATAGGAAAGAGAAGAGGATGAGGCCTTCAGAATGACTGGTTACTGGGCATGTTTCCACAAAAATATGCAGAATATTAAACTCTTAACTGACTGTCCCGAGATAACTTGGGCCCCAAATTTTGCATGTCTGATTATAAACGTTGTAGTTCCTTCTGCTGTCACTAGCTAGTGTTTTTTTGTAGGTTCACATTCTGTTGCAGTGTACTGCTTGTTATAACCTTTAATCACTAATAAAGTGCGTGGAGATACAAAAGTAGAAACACTCGCGGGTTACATGTTACTAACTCCGTATCTGTCACTCGACTGCCGGGCCGTGACATGCGGCCGGCGCCGTTCATAACCAGGTGGCACTCCCGCGCTCGGCCGAGCTGCGGAGCGCCTCTATCGCCGTGTTTGCGTACTAACGTAGCGGCACTTTTGAATGTCGTGGCACTGTCACAACACTTTTCCCCCCTTGAAAAAAAAACGCTCACTTTCGTGGAGACACGGACAGTGCGGAGACATCCATGGCCTCTTGGGAGGTCCCCAGAAGATCCCGTGGAGAAACACGAGAGTATGGTCGAAAATGTCCAGGACGGAAGCTGGCGCGTGGAACGTGCCTCCTGGACGAGATGATGGGTGAAAACTCCGGAGCAGCATCCATAGGTGTCGTGGACCTGGGGGTGTGCTCCAGCGAGATGGGTCCCGGAGAAGGCGGCGTCGCGACTGGGGCCGGTTCCGGCGTACTCGGAAGCGGTAGCGACGGCGGCGGCAACAACACGCCCGGAAGATCGGCAGCAGCGACAGGACTGGCTTCTCGGACTGGTGGAGACGAAAGAAGGGGCGGTGGTACCGGCGTGGCCACCACTCGTGGGCGCATCTGGTCGTAATGGCGAACAACCATGCCGCCGTCCGTACGTATTTCACAAAGCCGGCGGCCGCGAAGAGCCTGGACCACCCCTGGAATCCATTTAGGGCGAGATCCATACCCCCGTGCCCACACGTCGGCGCCCACCGGGTATTTTCCCGCACTAGGGGACACAGTACAAGGCCTGACAGGGTGAAGCAGATGCAGTAGGGTGCGCGGTTGGCGGCCATGCAAGAGTTCAGCAGGGCTGCGATCACCCAGAGGCGTGAAGCGATAAGAACTCAGAAATTGCAACAGAGCGTCATCTGTGGAAAAATCACTAAGGAATTTTTTCATTTGGCTTTTGAAAGTGCGGACAAGGCGCTCGACCTCCCCATTCGATTGCGGATGGAAGGGCGGTGCTGTAACATGATGAATCCCTTGTCCAGTACAAAAATCACGGAAGGCCTGCGAAGAGAACTGAGGGCCATTGTCCGTGACAATCGTGGATGGAAGACCTTCTAGCGCAAAGATTTTTGACAAAGCCAGCGTCGTCGCCGCAGTGGTGGGCGACGGACAGCGAACAACAAACGGAAACTTCGAGAAGGCGTCAAGCAACAGTAGCCAATAAGTGCCAAGGAAGGGGCCGGCAAAGTCAGCGTGCACCCGTTCCCACGGCTGCGCCGGATCAGGCCACGGAGAGGGCAGAGTACGAGGCGCAGCCAGTTGTTGAACACACTGAGCACACGCAGCGACCATGTGGGCGATGTCCGAATCGATACCGGGCCAATAAACGTGCCTGCGGGCCAGGGACTTAGTCCGAGAAATCCCCCAATGGCCCTCATGCAATAGTTTGAGAACAGCTTTGCGAAGAGAGGCGGGCACCACAACCCGTGGAGATGCGCCATCCGTGGCCAGAAGAACAACACCCTCACGAACAGACAGACGAAGGCGCAAGGCATGGTAGTTGCGAAGGGGATCCGACGCCCGGCCCTTGGTCCTGTCCGGCCAAACCCGCTGAACAAAACCAATCACCTGACGCAGGACCGGATCCCGCGCAGTAGCCGACGCGACCTGCGAACCTGTAAGTGGAAAACCCTCGACCGCACGACGTTCTTCCTCATCAATGTGGAAACAGAGGAGTTCATCGCGATCGAAAACCGGGTCGGGGCCCATCGGCAAACGCGACAACGCGTCAGCGTTGGCGTGCTGGGCCGTAGGGTGATAGTGAATCTCATAGTGAAAACGAGACAAGTATAAGGCCCAACGTTGCAGGCGGTGAGCTGCCTTATCCGGAAGCGACGCCGAGGGGCTGAACAGAGAGACCAGTGGCTTGTGGTCGGTGATGAGGTGAAACTTAGAACCATACAAAAAAACGCTGAACTTTTTCAGAGCATAAACGATAGCGAGCGCCTCCTTTTCTATTTGAGAGTAACGCCGTTGGGCATCGTTGAGGGTCTTGGAAGCGTAGGCGATGGGTCGTTCCGACCCATCCTCATACCGATGGGCGAGAACAGCCCCTAGGCCATACTGTGACGCGTCAGTCGCCAGAACCAAGTGCTGACCCGGACGGAATGTGGCAAGACAAGGCGCCGACTGCAAATGAGCCTTCAGGCGGACAAAAGCCTGCTCACACTCGGCGGACCAACAGAAAGGAACGTTTTTGCGTAACAGCTGATGCAGAGGATGAGCCACCGCCGCCGCGGAGGGAATGAATTTGTGATAATAAGCAACCTTGCCTAGAAACGCCTGAAGTTCTTTGACCGTAGACGGCCGGGGTAGAGCGGTAATGGCCGCAACGTGCTGTCGTAGAGGACGTATACCCTCACGGGACAAGTGGAAACCAAGATACACAATGGAGGGTTGGAAGAACTGAGACTTGTCCAGATTGCACTTCAACCCTGCTGAATGCAGAACCCGAAACAGTGAACGCAAATTGCGAAGGTGCTCCTCAGTGGAGGCCCCCGTGACAACAATGTCATCCGGGTAGTTGATGCAGCCGGGAACGGAAGCCGTGAGCTGTTCCAAAAACCGCTGAAAAATGGCCGGCGCGCTAGCGACGCCAAATGGTAACCGCTGGTACTGATACAACCCACAAGGAGTGTTGATGACGAGAAATTCCTTGGAAGATGCATCCAGCGGCAACTGATGGTACGCCTCCGATAAGTCAAGTTTGGAAAAGAACTGGCCCCCAGCGAGCTTGGTAAATAACTCCTCAGGACGGGGAAGAGGATAAGTGTCAATGAGGCTTTGAGCATTGACAGTGGCTTTAAAATCACCACACAATCCCATCCTCGTCGCCAAAAAGTGTTATAACCTTTAATCACTAATAAAGTGCGTGGAGATACAAAAGTAGAAACACTCGCGGGTTACATGTTACTAACTCCGTATCTGTCACTCGACTGCCGGGCCGTGACATGCGGCCGGCGCCGTTCATAACCAGGTGGCGCTCCCGCGCTCGGCCGAGCTGCGGAGCGCCTCTATCGCCGTGTTCGCGTACTAACGTAGCGGCACTTTTGAATGTCGTGGCACTGTCACAACACTGCTACTGGCTTGAGCTCGTGAAGTCGTTGCAACATTACCGTCTCGTTTCATAGCATTCTGGTGCAGTTGTATTATGTATGCTTGCAGTTTTCTAAAATGAATAGTGACTATTCCAGCAAGGAAGAGCAGTAGGAAGAGATCTCTGTTTCAGAATCTGGTGATGGCTCTTTTGAACATTCATCCAGTGAGGAAAATGACAAAGATATAGACTGGTCACAGGTTAGAGTGTGGCATGTTGTTGAGCCAAATCGTGATAGTGCTCGACCAAGATTTTCATTTACTGCTAATCGCAGATGTAAGATCCCTTTTGTTGATGGATGAACTTCAAGTATTTGAACACTTTTTTGATAGGGATTTGATGGAAATGATACAGGTGGAAACAATTAAATATGCCAGCCAATGTGTTTCAACCACCAGATGTTACGTTTTGTTGCCTTCATGTGAAGCACTTAGAATTTTCCTTGTTCTAATCATTCTACAAAGTGTTGTTCAGGAATTTGATGTACTGGTTATGGTGGGCAAACATATCAAATCCATTTTTCGATGACGTAATGTCTTACAAAAGGTTTTTCCAAATGTACTGGTTGTGGTGAGCAATCATATCAAATCCTTTTTTCAATGACATAATGTCTTACAAGAGGTTTTTCCAAATCTAAAAGTACCTTCCGCTTTCTAGTAATGAAATGTATGATGCTGAAAATCACCCAAATCCTAAAAAACTGAACAAAATTTGGCCAGTCTACCAACACCCTGAAAACAAATTCAAAACTTCGTATGTTCCTGAATGGGACATTACGATGGATGAAAGTCTACTTTTGTAGAAGGGTGAACTGGGTTGGGTACAATATATGCTGATGAAAAGAGCAAGATTTGGGATAAAATTCTACATGCTTTGTGAATTGCCTAGTGGATATGAGTGACGCCTGATTATTTACACAGGGAAAGGGACAAAGCTGAATTCAGACTTTATTGATTTTCCAATGTCATCACAAGTTGTTATAACACTTGCAAAACCATTCCCGAAGTAAGATTACTGTCTAATGACACACAACTTTTACACATCCCCACAGTTAGCAGGTTTGCTAATTTTGAAGTCCACTGGTAGTTATAGAACAACAAAAATAACCTGGAACGAGGTGCCAAAATCTCTGCAAAATAAAAAAAATTGTGAAACAAGGAAATTGCACCTGAAACACAAGGAAAAGTTCTAGCACTGCAATGAAAGGACAAGTTCTTTCAATTATCCACACTATGGATATGATGGAGACTCAGAAAAGGTCAAAGAAAATAATGAAGCCAAAGCTTGTGCTTCACTACACCGAAATTGTGAAGAGTGGATCGAGCCAATCAGAGAATGGCATTGTATATAATACCCAGAAAGCAAGGCAAGAAGTATTATAAGAAAACCTTTGACTGTTTGCTGGAAATTTCTGTGTGGAATTCATTTATTTTGCATGGCATATCTGGAGGGAAAAAGGACTCACTGGAATTTATTGTGAAATTCTCAGAAAAAATAGTTATGAAGTATAAAGGGAGTGTAATTTCTCCTAAGCCAGGCTGCAAGGATGAAGGTCCCACCCTCTTTGGTTGACAGAAAGACATTTCCCAGAAGAAATCGAGCCAACAGAGGAGACAAAGAGCAATCTGACAAAAGTGTGTATTGTTTGCTCCAAGAAGCAGGATGCATGTGGAAACCACGACCTGAGAAAAACACGATACTATTGCTCCCCAGTGCCAGGTCCCCCTGTGCGTCATACCGTGTTTCAGAATCTATCATACACTAATGGGTTTCTAATACCATTTTAATATGTGATTCTCATATGTACAACTTATCTAACATCTTACTAGTATATTCAAATCAAAAATTTTCATCTTTGTAGGAAATACTGTGTTATAATGACTATTTGCGGAGATTTTTGATGAACTGAGTTATCACGAGGTAATACTTTTTATCCACTTCCACCCACAATATTGACTTATATTTTCAAGATAAACACAGGAATGAATTGCCAAAGCAATATATTTTTCAAAAAAAGTGTAAAATTAAGTAGGACAAAATAGGTAAGATTTTGAAAGTTTTGTGGCAGGAGTAGGTACATTAGGAGGTTAAGACGACCTACAGTTAAAGTGAACTTTACTCACCCTTCGAAAATCTCAGCACTACAGACATCTATCAAAGTTGACTTAGAGTTAAGCAAAGCAGGTGTTTAAAGGATTCCATACAAATGTGACAAATCCCACATAGAGCAAAAGATGCACCCGTTCAAGACTGCATCATGGAATATCAGTGGCGTACTCACCTCCTCCAAGTCAATAAGTCCATTATCTTAGAACAGAGTATTTCTACAGGTCATCTGATGAAATGCAATGAAACAAAAATTGTGGCTCACTTGTCAAACTTTCGGAGTTCCCTCATCAATGAAACAGTGGAATTCAATCAGGATGGAATCCAGTCATGGGGAAAATATTATGCATGTTGCAGCTAATGTTGTTCTGTGATTTTACTATGTGAAGATAGTCAATTTGATACTGATGAGCCGAGCTTTCACCATGCACTATGTGAAGCAGCAGAAACTAAAGTGCTCAAGTAGCATATGTGCTGAACCAACTGGGTACACCAAGCATGTGCCAGCACAGTCTTAAATATGGGAGCTCAGTGTATTTTTGCCGGTATTCACCTGAAGATGACCAGAAGACTCTGTGCTGAAATACTTCGGCAGTGAGTTGCAGACATCTGGTAGTTTGCCCAAAACTTCATGGAACAAGAAGATTTTAACTGATAGCAACCTACCTACTTGTTATCCTGGTACTTCCACACAGCAATGAAGTAACAGCTTGCATGGCAATGTTACCTTCAATACCACATAAGCGGTAATCTATGCTTACTCATTTACATGAATATGTATGTACTCTGAAACTCTCATTATTGTTTTAATAAATAATGAACAAGTTGAATCGTTTGGACAATATTGACTGTTGTAAACTGACTCACTTGGTGGTAAGTATGGAAATCAGAGTTCTTCACTCAATCAAACATGTAATCTATGAGGCATATTCAGAAAGTAGTGTACTGTGACCAAAAGAGGCTTTCTTTTTCCCCCCTTATCCCAACAATGAGTGGTAGAGAGAGGAGAGAGATCCCCTGACCACAGCAAGCATTTCTGGCATACAATAGCATATAAGCTAATGTTGTTGTGTCCAGCTGCACGAAGTATGTCTGTAAGAAGTACCGCCAAGTGCAAGCCATGTTCTGTGATCCGCTTCCTACTTGCAGAAGAAATAACATCTACCAAAATTTCTTCGCGAATCAAAATGGTTTATGGCAAAGACGTTATGAACAAAACAGCCATTTTAACTGGTGTATGAAGTTTAGTGGTGGCAAAACAAACGTTCATGATGAACATAGGAGTGGAAGATCTTCTATTCTGACTGATGAGTTGGTGAAAAAAAAAATGAGGGAACTGTTCATTAACTCTCTTTTACGAGACACTCACAGAAACACTGGGATACCAGGAACTGTATGCAAGATGGTTTCCAAAACAGATGACAGAGCAGCACAAGAAAAATTGTGTTAATAGCGCCCATGAGTTTCTTGAATGACGAATTAGAAGATGAGGATTTTCTGAACTTTATTGTGACAGGAGATGAAACATGGGTGGCCCACTACACACCTGAAACAGAAAGACAATCACCACAGTGGCTCACACTAATTTCCCATCTGCCAGAAAATTCAAAACCACAATGTTGGGTAAAAAATCATGGTCTCGTTGTTCTGGGACTGAAAAGGCACTGTTCTCGTCGGGGAAGAGATGAACACCAATTCACAGCAATATTGCGAGACCCTAAAAAAAATCAAATGGAGCATTCAAAACAAAATGAGGGGGATGCTGATGAGAGAAGTGTGCTTGTTGCCCAACAATGCTCATCCTCACACAGCCTTAATCACCAAGTTGAACTTGGACTCATTTGGTTGGAATGTTTTGAATCCCCCCGCCCTTCCAACACTGCCCTGACTTGGCGCCAGCCGCCAGCAGACTGTCATCCACTCTCTGTCCAGATGGCACACACAATAACTTTTCAACCAATGAGTATGCGCAGAAAGAGGTTCTGATGTGGGGAAGTAGGTGGCAGGGGAGTTCTTTGAGAAGGGAATAAAGAAACTTGTGCCACGGCTCAACACATGCTTTGAAAGATATGGCAGTTATGTCGAAAAATAATCAACAATATAATGTTTTCTTTTTTTTCAAATACACTTTTTTATAATTAAAGTTAAACTTTGAAAACACTATAGAAATAATACCACTGGTAAGAATGATGTTGGCAGAAGAAAAAAAATAGTGTGAAAATTGATCAATAGATGGCGCTGTGTGTGTCAGAATACAGAAATGAAAAAATCTGTCATGTGCACAACCTATTGAAGTTGGTATAAACACTCCAGGCACACGGCTTTTTCCTCCTTTCATGTCTGTGACGTTTGCCGTGACTGTCTCAATGTAGAATCACAATCTGCTTGTAAAGCTGTATAACAAGAATGATTACTGTGCATATGTCGCTCTGCAGAAGTTCCAGACACTGAAGGGTTTGAAAAAAGGCGTTGGTCCAATGACTGCCGTGAATCTGGAGAAAATGAAAATGGGTTCTTTGGTGTGCAACCAGGGAGAGGGAGGAAACAAACTGATTCAATGTCAGTGGAAGGAGTGGCCACAGCAATGCAGGAGGAGATGAGTGGTGGTGTGCAAATGTGTAGTGCAAGGAGAATTGCCCGAACACTGGACATACCTGTGAGCATGGTGCATAAAATCCTACAAAACGTCCTTCTTTGTTATCCATTCAAAATTACTCATGTGCACGAGTTGCTTCCTGTTGACCTGCCAGCAAGAGAGACCTTTGCTTTAGAATTTCTTGCTCACATGAAAGTGGACAACGATTGGCTGTGGAAGATTTTGTGGACTTACGAAGCCAACTTCCATCTGACATGATATGTCAATACACAGAATTGTCGAATATGGGCAACAATCCACACGCAAATCAACCAGCACCACTTCATCCTGTAAAGGTCACTGTGTGGTGCGGGTTTACGGCATCATTTATCATAGGGGCATATTTTTTTGAAGAGACAGGTGCTTCCAGGGACAAGTGCTTCTGGTCCTGTTACCTGTACCGTCACTGGTAAGCGCAATGAGTGTCTTTTGCACAACCACGTCATTCCATCTCTCCAACAGCATGGATGGGATCATTTTTATGCAAGATGGCACACCTCTGCACATTGCAAATCCAGTTAAGCAGCTGCTGAAGTGCCACTTCGGAAATGCTAGAATATCAGCCACCATTTCCCTACAACCTGGCCGTCCTGATCAGCTGATCTCAAGCTGTATGACTTCTGGCTGTGGGGCTATCTGAAAGATGTTGTGTTCAGTGTTCCGATTGTAAACTTAGCTGCACTGAAGGCACGCATTGCACAACCCATTCTGACATGACCCCAGAAACACTTCTATCAGTTGTGGAACATGCTATTTCTCGATTTCAACTTGTTGCATAAAATGGTGGACAGCATACTGAACTTGTTTTGTGCCAGTCACAAGGAAATTAATAATCCGATCTGATTTTGATTGATGCTTTTTATGCAGTTTTTGGCCTCAGGACAATTAAAAACTGAAGTGATTGATGCTTTTTATGCGCATTTTGGCTTCAGGACAATTAAAAACCGACGTGAGTGATGCTGCACCTTCTGGACTGCATATGACTCTACATCTACATACTGGACTGTCAAATACAAGATAATTACAAGTCTCCTAACAAGAAAAAAAGAGTTAAAGTTAATGTCTTTTGATGCTAAGACCATCAGAGAAGAGGATCACATGGAGAGCTTTAGAATGCGGCCCACTTAAAGGAGCATCTGGTCATTTGCCTGCAGTGACTTATGAAAACTACACCCAGTTGTGGCTCAATGTAGATTGAAGCAGAATATTAGCTTAAAGAGAGAGAGAAAAAAAAAGACAGGTCAGGATCAAATCAGAATAGGAAAAGAAGAATTCTGCTTCTAGATAGCTGTCTTGGGAGTGCTGTAGGCCAGTAGCTCAAGGAGAAATTAGGTGAAGGGTACCAGGTCACAAGTTATGTGAAACCAAGTGCTAGCCTTAGCCTGATGACAGAAAACATAGGTCAGCTATGCAGGGACTTTGAGAAGGAAGAACAGGTAATTATAGCTGGGGGAGCAGTAAAAGCCTGGCTATGAATCCGAGATACAGTATTAGGAGTGACCTGGATAAAATAAGAGCAGAAACTGAGAACACAAATGTGGGGTTTGTGGGGGTCATTCAGCGCCATGATCAGCCCTGGGTGAACACTGCTGTAAGGCATGTTAACACTGAGCTGAACAGGACGCTCCAGACACTGGCAAAATCTCACATAAGTGTTCTTCCAGTAAATGCTATTGGTAGGTGGGGATACACTACACACGGCCTGCAGCTAAATAGGAGGGAGAAAGATAAGTTAGCTTCTCTATTAGCACATATTGTAAGGGGGGGCCACAGTCACACACGGGATGATACCTGTGGTTAATGGGACCAGGCAGATGGTTTTTTTTTAGGTTAAAGCCAAAGTCCAGACAGACAATAATCAAGAAAAATAAAATAAAAGAAGCTTCATGTACCTTAAATAGGGATAAGGTTAAGGGTAGTATCAATTTACTTCATAAAAATGTCAGGGGAATACAAAATAAAGTAGATGGGCTGTTAGTGTGTTTAGATGATCTCAACAATAAGAATGAGATTAATATATTTTGTCTCTCTGAACACCATATAACTGTGGGGATGGAAAGTGTCAGGTATAAGTACAAAACTGTAGAAGGAAGCAAATTTTGTGTCGATCAACACTTTGAAGTTTGTGCATGTGAACTACAGCTAGATAATGTAGTGTTGATATTAGCAACAATGTACCGATCCCCATTAGGAGACTTGGAGCTACTCATCAAAACGTTTGACTCCCTATTATGCTGTCTGTCAGACAAAAAGAAGAAGTTATTAATCTGTGGTGATTTTAATGTAAACTTTCTATGCAGTTCTGATAGGAAAAGTGAACTAGAAGTGTTATTAATGACATGTAACATACAATCAGTGATCAATTTCCCTGTATGTATAGCTCAAGGCAGTAGTACTCTCATAGATAATGTATTTGTGCAGCACGAGGATGTAAAACTAACACATGCTTTCCCCGTGATAAATGGATTATCAGTCCATGATGGGTAACTAATTAACTTACAAAATGCAGGGTGTGCAGTTCAGAAACCATTAAGTAAAAGTGTAAGGCTTGTAAACCCGGTATCTATAGAGCACTTCAGAGAAAGTTTAAGAAATGTTAATTAGGGAGATGTATATAATGAGCCAAATGCCAATGATTAATGCACCATATTTCTTGATAAATTTATATCCCTTTTAGAACATTGTTGCCGCAAAAAAATTACTATATGTAACACCAAACAGTTGTCAAAGTAACCTTGGATCACTACAGGTATTAAACTGTCTTCAGAAAGGAAAAGAAAATTGTATGAGGCAGCAAGAATTAGTAAAGATCTGAAAGTAATTTCATACTATAAAAATTATTGTAACATACTGAGGAAAGTTGTCAGAAAATCAAAGAATATGCATATTAGAAATGAAATTAACAACTTGGGCAATAAAATCAAATCAGTATGGAATGTCGTTAGAAGATAGACAGGAAAAGTAACCACTGGAGTAGGTAGTATTACTATTAAAGAGAATGAGACCATTTTGACCAACAATACACAAGTAGCTAATGTATTTAACAACCATTTCTTACATGTAGGTGAAAAAATTGGTGAGAATAGTTCAAAAGAAAAAGCCAAGCAGTACAAGGAAGAATCAGTTTTGAGAAATCCTAGTCAGATTAGTTTTCATCCAACAATCTCTTGTGAAATAAGGAAAACCATTAAATCTTTGAAAAATAAATGTTCTGTTGGAATAGGTGACATCTCCAACAAGATATTAAAACAATGTGGAGCAGTTACAGCTGATGTTCTGAGTCACATCTGTAATGCATCAACAACTTAAGGTATTTTCCCAGACAGGTTAAAATATGTCATTGCCAAGCCTCTCCATAAAAAAGGGGACACCACAGATGTCAACAATTACCAGCCAGTAGCAGTCCCCCCCCCCCCCCACCCCCCACCCCCCCCCCCATGAACCATGGACCTTGTCGTTGGTGGGGAGGCTTGCGTGCCTCAACGATACAGATAGCCGTACCGTAGGTGCAACCACAGCAGAGGGGTATCTGTTGAGAGGCCAGACAAACGTGTGGTTCCTGAAGAGGGGCAGCAGCCTTTTCAGTAGTTCCAGGGACAACAGTCTGGATGATTGACTGATCTGGCCTTGTAACACTAACCAAAATAGCCTTGCTGTTCTGGTACTGCGAACGGCTGAAAGTAAAGGGAAACTACAGCCGTAATTTTTCCCAAGGGCATGCAGTTTTTCTGTATGATTAAATGATGATGGCGTCCTCTTGGGTAAAATATTCCGGAGGTAAAGTAGTCCCCCATTCGGATATCCGGGCGGGGACTACTCAAGAGGACGTCGTTATCAGGAGAAAGAAAACTGGTGTTCTACGGATCAGAGCGTGGAATGTTAGATCCCTTAATCGGGCAGGTAGGTTAGAAAATCTAAAAAGGAAAATGGATAGGTTAAAGTTAGATATAGTGGGAATTAGTGAAGTTTGGTGGCAGGAGGAACAAGACTTTTGGTCAGGTGAATACAGGGTTATAAATACAAAATCAAATAGGGGTAATGCAGGAGTAGGTTTAATAATGAATAAAAAAATAGGAGTACGGGTAAGCTACTACAAACAGCATAGTAAACGCATTATTGTGGCCAATATAGACACGACGCCCACACCTAATACAGTAGTAGAAGTTTATAAGCCAACTAGCTCTGCAGATGATGAAGAAATTGATGAAATGTACGATGAGATAAAAGAAATTATTCAGGTAGTGAAGGGAGACGAAAATTTAATAGTCATGGGTGACTGGAATTCGAGAGCAGGAAAAGGGAGAGAAGGAAACATAGGAGGTGAATATGGATTGGGGGAGAGAAATGAAAGAGGAAGCCGCCTGGTAGAATCTTGTGCAGAGCATAAATTAATCATAGCTAACACTTGGTTCAAGAATCATGAAAGAAAGTTGTATACATGGAAGAACCCTGGAGATACTTAAAGGTATCAGATAGATTATATAATGGTAAGACAGAGATTTAGGAACCAGGTTTTAAATTGTAAGACATTTCCAGGGGCAGATGTGGACTCTGACCACAATCTACTGGTTATGAACTGTAGATTAAAACTGAAGAAACTACAAAAAGGTGGGAATTTAAGGAGATGGGACCTGGATAAACAGAAAGAACCAGAGATTGTACAGAGTTTCAGGGAGAGCATAAGGAAACAATTGACAGGAATGGGGGAAAGAAATACAGTAGAAGAAGAATGGGTAGCTCTGAGGGATGAAGTAGTGAAGGCAGCAGTGGATCAAGTAGGTAAAAAGACGAGGGCTAATAGAAATCCTTGGGTAACAGAAGAAATATAGAATTTAATTGATGAAAGGAGAAAATATAAAAATGCAGTAAAGGAATACAAACGTCTCAAAAATGATATCGACTGGAAGTGCAAAATGGCTAAGCAGGCATGGCTAGATAACAAATGTAAGGAAGTAGAGGCTTATCTCACTAGGGGTAAGATAGATACTGCCTACAGGAAAATTAAAGATACCTTTGGAGAAAGGTGAACCACTTGCATGAATATCAAGAGCTCAGATGGAAATCCAGTTCTAAGCAAAGAAGGGAAAGCAGAAAGGTGGAAGGAGTATATAGAGGGCCTATACAAGGGCGATGTACTTGAGGACAATATTATGGAAATGGAAGAGGATGTAGATGAAGATGAAATGGGAGATATGATACTGCGTGAAGGGTTTGACAGAGCACTGAAAGACCTGAGTCGAAACAAGGCCCCCAGAGTAGACAACATTCCATTAGAACTACTGACGGCCTTGGGAGAGCCAGTCCTGACAAAACTCTACCATCTGGTGAGCAAGATGTATGAGACAGGTGAAATACCCTCAGACTTCAAGAAGAATATAATAATTCCAATCCCAAAGAAAGCAGGTGTTGACAGATGTGAAAATTACCGAACTATCAGTTTAATAAGTCACAGCTGCAAAATACTTACGCGAATTCTTTACAGACGAATGGAAAAACTGATAGAAGCCAACCTCGGGGAAGATCAATTTGGATTCCGTAGAAATGTTGGAACACGTGAGGCAATACTGACCCTACGACTTATCTTAGAAGAAAGATTAAGGAAAGACAAACCTACGTTTCTAGCATTTGTAGACTTAGAGAAAGCTTTTGACAATGTTGATTGGAATACTCTCTTTCAAATTCTGAAGGTGGCAGGGGTCAAATACAGGGAGCGAAAGGTTATTTACAATTTGTACAGAAACCAGATGGCAGTTATATGAGTTGAGGGGCATGAAAGGGAAGCAGTGGTTGGGAAGGGAGTGAGACAGGGTTGTAGCCTATCCCCGATGTTATTCAATCTGTATATTGAGCAAGCAATAAAGGAAACAAAAGAAAAATACGGAGTAGGTATTAAAACCCATGGAGAAGAAATAAAAACTTTGAGGTTCGCCGATGACATTGTAATTCTGTCAGAGACAGCAAAGGCCTTGGAAGAGCAGTTAAACGGAATGGACAGTGTCTTGAAAAGAGGGTATAAGATGAACATCAACAAAAGCAAAACAAGGATAATGGAATGTAGTCTAATTAAGTCGGGTGATGCTGAGGGAATTAGATTAGGAAATGAGACACTTAAAGTAGTAAAGGAGTTTTGCTATTTGGGGAGCAAAATAACTGATGATGGTCGAAGTAGAGAGGATATAAAATGTAGACTTGCAATGGCAAGGAATGGGTTTCTGAAGAAGAAAAATTTGTTAACATCGAGTATAGATTTAAATATCAGGAAGTCGTTTCTGAAAGTATTTGTATGGAGTGTAGCCATGTATGGAAGTGAAACGTGGATGATAAATAGTTTAGACAAGAAGAGAATAGAAGCTTTCGAAATGTGGTGCTACAGAAGAATGCTGAAGATTAGATGGGTAGATCACATAACTAATGAGGAGGTATTGAATAGAATTGGGGAGAAGAGGAGCTTGTGGCACAACTTGACTAGAAGAATGGATCGGTTGGAAGGACATCGAGCGATCACCAACTTAGTATTGGAGAGCAGCGTGGAGGGTAAAAATCGTAGAGGGAGACCAAGAGATGAATACACTAAGCAGATTCAGAAGGATGTAGGTTGCAGTAGGTACTAGGAGATGAAGAAGCTTGCACAGGATAGAGTAGCATGGAGAGCTGCATCAAACCAGTCGCAGCACTGAAGACTACAACAACAACAACAACAACAACAACAAAAGCAGCAGCATTGCTCGCAGCATTTTCAAAAATTGTTGAGGAAGTATTGTACTCAAGAGTGGTTAGCTATCTCAGCAGTAATGGGATACTTAGTAAATCACAGTTGGGATTTTAAAAATGCTGTTATACTGGGACAGCAATATACAATTTCACTGCCCACATAATAGATTCTTTAAATAGTAAAATGTCACCAATAGGAATTTTCTGTGACTTATCCAGAGCATTTGATTGTGTGAACCATGACATTATGTTACAGAAATTACAATTCTATGGTATAAATGGAACAGCATATGAGTGATGTAAGTCATACCTACAGAACAGGAAGCAAAAAGTTTCTTTATACAGTTTAAGTGATTTAAGGAAATTTCCCACCTCATCTAACTGGGGTGAAATTACATTAGGTGTTTCATAGGGTTCGATTATGGGCCCCCTTCTGTTCTTGATGTATGTGAATGACCCCCTTCTTATCTTAAATAAGAAGTTAAACTGACACTGTTTGCTGGTGATACAAGCATCATTATTAATCCAATAAAAGAAACTCCAATAGAAAATGATACAAAAAATGTCTTTGGAAAGTTATTGATTGGTTTCCTGCAAATGAACTTGCTCTGAACTTTGATAAAACACAGTAAATCCAATTTTCTACTGCAAGGAGTACAGTTCCTTCAATAAATATAGCACATCAACAGAAATCAGTAGCATGGTAGAGCATACTAAGTTTTTGGAGGTGCATATAAGTGATAATCTTAATTGGAAAGTTCATATTTTGGATCTCCTAAAGGGACTTGGTTCAGCAACTTTTGCGATCAGAAAAATTGCTAATTTTGATTATATAGAAATTAGCAAGCTAACATACTTTGCATACTTTCACTCTCTGATGTCATACGGAATAATATTTTGGGGTAACTCAACACTTAGGCAAAAAGTATTCACTGCTCAAAAGAAAGTGGTTAGAATAATAGTCACACGTCTTGAAGGCAACTGTTTAAAAGGTCAGGAATTCTTAGAACAGCCTCATAGTACATTTACTCAGTAACGAAATTTGTTCTCAACAACATGGAGGAGACTGGTGTTTAACGTCCCATCGACAACGAGGCCATTAGAGATGGAGCACAAGCTCGGATTAGTGAAGGATGGGGAGGAAATCGGCTGTGCCCTTTCAGAGGAACCATCCCGGCATCTGCCTTATGCATGGAAAGCCTAAATCAGGATGGCCAGAGACGGGTTTGAACCGTCATCCTCCTGAATGCTAGTCCAGTATGCTAACCACTGCACCACCTCGCTTGGTCTCAATAACCTGGACCAGTTTAAAAACAACAGTGACACTCATGATTATAACACCAGACAAAAGAAAGACTTACACTATCATCTACTTAACCTATCTTTGGCACAGAAAGGGGTAAGATATGCTGCTGTAAAATTTTTCGATAAACTACCACATGACATAAAATGTCTGACAGTCAGCAGTAAGTTTTGAAAATAAATTGAAATCATGTCTCCTTGGCAATCTATCTATACTGTAGATGAATTCTTGAATAGGAATAAATAAATCTATAGGTGTAATATATGCATTTTGTGCCATTTAAGGGTAACAAAAATTTTAAGCTTTAATACAGGCCCAGTAACTTAGCTGAGGGTGCTTCACAAAGTACTTAAAAGACACTTGTTCACCCAGATTTCTTGTTATTTTCAGAAGTCCTGGAATACCTAAACAAAAGCAGGATGTGCAAAGAAAACTTATAGAATGGGTTCACAGTTTAGGTAACACTAGAGCATGACATGTATGTAAAAAAAGGGGTCCAACAGCAGACAGTACAAGACAAATCTCAGCCATAATGTGAGTAATTATTCTTAAAATTTTAACAACACGATTTTACAAAACTGAGACATATGTGCAGGGATGGTTCCAACTGGTAGGTCATAGCTAACCAGCTGTCCCATCCTTGCCAAACTAGACCTGTATGTAAACACCTGTATATATGATTTATGTCTTTTTCTTATTAAATTGTACTACCACAAAATGTCCAACATCACTCTAACAGTGATCTTCAGTTGAATAATCTGCTGATGTTACTACTACTACTATTGCTATTGCTATTTATCTCCTCTCCCACCGTGCTACCCAAGTACAATGGAAACAGGAAACACATATGTGAAGTTCTAATGAAGGAAAAATATGCTCTCAGATTAACAAGAATGCCTTCTTCTTCTTCTTCTTCTTCTTCTTTCTTTTTTCTTTTTCTTTCTTTTTTTTTAATAACACCTGAGTATATTCAGTGATAGAAATGCCATGGTAAAGTAATGTGCCAACCTTCCAAACTGAAGGCCATAGTGGCATGTGAATTGAAGAAATACCCTAAAGACATATAGTTCTTAATTAAGTAAATATGGTGTAAGTTAAAGACATATGTAAATAGTTTCAATAACTGATAATTATTAGAAAGAAATTACCTTCCCACTCAGAATGTATGGATTCAATGTTCTGTGATTTTCTGGTACATCCGAAACAAGTTCTTCTGGTTGCCATTCTTTTATAAGTTGTTCTTTCTCCTGTATATATATTAGACACAATAATTTTAAAATTTTCCATCTTTCTCCAGCAAAAACATTCAGTAAAATCAATAGCAAAGCCATACTATACCTTTTTGGACAACTTCACCAGATCATTAGGATTGTAGCTTTTATGGAATATAAGCCATAGGACCCATAATCCCAAGAATATTTCCAGAACAAGATGATATGCTGGTACCTGTGAATGCAAGGAAATAACATTACTTCCACTGATACCATCCAACTATTTGTCCGCATAATTTGGGAGTCTAAAAACAGAAATAAATGGCATAATAAGAAAACAAATTATGCCAAAAGACAGACATAACTATCATTAAAAGCTATAATTAAATAGGCTAAATGAATAATACCATTAAACTAAAATATTTCTTGTGATCAATCCCTCAATTCATGGAGACAGAAATACTATGACTAGAGAATATTTGGAAGTTTATTACTTTATTATTTGGAGCCTGCATAAGCACCAACAGAGTGCAACAATTCAATAATAGTTACTAAAACAGCCTCATGTATTTATTTTTGGCAAGTTTCTCTTTCAGCCGATGCATATCTTGACCTGTTGTATGTTCCTGAAGGTTCTCCTTTATAATCAGATATACTGCCGTGAGCTCTAGTGTGTGCAGTGTACCATAGTAGTTAGCCATGCTGGCTGGTGTGCTGCAGGTCACCAGTTCAAATCCAACCATCAGCAATTATTTGTTATTTAGTATTCATCATTTCTGGAATGTTCTTGAAATATCTTATATTTATGATATTTGTATGATCAGGAGTATTTGAGGTTTGTATAAATACCAGCATTATGGAATATTCAATACTTGTATAAATAGCTATAAGCTCTGCACATGAGATCAGTTTTCTTCTGGCTGCACGTTGGAGTCAGTAATAAATGTGCTTTCAGTGCTAAGTGTCTTACTTCACTGACAACCTTGCCTTCAGCTTTGGACTTAATATTGGTATAGTGGTTTCAACATGACATAATTAGGTGGGGGCACTGGGTACCACTACATCAAACCATCTACATCAGTGTGGCTTCAAATAGGCAGAAATGCTGTTCAAGACAGCAAAATTGATGAAAGCATTCAGCTGAGTCACCATATACAACAGGTGGGATGAAATGTTGTGCATTGCAAATGTGTACTTTTACTTGGGAAGCTCAGTTCAACAGTGGTTTGAGAAAAATGAGGAGAAGCTTAATAGCTAGACGCAGTTTTTGCAGTTTCTAACATGCAATTCCCCCCCTCACTCCCCCCCCCCCCTCCCCCATGAACCATGGACCTTGCCGTTCGTGGGGAGGCTTGCGTGCCTCAGCGATACAGATAGCCGTACCGTAGGTGCAACCACAACGGAGGGGTGTTGAGAGGCCAGACAAACGTGTGGTTCCTGAAGAGGGGCAGCAGCCTTTTCAGTAGTTGCAAGGGCAACAGTCTGGATGATTGACTGATCTGGCCTTGTAACAATAACCAAAACGGCCTTGCTGTGCTGGTACTGCAAACGGCTGAAAGCAAGGGGAAACTACAGCCATAATTTTTCCCGAGGGCATGCAGCTTTACTGTATGATTAAATGATGATGGCGTCCTCTTGGGTAAAATATTCCGGAGGTAAAATAGTCCCCCATTCGGATCTCCGGGCGGGGACTACTCAAGAGGATGTCGTTATCAGGAGAAAGAAAACTGGCGCTCGACGGATCGGAGCGTGGAATGTCAGATCCCTTAATTGGGCAGGTAAGTCAGAAAATTTAAAAAGGGAAATGGATAGGTTAAAGTTAGATATAGTGGGAATTAGTGAAGTTTGGTGGCAGCAGGAACAAGACTTTTGGTCAGGTGACTACAGGGTTATAAACACAAAGTCAAATAGAGGTAATGCAGGAGTAGGTTTAATAATGAATAGGAAAATAGGAATGTGGGTAAGCTACTACAAACAGCATAGTGAACGCATTATTGTGGCCAAGATAGATACGAAGACCACACCTACTACAGTAGTACAAGTTTATATGCCAACTAGCTCTGCAGATGACGAAGAAATTGATGAAATGTATGATGAGATATAAGAAATTATTCAGGTAGTGAAGGGAGACGAAAATTTAATAGTCATGGGTGATTGGAATTCGAGAGTAGGAAAAGGGAGAGAAGGAAACATAGGAGGTGAATATGGATTGGGGCTAAGAAATGAAAGAGGAAGCCGCCTGGTAGAATTTTGCACAGAGCACAACATAATCATAGCTAACACTTGGTTTAAGAATCATGAAAGAAGGTTGTATACATGGAAGAACCCTGGAGATACTAAAAGGTATCAGATAGATTATATAATGGTAAGACAGAGATTTAGGAACCAGGTTTTAAATTGTAAGACATTTCCAGGGGCAGATGTGGACTCTGACCACAATCTATTGGTTATGACCTGTAGATTAAAACTGAAGAAACTGCAAAAAGGTGGGAATTTAAGGAGATGGGACCTGGATAAACTGAAAGAACCAGAGGTTGTACAGAGTTTCAGGGAGAGCATAAGGGAACAATTGACAGGAATGGGGGAAAGAAGTACAGTAGAAGAAGAATGGGTAGCTTTGAGGGATGAAGTAGCGAAGGCAGCAGAGGATCAAGTAGGTAAAAAGATGAGGGCTAGTAGAAATCCTTGGGTAACAGAAGAAATATTGAATTTAATTGATGAAAGGAGAAAATATAAAAATGCAGTAAAGGAATACAAACGTCTCAAAAATGATATCGACTGGAAGTGCAAAATGGCTAAGCAGGCATGGCTAGATAACAAATGTAAGGAAGTAGAGGCTTATCTCACTAGGGGTAAGATAGATACTGCCTACAGGAAAATTAAAGATACCTTTGGAGAAAGGAGAACCACTTGCATGAATATCAAGAGCTCAGATGGAAATCCAGTTCTAAGCAAAGAAGGGAAAGCAGAAAGGTGGAAGGAGTATATAGAGGGTCTATACAAGGGCGATGTACTTGAGGACAATATTATGGAAATGGAAGAGGATGTAGATGAAGATGAAATGGGAGATATGATACTGCGTGAAGGGTTTGACAGAGCACTGAAAGACCTGAGTCGAAACAAGGCCCCCGGAGTAGACAACATTCCATTGGAACTACTGACGGCCTTGGGAGAGCCAGTCCTGACAAAACTCTACCATCTGGTGAGCAAGATGTATGAAACAGGTGAAATACCCTCAGACTTCAAGAAGAATATAATAATTCCAATCCCAAAGAAAGCAGGTGTTGACAGATGTGAAAATTACCGAACTATCAGTTTAATAAGTCACAGCTGCAAAATACTAACACGAATTCTTTACAGACGAATGGAAAAACTAGTAGAAGCCAACCTCGGGGAAGATCAGTTTGGATTCCGTAGAAACACTGGAACACGTGAGGCAATACGACTTATATTAGAAGAAAGATTAAGGAAAGGCAAACCTACGTTTCTACTTAGAGAAAGCTTTTGACAATGTTGACTGAAATACTCTCTTTCAAATTCTAAAGGTGGCAGGGGTAAAATACAGGGAGCGAAAGGCTATTTACAATTTGTACAGAAACCAGATGGCAGTTATATGAGTTGAGGGGCATGAAAGGGAAGCAGTGGTTGGGAAGGGAGTGAGACAGGGTTGTAGCCTATCCCCGATGTTATTCAATCTGTATATTGAGCAAGCAATAAAGGAAACAAAAGAAAAATACGGAGTAGGTATTAAAACCCATGGAGAAGAAATAAAAACTTTGAGGTTCGCCGATGACATTGTAATTTTGTCAGAGACAGCAAAGGACTTGGAAGAGCAGTTAAACGGAATGGACAGTGTCTTGAAAAGAGGGTATAAGATGAACATCAACAAAAGCAAAACGAGGATAATGGAATGTAGTCTAATTAGGTCGGGTGATGCTGAGGGAATTAGATTAGGAAATGAGACACTTAAAGTAGTAAAGGAGTTTTGCTATTTGGGGAGCAAAATAACTGATGATGGTCGAAGTAGAGAGGATATAAAATGTAGACTGGCAGTGGCAAGGAAAGCGTTTCTGAATAAGAGATATTTGTTAACATCGAGTATAGATTTAAGTGTCAGGAAGTCATTTCTGAAAGTATTTGTATGGAGTGTAGCCATGTATGGAAGTGAAACAAGGACGATAAATAGTTTGGACAAGAAGAGAATAGAAGCTTTCAAAATGTGGTGCTACAGAAGAATGCTGAAGATTAGATGGGTAGATCACATAACTAATGAGGAAGTATTGAATAGGATTGGGGAGAAGAGAAGTTTGTGGCACAACTTGACCAGAAGAAGGGATCGATTGGTAGGACATGTTCTGAGGCATCAAGGGATCACCAACTTAGTATTGGAGGGCAGCGTGGAGGGTAAAAATCGTAGAGGGAGACCAAGAGATGAATACACTAAGCAGATTCAGAAGGATGTAGGTTGCAGTAGGTACTGGGAGATGAAAAAGCTTGCACAGGATAGAGTAGCATGGAGAGCTGCATCAAACCAGTCTCAGGACTGAAGACCACAACAACAACAACATGCAATTCAACAAAACCCGACATTTTAATTTCACAGAATGGGCATATGTTTAGTGAAACTGAACAGTTCAAATATCTAGGTGTTCAGATAGATAGTAAACTGTTGTGGAAAGCCCACATTCAGGATTTCGTTGAAAGACTTAATGCTGCCATTTTTACTATTCAAACAGTATCTGAAGTAAGTGATAGTTCGACATGAAAAGTAGTCTACTTTGCTTATTTTCATTTGCTTATGACATATGGTATTATATTTTGGGGTAAGTCTTCCCAGACTCAAATGATATTTTTAGCTCAGAAATGGGCAGTTTGGGCAATAAGTGGTATAAGTTTGCGAACCTCTTGTTTACCCCTGTTCATAAGTCTGGATATTCTAGCTTTGGCCTCTCAATATATATATTATTTACTGTCATTTCTTGTTAACAATATCAGCTTATTCCCAAGAATTAGCAGATTTCAGGCAATTAATACTAGGCAGAACTTCAATCTGCATTTGGATCACACTTCCTTGAGTCTTGTGCAGAAAAGGTGTGCAGTATACTGCTGCATCCATTTTGAATAAGCTACCACAATAATTCAAAGATCTTAGCAGCAATTCGTGCTGAAGTGTTTCCCCATGGGTCACTCCTTCTATCCTGTCGAGGAGTTCCCTGAAAAATTAAGCTGATTCCTGTGTTATATTGTTGATTGTGTTTACATAAACTTATGGCGTGTCTTTTTTTGGATTCATAAATATTTTATTTTATCTGCCATTACTTTTAAGTTGTAATTTCATGTACTGACATGTTCCATGACCTAAGAGATTTGCTCCTCAATTTGGTCCTATAGAACTAGATGTGAAAAATAAAAATAAAAAAATTCCAGGCCAAACTGAAGAAAACATCTGGTGACAGTCACCAGCAAGTCCTCTTAGTAGATGAACAATTGAAAAACAGAACCCAATAACATGGTGAACCAACACAGTCATACAGACAGAGTAGTGTGGCCCTTTGGACCATAGTAAATCTGAATATGACAGAAGCCAACGAAACCTCACACTTTGTGAAGGGAGTCACAGGGGACATGTATGAAGTTCTTCTGGAAAGGACATCACAACAGAAGAATTCATCATGTAGTGACAGTGCATCAAGGAAATGCAACAGAAAAAGAGTCAGATGAAAGAGCTATGTTTGACTCCCAAGTGTAGTCCCTCTGGCAATTGCGGCACGGCACATCACCAATACCTCACTTCTCTCACATACCAGCTTGTAAGAGAAGACACATGGCATTTTACGGGAGCCAGAACTGTCTAGCCGAGTACATAAGAGGTAGCAACCATGAACATTAACCCTATACAACAGGAGGTAACAGAGAACAACAGGAGGTTTATCAGTCTTTGGTACCAATCCTCACTACCAGTGCAATGTCCTTTGAAGATTTAACTTGGCCATCTCTGACATACACCACCACTGCCAATAGCATCCAATCAAGACAGGTACAACCAATTCCTCTGGTTGGTTGGTTTTTTGGAGTTAAAGGGAACAAACTGCGATGTCAGTAGTCCCATCATCCTGTATCTATCAAACAAGGAATAATCCTCAAAGGGAGGATACAAAACACAAATCCTGGGAAGCCTGATGGCAACAAAGATACAATAAGACAGAGATAAAAAAAAGGGAGAAGCAGGAGAGGAGTGAGAGGGAGTAAGATGAGCGAGTCTCTGCCCAGAATGCTGTTGGAGGGCCCTGGGCTATGGCATGTTCATTCCCTGAGATCCCAATACGATCAGGGGTCCAAACAAAGATGACGGGCCATCCAGATGATCAGAAAGAAGATTCTGGATGTTTGCGACTAATGGGTGATGATGGTAGCACTCATCTATAGGCTGAAGGCTGCTCAGGGAATCCCAGTACATTAGAAACATCTTCCATCTGTACGAACGAGCATGGCTAAGGGTCTGTTTGATGGCCACCAATTCTGCAGTGAAGACACTGCATCCACTCAGCAGGGATCATATAGTTCACTCCACCTTGCGTGTACGTATGTAAAGCCGGTTCCATCCATCGACTGTTGAGCTGTCAGTGTACATTGCTTCTGTACCTGGAAACACACTGAGAACAGCGACCAACGGGCGGCAAAAAAACCATGAGGTCAACTGAATTTTTCCATCCAAAGGATAAATCAAGACAAATCTGAGGTCAGGGTACACATCATGGGGATGTACCTGGCACTGAGGAAGTTGGAGTTCAGAGCATAGGCGCTGTATTTGAACTGCAATTGTGACCCCAATTTTGGGTCCCCATGGTGGGAGGTGAATCTCCCTACTAGGAAAAAGGACATGTTAGCTCAGATGCTCAGGGAAATTGCGAAGGTGCGTAGCATAACTGAGTAGCTCTTGTTGCCACCTGATCTGTAATGGAGTGACCCCAGCCTCCTCAAATAGGCTGTTCACAGGGCTATTTCTAAAAGCTCCTGTTGCAAGTTGGACCCCACAGTGGTGTACTGGGTCCAATGGCCATGATGCTGAGGTCGATACCGAATCGTATGCCAGACTCCCATAATCGAGATGGGACAGTATCAGAGTTTTGTAAAGCCACAGAAGGGTAAAGTGGTCTGCACTCCAGCTGGTGTTACTGAGGCAGTGAAGTGTATTACGGGGTAGCCAGCACTTTTGCTTAAGATGGGAAAGACACATCAACTGGGCATTGAAGACCAGTCCCAAAAAGTGGTAAGGCTCCCCCATATCGAGTAATTTGTGGTTGAGGTAAAGTTCTGGTTGTGGACGAACAGTACAACATCTACAGAAGTGCATAACCCAAGTCTTGGCAACTGAAAGCAATGGGTGAGGGCCCATGACTGCCTTTTGAATGGTGCCCTGCAGTCAGCGTTCAATCAACAACCACACCAAAGGAGCAACAGTAAAAGCAAAAATAATCGGCATACAAAGAGGGTTATACTGAGGACTCCACAGCTGCTGCTACATCTGATGGCCACTACAGAGAGAGAGAGAGAGAGAGAGAGAGAGAGAGAGAGAGAGAGGGGGGGGGGGGGTGTTACTCAACACAGAGCCCTACGGGACACTGTTTTCTTATATATGGGATATGGTGGGTACTGTGGTAAGCACCAACTTGTATCTAGAAAGTACAGTGAGACAAGAAGTTCTGGACAAGAATTGAAAGCACACCCTGCAGACCCCACTCATGTAAGGTATCAAGGATGTGGTATCACGTGCATTTGCAGGTCGAAGAAGACAACAATAATGTGTTGACATTTGGTCAAACTCATGGCAAACAAAGTTATCAGCACTAGAACGGCCTTAGCGAAAACCACCTTGGACTGGTGCCACAGGTCCCGAGACTCAAGCAGCCTACACAACCACCAGTTCACCATGTGTTCGAGTGTAAAGAACATTGGTGAGGCAAATTGGGTGATGCCTGTCCAGCTCTAGGTGGTGCTTACATGGTTTCAGCACTGGGATGATGATGCTTTCTTGCCACTGCGATAGGAACTCACTCTCACTTCATATATGGTTGAAGATAATAAGGAGATGACACTCACAATCCAGCGATAGGTGTTTTAGCATTTGGCTTTGGCTACAGTCTAGCCCTGGGGCTGTATCAGGGCAAATGACTAAGGAACTGAAGAATTCCCACTCACTGAATGGAGCATTATATGGCTCCAGGTGGTATGTAGTGAAGGATAAGTGCATTCGCTCCAACTGCTGTTTGAGGTCATAAAAGGAAGGTTGATAGTTCTCAAACACAGAGGCTGGAGCACAGTGCAGAGCAAACTGTTCAGTGACAGCATTTAGGTCTGTGAAGACAGCACTGTTCAAGGAAATACCACATGCACCTGCAGAGGACTGGTATCCGTAGAGGCATCTGATCATCAACCAATCCTGTGGAGGAAGGATCTGTGGTCCAATGGTTGAAACATGCCGTTCCCTGTAGTCTTGGTTCTGTCATTTTATTAGGTGACGTATCCAGGCTTGGAGCTATTTAAAGGCAATGAGTTGCACCACCAATCAAGCTGCTTACGGCATTGCAGAGCACACCTGTTATCTCTAATAGCCTTGGTGATTTCAGAGGTTCATCAAGGTACTGTTTTCTGATGGGATGATCTTGAAGAATAAATGATTGCTAAGTTGGCTGCTGATAGGATGGCTGCTGTTGTACTCTGGACAGCCACATCAATACCTCCATGTAGCAGGGAGCTAAGGACTACACTGGAGGTGAAATCATCACAGTTGGCATTGTTGAGAGCCATCCTGAGTAGGTGCCAAGGGGGGTGATGCTGAGGGAGGAGAGGGAGATAGGGAAGTGGTCACTATGACACAGGTCATCGTGGACACTCTAGTGGTCAGATGGGAGAAGACCAGGCCTGCAAATGGAAAGATCCATGGCCGAGTAAGAGACACTTCACCATCAGGAGGAAGATAAACATTACAGATGGTAGAATCCTAAGATGCCGTTACCCGAACAGCCTTAGCCTCCAAAGTTGTATCAGGAGGCACGAGTTCACATCCACAACATATGTACCCGCTCCACCCAACACCCTATCACAGTCAGCACTATTCTCAAAATAGCCCTGGTATCTGTTGAGGTCAGGGATCCACATTGATGGAAAATGTCCTGATGGGAAATGCAGTAGGGAGGTGCTTAAGAAATTTCATTTAGTCAGGTAGTGGAAAAAACTGCTACAATTCCACTGGAGAATCATGCTGTCGTTACATTGTGAGGTCGTGGAGGGACCAAGATGGTAGGCCCAGTGTCACTTGCTGCCACTGGTTGAGAGGTTATGGTATCAACACAAATAGGTTCCGAGACACATTGTCCGTTGCAATCTGACATCTCAGGAGCCACCAGGATCTCTGCTTCAACCACAGAAGCAGAACATGCAGGATCTGGTGGCATGGGGGGCTCCTCTGAATTAGTTTCATGGACTGAGGAAGGTTGCAAAGTCATATAACCAGCAGCCTGTGGCTCCCTCAGCCATTGGCTGGTATCTAGTTGTAGAACAGCAGAAATATTGGAGGGGAGTATCCCAAGGGACTCCTTCCTGGTGTAAGAAGCCAAAGAAGGGCGATGCATCTCTGGCTGGGGAATCGGGATTGATGCCCCTGGCGGGTGGGGAGCCATTGCTCCTACAGTGTGTGTGTGGGAAGGAGCAGGAGAGCCCCCAACCAGCAAGGGGGCAGGCATGGTCGAGTAACACTTAGGCCTGTAGTACGAGGCATAATCGGCAAGAGTACTGTTGCCAGAGGGTGACGTCATAGCTGTAGCATACAGCATTGTCATGCTGCAGGAAGTAGACACTTGTAGTGTTTTTTTGGCCTCATGGTATGTTAGTCTGTCCTGAGTCTTATATTCCCGTATTTTTTTCTCTCTCTGAAAGATAGCGCAGTCTGATGAGGAGGGAGAATGTTGGTCTCCACAGTTGACACAGATGGGGGGAGGGGCACACGCAACATTTGTGTGCAACAGTCATCCACAATCCTTACAGATTGGGCTGGCATTGCAACACGAAGATGTGTCCGAATTTCATGTGTTTGAAGCACCGCATCCGGAGGAGAGGGGGCGGGAGGCAGGAGATTTCACGTCACATCAGTATACCATCACCTCGACCTTTTCAGGCAACGAACTGCCTCAGAGGCCATGATGAAGGCCCCAGTAGCAAGCTTACTGTCCTTTGCCCCCTATTGATATGATGGACAAAGTGTACACCATGTCGCTCCAAGTTGGCATGCAGCTCATCATCAGACTGAAAGAGCAGCTCATGACTGAAAATGATGCCCTGAAACAGATTTAGACTATTATGGTGAGCAATAGTCACCGGAATGTCATCCGACTTGTCGCAAGTGACCAACACCTGTGACTGGGTACAGGATGCTGTTTCAATCAGAATTAATCCACTCTATGTCTTAGAGATGGGTGCAAATTCTCCAAACATGTGCTCTTTTTTCTCTACAAAGAATAAATTAAGGTTCTTTGGCCAAAAAAGAATCCTCATCTGTCCCTGTACAAACCAGGTATTGGGGGGAGTATTTCTCTGCTTGTTGCTTAATCCTACATTCCTCCCATGACATAACCAGAGAAGGAAATAGTTTGGGGTTGTATCTGAAGAGACAGACGGGGCCATATTATCACCAGCATGAGAAAGTTTCATCTGTAAGGCATCTGCCATGGTGCCACCCACTCTGAACGGGGGCTCTCCAATGGGTGCCACCCAGCCTCTGGTGAGTAATCCATTGCTTGAAGTCCTGGTACCTGTCATGATGGGCAGGTACTCCTTGGCATAGGTAGGAAGTTTCCAGCTCAGGCACCAACAGTGTGATCCCTGAATGGTCAGGGAGCTACTTCCAGGCAAGTACTTGAGACGAACACCCCCCCCCCCCCCCACACACACACACATACAAAGGGATGGCTACCATGTTGGTTCTGGGCATATTGTGTGCTATCCTATTAGAAAGGAAGGGTGCTAAGATGGGAAGGCACAAAGAAGTAACATACACCACACTGGGAGACCTTCCCTGCTTGATCTACACTTCTGAAAAATTTGGAAAAGTGATGGCAGGTCAAACCCACAAAGGGGACCTTGTATTGATTAATGTCAAGATGTAGACAGCAGTGGGAGTGCAAAGGAGAACCAAGGTCCTAAACCACATACCATGTCCAGCTGTGTCTGCACTAGAAACACCATCTGATGGAAAGGGAGAGGAGGACAGGGATGGTGGAAGTGTACACTTGCAGCACATTAATGCTGCAAAGGATGGTGCCCCATTGTAGCAAGCACATACTCACATAGAGTTGTGATCCCCCTGGGGTAATCAACTCCTCTGCCAAGTAAAACAGCCAGCAGACAAACAGACATTTGGAGGATAAAGAACAAAATGCAGGTATTTTTTTGTTGTAAGTGCCCTGGACATGTTGTGCACTACTGCAGAGAGAGAAAATACATGTCTGACTACTATGATGCAAGACATAAACCATCACAACAGTCCTAATAGCACCAGTTGACTGCAGCCACTTATAGTCGACATGTGGGCGAAGCTAATCACTGCATTTGGATGTAGTCGTACACCAACATGCCCTAGCCATTCCCTGTTGCTGTACAGATGTACCAGACACTTACCTGGCTACCAAAGTCATGGAAACTAAGCGAGGTGACAACCTATGGTGGTGAAGCCACCACATATGAAAATACTCCATGGATAACAGGCACAAGATGCCAGGACATCATCATTGATGGGCTACTTGTGCGGACACTAGCTGAGTCAGACTTCCTTTCTCGGTAACATTAATTGCTTGTAGTCGTCAGCTAAAGGAAACTATGTTTTGTGATACAAAAGTGATTGTGCAGAATGTCACAAATGGAAAGTACATCTAGACGATGGAACAAGTACTGCCAAGAATAACCATCAATGACAGAATTTAGCCTTTGAATTTGTCATTTTAACAGAATGCAGTCGTCATAATGATATTCTCAGATGGGACTTCTTACAGGGATCACAAGCAGTCAAAGACTGTGACAGATCAGAGCTCCAGACTGACAAAGCTATTCCAACACATACACAGAACAAAGATTGCTATGTGCGGTTGCTTGCATCATTCAGGAGAAGCACCATGGTAGTAATGGGCATGGCTGTTGAAGGGCAGCAGAACAGAGGGGCAGACAAGGCACGAAGTAGACCTAGAAAACACGAGATAGGCAAAGTCATTGTCAGGAAAGTGCAACGAGATGGGCATGACCCACACACAGAAGAAAGAGGCCCAGGAGGGTACCAGGGGACCAGGGCCAAGGGGGAATTATCTGCAGCAAGCAGAAAGGAAGGCAGAACAAAGGGCAACATGTCAGGAGGTGACACGCCTGGGCTCACAGAGTCAGAAAAGAAAAGAGCAACGACGTCACCATTAGACAAAGAAAGGGGGTCGAAGGAGTGGGTGGGAACCGTGGGCACAGAAAGCGATGCAGGTCTGAAGCAGGGTGGAGGTCGGGTAGGCTGGTGGCGTGCGAGCCGATGGCATGAGGTGTGTGGGCCAGTGGTGGACAGGTCAGTGGTGCTAGAGCTGGCCTTTCTGAAGCTGGGATGGGTGCATTGACCAGTGGCGAGGGCGGCAGTGGCACTGGAGCAGGCAGCATAGGAGCCAATGTTGTTGCAGGTGGAGGCATTGGAGTTGTGGGGGTGAAACTGATGGGGCCCTAGGCAGTGAAGCCAGTGGGTTTGATGGCATAGGAGCTAGTTCAGAGGAGGCTTCCAGGCTGAGGAGAATTGGCAGAGCCTAGAGAGACAGCAAGGTCAGAGAGGACAGTTGAACCAAAGAATGTGTCAGAACCAGAGAAGGCAGTGGAGGCCGAGGAAGCATTAGAGCAGGAGAGGGTATTGGAGTCCAAAGGTGAGTGAGAGCAAGGGGTAGACTGAAGTCTGAGGATAAGGCACTGGAGATGGTAGTGACAGTGGTGGAGCAGCTGCAGGCAGAGGAGGCAGAGACAGCCAGGAGAGAAGCACTGGGAAGTGCAGAGATGTGGAGAAGATGGTTCACTCCTGCAATGAATACAGGACACAAATCTGAACATTTTCGAGCTCTAGAGGAAATGGTGACAACTGTGCTGAGTTCTGAGCAGGGGTAAAGAGTTTGTGCATCGGCACAGGTGAGGTGCCATCGAAGAAGTTCAGTGGTGCACAGGTGGTGTTGCGTGAGGTGGAGAAGCTGTGCTGTCCTATCTGTGGCACATGGGGGCATTATCACCAATTAGTGCTGAGTCAAGCGAGCAATGCCCTGGCTGAGACTTGCAATTGCAGACCCAGTAGCTGGGAAAATTACAGCAGTGAAGTTCTAGTATGTGAGGAGCCATGTGGATCACAATGATGCTTTAGAGACATGTCCATGAAACAACAGTAGCACATGTAAGATCATTCCTCATAACCACTTTTATGTCTTGGTCTTTACAAGATGGCAGGGACAGCACATAATAAAGTTGTTCCACAGTTTACAATGAAAAAACACACACATAAACAGCTCATGCTCTGATGTGGAACAGAAAATAAGAGCCATTCTGATTGAATGATAGTTCTCACTATAGTCCAAATCGGTGTACAATCGATGTCTGGTTGATGTCCTAGACTGTGATCCAGCCAGTGTACGTGCAGAGTGGAGTCCTGTACCTCGCTGGATTGACATTCGGTTGGAGATCAGGGCAGTGCTGAAGGTGGCTGCTGATGAATGCTACAGATGGGGTTGGGTTGGGTTGTTTGGGGAAGGAGACCAGACAGTGAGGTCATTGGCCTCATCAGATTAGGGAAGGACGGGGAAGGAAGTCGGCTGTGCCCTTTCAGAGGAACCATCCCGGCATTTGCCTGGAGCGATTTAGGGAAATCACGGAAAACCTAAATCAGGATGGCAGGATGCGGGATTGAACCATCGTCCTCCTGAATGCGAGTCCAGTGTTGCTACTGACGGATTAGCTGCAAGAAGCAGCTGGCATTGATACTGGAGCAAGAGCAAATACTGCTAACTAGTGATCATGCAGTGTCTTCAGTATTTCCCTGAGGGTCACATCAGATCCAGAGATCCACTGATTCCCATTTGTTGAGTTCAGGAACATACCCAAGAGGAATGCCACTGCTGCAGCCGGGATTTGTATTAGATGCCCCAGAGGTAGTTTGTCACCTGCTTCCATTATTAGCATTTGTTACAGTGGCTCACACAGATAATTGGTGGTTGATCCCCAGAGCTGATACAGTGTTTTACCATGGGCCACTTGGTCTGTCTTTCTCCACACTGGATTTCAAAGAATATGAAAACTGTAAGTAGAATGACTGTCAATCGCCAACATTGTTCCTCGGTTAGACCACAGCCTATTGCCAATTTGGTAGTAGCTTCCTCCCTGCACTGTCTGTGGTGATAGTGAAGCATGATTCTTCACCAATGACACTAAGCTGTCCTTCCTGGACTGATTCAGATGCCTCCGTGCATTCGTATTTAGGGGTGAGTTGGGGCTGCTCGTGACACTTAGATATCCAAAATTCGTTTCAACCACCATCACTGGTATGCAGATTTCTTTTGTGTGTCTAAGAAGCTTTTTGCAGTCAACAAAAGCCTCACAGTTTTACTGAGCATCTTGACTGATGACTGAAACTTGTGTTATGGTCGTCTCTTCTCTCGAGGGTGCCTCTGTGCAAGTGCTGGTGACAGGGTGTTCACCAATCTTCCTACAGCACTCATCACTGCACCCGACCTCACTTGCTGCTCCCTCTAGCCATGAGCCCGACACTACTTCGGTCCTCCTGTCCCTTTGTAGCGATGATGCAGCCAGCCATGGACAGCCTGCCCTTCGAGGGTAGCGTACCTTGTCTACTGGTACTGAGGTCCCCACCTATGTTTCCTCCTGTGCTCCTACATGCATCACCATGCTCCTATATGCACTGCCATGCTCCAATGTGCACTACTGCGGGTGTCCACACATGTCCTTCAGCCAAAGTCCTCCAAAATATTAAAGTCCTGTCACTATTCCTCTGAGTGATGCCTACGTAGAGTCCAGAGATGGCCTACAATGTCTATGGAGCCTAAGTCCTAGAGACAATGGACGAACACTGCAGCTTGTAGACTCGGCAGTAAGTGGAAACTGAACATGACTTGGCTCTCTGAAGAGAACTGTCCACTGTATCTCAGTGCTCCAGTATTTAAGGTCACATTGACCAATCGCTATCCACACACGATGCCCATGGGATGGCACCTGCGGCCCCTTGCGGACCTCGGTATAGCTTAGTTTGTACCACCAACCCAAACAGCTGCTGTGCTACAACTGTTTCGAGTGCGGCTTATTGACCACAGTGAGATACTCACTGGAGTCGTGAGCACCATCACCACACGTTCTTCATGCTCAGGTTTTCCTCTTCCTTCAGTGACTTTTCTTCAAATGTTCTGGTCCATTTCTTCCTTGTGCATCACTGAAGTCACAGCCTACAACAGCTTCTTCTATCTGATGTGCCCTCTCCATGGGCCTCTTCCCTGTCCTCCAGCATCCTTGCTTGCTCATAACCGTTCTCCACTTTTTGGTGCCTCTGTCACACTCACAGCCACCTCTCCACCTCCTGTTCATTTCCTCCTTCCCTCCACCCATCGACATCCGATGGCTTCACCATCTCTTTTTAAGGGGTAGGGGCTGAAGTATCTGGTCACTTGCCTGGCAACATACCACAACAGAACACACACGTGGCTGGCCAGTTTCCATACCCTCGGCATCCTCTGTAGCAATCCCAACTCTGACCAGACAAGCCACTCTGTGTATGCACCAGATGAAAACAGCAACACATACCACTGTGTACAAGTCAGAGGGTAACAGCAACATGCGTATCCCTCTGTGCACACGCCAGACTCCAGTGGGCTACACAAGTGGTATCAGCATTGCCTGCCAGTACCATGCACCATGACCTCGGCACTATAATCTGTCCACACACCACACGAAGTGCATCCACATGATCCTCACTGACATCCTTCTTCTGGACTATTTAAGATGCTCCACAACTACTAACCAGCAGCATTCGCTCCCATGCTGGCTTCAACACCAACTGCTCTTTGCGGCTCATCCATTGGTAGTGATTCTCAGCAGCAGTCTTCAGTGCCATCTTTATCTCTGACTGGATGTGACCCAGTGCTGCCCCAGACTTCAACCAACAAAACAACCTGCCTTTACTGACTGAACCAGACACCAACCCAGACATCAACCGGATAATCATCTAGGACATCAACCAGAAATTGACCAGACACTGATGAGGACACTGATTGTGACTAGTGAGAACTTGGTCATTCTACCGAAAGTGGCTCTTATTTTTTATTCTGCTGCAGGACCATGAACTGTTCATCTGTGTGTTGTCTTCGCCCCCTCATAGAGACCAAGCCATAAAAAAATGTGTCTGATGGCAAGAACAAGTGGACATTGTGCAGTACATGTACACTCCAAGAACTACTCAAAATTACTACGAAAAGTCATTATAAACTCAAGAAACAGGTACACTGTGTCAGAAATCAGTAGTTCCGAGAACAGACTTAAGGGCTAGATGGACTGTAGTGAAATGAGACATAAGACAAGCAGTCACAGGATAGGATAGGATAACATCTCTATTGCATCAAATGGAAGGGCTTTAAATGATCAGGATCACATGTATGAGATACGTCAAATAACCATTTTCTAATTATAGTAGACAATATAGGGACAAACAGTTCAAGAGAAAAATCACAGCAGTATATTGAAAACGCATTCTCATAAAATTCAATCAAGAGTGTATCACTTACTTCTCCTTCTGAAATTAAGAAAATTATATGTTCTTTCAAAAATAAAAGCCCATATGAATTTGATGGTGTTCCCAACAGAGATATCAATAACTACTGACCTATTTTACTGCTGACATCATTTTCCCAAATTTCTGAGAAGATGATGTATTCTAGAAGAGTATCTCACCTGAGGAACAATAACAACATCAAAAACCAAAGTTTGGATTTCAGAAGAGTTGCTCTACCGAGTATGCCATTGACACGTTCATCCACAAAATTTTACAACCATTAAATAACAAAACAGTGCCTATTGGTATTTTCTATGACACACAATATTCTCCTAGATAATTGAGGTTTCGTGGGACTGATGGTACAGCCAACCAATGGATAATGTCTCACTTTATTAAAAGAATGCAGAAAGTTGTATATTATTCTGACTGGGGAGAAATCACATATGGGATTCCCCAAGATTCAATTTAGGTCTGCTTTTGTTCCTCATATATATTAAACTTTCGCTACTTGAGAGAGAGTCTGCATGAAAAATGAGTGATCATAGAACAATGGAACTTTGTGAAAACATTTGTAAGGATATGTGGAAGAGAAATGACAAATAAACCAATGAAACAAACACATTTTAATTTCGACATGAGAGGGTTCAAATTTGGTGATCTTAGTAGCCACGAAACAATTGGTCAATTATTCAGTTTTCTCCAAATGTGTTACAGAGTAACCGAGTGACCTCATAAGCAATGTGAAGTGGAGCTCCACATGCATCAAAACAGCTGTGTCCACAGCACCTCTCTCTCACAGAGCATGGATTATGTGGTGAGGGAAATCAGAGTAATGTGTGCCATTCACACTGCATTTCCTTGGTCCTTGGAATCTGAATTCCTCAAAGAAAAATGGACCAATCATGAACTTTGCTGTGAAGCCACAAAACAACAGTGATGCATTCACTATGCAGGTGAATTTCATGAATATTCGCTGGTGGTGAAAATCCCAAAATGCAACAACTGTAAGTGTTCACTGCCCCAGTGAGCGTAAAGTATGTTTCATCAATACACAAAATTTTCCAAGGTCACATATTGTCAACTTCGGCCCTTGAAAGAAATGTAAGAGCAACATTTAGTTGAATGTCTGCATCACACGCTAAAAGTTGGTGAATAATGAAGTTTGCACGGATACATGTCAAAACCGTTCGCAGCACTTTTCAAATGATGGCCAATGGAAATGTTCAGCTATCGTAACAGCTCCTGCTCTTCTTGAAGATTGCACATTCTCAGCACTCTCAGCCATGACAATAGTAACTTTTTAAACAATTTGCGGTGCAACTGTCCATCAGCTTCTCCCATGAGCATTTCCCAAATCGCCAGTTAATTCGAACTTCCGAATAATGTTCTTCAAACAGAGTGAAGGAGGAGGACTTCTCTGTATTCCTTTAATGAGTCAATACTCACAAAGAGCAGCAGCACTATTGCTGTTGTTCTCATAAAACAGCTTTACAAGTTAAGCCCTGCTCACTTTGCCCAGATCCATGTCGATTGTCAATAGCCGTAATATGCACGGACTTTTTGTGTTTCTACCCTACATTGTCATTCCAGTACCACTGCCTAATGGCAAATGATGACAATAGTACGACTACAAACACATTCCTGCAACGTACAATCTGAGCATCATTCCTATAAGGTTGGGTACCCATATGGTAAATAGTTTTCCGTCTGCACAGGCACACGTAGCGAAAGTTTAATTTTAACCAGCCCGTACAAGCAGAATAAGTTCTTTTTGCGGCTGAAACTAGTACTGTAATCAATCCAAGCACACATACAGCAACTGAAGAAATGATAAACAATGCAAAACATGTTCAGTTCTGCACATATAGAGGTATAACACCAATTATAAGTGTAACACTTGGTGAGGGAATAACAAATATGGTGGAAACTTCAAATTCTTAGTTGTCCATATTGATGAGTTTTTAAATAGGAAAAAGCACATTTTAGAACTCCTAAAACAACTTAGTTCAGCCACATTTGTACTTAAAATCACTGCAAATCTTGGGAAGAGACAAGTCAGTAAGCTGACATATTTTGCATATTTTCACTCAATAATGTTCTGGGGTAACTAATCATTAAGAAAGAAAGTCTTCATTGCTCAAAAATGTGCTGTAAGAACAATATCAAACAATGGAAAATCAAGGATGGAATGTAACAATATTCTGAGAAGGAAAGTTGCCATTCACCATATAGCGGAGATGCTGGGTCACAAAAAAATCACACTTAAAGCTTTCGGCCAATGGCCTTTGTCAACAATAGACACACATACGTAAAAACATACACTCATGCAAATGCAACTCACACACACGACTACAGTCTCAGGCAACTGTGGTTTCAGTTTACTGAGACTGCAGTCGCGTGTGTGAGTAGCGTTTTGTGTGTGTGTGTGTGTGTGTGTGTGTGTTGCTGACAAAGGCCATTGGCCGAAAGCTTTAAGTGTGAAAAGCTTTTTCTTGTGCCTATCTGCGACTCAGCATCTCCACTATATGGTGAGCAGCAATTTTCCTTCTCAGTATACTGTAAGAACAATATGTGGCGCTTGACCATGATCATCTTGTAGACATCTGTTCAAGGAGATGGGCACTTTGACTACTGATTCACAGTATATTAATTTCATCATGAAGTTAGTTGTAAATAGTCCACTGCATTTCAAAACGAACAATGCTGTACACAACAATTACTACACCAGAAGAAAAAATGTCATTCTTTATGTCACATTGAGGTTGCCTTTAGCACAAAAAGGGGTGCATAATGCTGCAACCAAAATTTTGATCACTTACCCTGTGATATAAAATGTCTGACAGAAATCAACATAAATTTCAAAAACAAATGAAACAGTTTCTCCTTGACAACTCCTTCTATTCCATAGAAGTATTTCTATTAATGTAATGTGTAGAAGGTAGTGAGTAGGAATTAATAACTCACATCTGTATGTCGCTTTTTTCCTTAAAAAATCTTAAATGACAAGCGTGTAGCCATATTTACAAAATAATATCTGACGTGAAAGAAAAATGACTTGTTCCACATCATCATGATTTACTGTGCAAATGAACCCTGGAACGTGAAGCTAACTTACTTCAGTACAGTTTCTTCCATCCGAACAATGTGGTTATAAAGCTACATCTATTGCATTTGTTGTATATACAGAAGAGTACTGCACACTTTCTAGAATGATATATAAGAATGTGAGGTCAACACACTGGTTATTTCTCTGCTATGTGTTTGGGAAATGGATGTAACCGTTCCTTTGAAACAAGTACATGCGGTCAACAGCAAACATAATAAGAGTCAATTTAGTGTAATGACAATTTAAGAATTCTGAGTGTATTAAATAATGGTTCATACTGTCACACCACAGGTCACAAGAATGCTGTGTTATTGGGTAAAAAGTGCCCTGTTATTTAACTGTTGACCTACAATGTCATACTACATGACAGCAAAGAATAAAAGCATACAAAGCAATCCAGTATATAGGAGTTGCTCATGGTGGACAATAAACTGATTGTAGAGGTAAATGTAGTGACAAGGGACTGACCCAGGGTCTGTTGTCAAAATCTAGGCACCCGCTACCATTCATGAGCTCAGCACTTAACGCCACACTAACAGCTCCGCCCATCGCTGGGGCAGCAACTTTCATTTCAAGACATTTCGACGACACTTGTCAGGCCACGTATATGACTTCAGCTGCAACAAGACCGGCCTCAGTGTGAATAAAAGCTGTTCATGCAGCCAGGCTGGGATGCTGACACAGCTGGGCTTTGAATTGGTGTATGCTGTGCATTGGCCAGTGCCGTGAGGCTGGCGAGGCTGCCACCCATTCCACTGCAGGCTGCTGTTACCACTGACAGTCGAACCAACGCCCTCCTAGTCACCGAGCTGTGGACACCTTGCATTGCCCATCAATCGCCTCAGCTGTGCAAGACTCAGCCACCACACCAGCAGTATAACAACATAAAGTTGCTACATTTGATGCAGTACGGGCTAGTATGCCAACCATGCAAGGCTTTGGCGCTACTGGGACAGTAGCTATTAGCATCTTCTTGACACCTCTTCTCGATAGTGTGTGGCACAAGACCAACGTCTGAACATGCCTGCGAAACACGGACATCCATTTCAAACTACTGTAACTTTTTGGAATGATAAAGAGTTTACATGCCCACCATCTGTCTTGCTGCAGCCACCTTCACCTTTAACAGATTTCCGTAGCCCTTGTCAACCCAACAAACCCACAATGCCCTGGTAGAAAAGACATTGCCATCCTTACAAACAATAAGAACAGCTCTTCCACCCCTCTGCAGTGGTCACTGCACCCAAACTGTGTCATAAGTGTATTCAATTTCTTCACACAGCTGTAAGTGTGATCCCTTATCTCACGTTACTATTGAAACCACAATGTGACATCAACAGAATATGTAAGGAGTTGATAGTACTGTGTTTTATTGTAACTGAGAATTAGCTCTGAAACTGGGAACCCAGTACCTCATTTACTTAGGTACATTATTTGTTTTTCATTCAGTTCCTCATCTGGATATGTAACAATCAAGTATATACGAACTGAATTAAATGCATTAAATACAAATACAGAGATGGGCGCCTGCATCAACTCGGCTGGGTGGTTGGTTGGTTTGTGGGATTGGAGGGACCAGACTACAAGGGCCATCGGTCCCTTTTTCCACGAACTTTAAACACCCACAAAGAATAAAAATGAACAACGGAGACGACAAGGGACGACACAAGACAAGAAAGACACAGACAGAGACCAGACAAAAGGAATTAAAATCACAAAGAGTGCGACAGTGGTTGGCCGACCATGAAAACAAAAAAGGAAAAGCCAACCACCAAGAAACACACTAATAACCACAATCTAAAACCGGAGGCCAAAGGCCAGACTCAACACAAAAAAGGACACAAACTATTAGATTGAGCGATAAAAACCTGCACGAATAAAACTCAAGACTATATCTGTCATAGCGGTGGTGTCCGATAAAAGTGCAGGGAGCGTATCAGGCAGTGCAAACATCTGCCTGAGCGTGGTTAAAAACAGACAGGCCAACAAGATGTGGACCACTGTCAACACTGATCCACAGCGACAGAGAGGTGGGTCCTCACGGCGCAAGAGATGACTGTGCGTCAGCCAGGTGTGGCCAATGCATAGCCGGGAGAGAACAACTGAGTCCTTGCGGGAGGCTTGCAAGGAGAAGCGCCAGGCACCTGTAGTCGCCTTGCCTATGTAAAGTTTGTTGGGTGAAGGCAGGGTGCGCCATTCATCACCCCAGGCACCGAGTACCTTCTGCCGCAAAACTGACCAGAGATCACACTCCAAAATGTTATCTCCAAGGTCAATGCACCGACAGCCTGTTTCGCCAGCGTGTCAACATGTTCATTACCCGGGGTGCCAACATGACACGGGATCCACAGAAAAACGATGGAGCGGCCGCAACGGGCAACAGAATGGATGGACTCCTGGATAGCCACATCACCACACGAGAGTGAGGAAAACAGTGGTCGATAGCTCATAAACCGCTCAGGGAGTCACTACAGATAATGAAGGACTCACCTGAGCAGGGGCGGATGTGCTCTAGGGCGCGAGAGATGGCGACCAGCTCTGCAGTGAAAACACTGCAGCCAGCTGGCAACGAGCGTTGTTCATAATGATTCCGCAGAGTAAGAGCATAACCTATGCGACCAGCAACCATCGAACCATCGTCGGTACAGACCACATCAGAGTCTCAAAATGAGGCAAGTATAGAAAGAAAGCGGGGGCGGAGGGCCTCAGGAGGGACTGAGTCCTTCGGTCCCAGTGCCAGATCGAGCCGAAGGCATGGGCAGGGCACACACCACGGGAGTATACGTAGAGAGGCCTGGAAAAGAGGCGGAAGAGGGAAAACCTCAAGCCAGAGAGAACTGCCCTGATGCGAACTGCAATCGTACACCCTGACGGGGCCGCCGTTCCGGAAGATGGACGACCAAGTTGGGGAACAGCAGATGGTAACTGGGATGTCCAGGCAAGCTACAAACTTGTGCAGCATAAGCGGCAAGCATTTGGTGGTGCCGGATCTGCAATGGAGGGACACCAGCCTCCACAAGGATGCTGTTGACAGGGCTTGTCCGGAAAGTTCCAGTGGCGAGTCGAATCCCGCTGTGAATGATGGGGTCAAGCAACCATAACGTGGAAGGTGATGCCGAACTGTAAGCCAGGCTACCATAATCTAAATGGGACTGAATTAAAGCCTGGTACAGCTGGAGAAGGGTAGACGGATCAGCACCCCAGCTGGTGTGACTCAAACAACGAAGAGCATTAAGATGCTGCCAGCACGTTTGTTTAAGCTGGTGAATATGAGGCAGCCAGGTCAACTGGGTATCAAAAACCAATCCCAAAAAGCGATGCGTCTCCACCACAGCAAGAGGTTCGCCATCAAGATAAAGCCATTGCTCAGGGTGAACACTGCGACGCAGGCAGAAATGCATAATGCAGGTCTTGGCAGCCGAAAACTGGAAGCCATGTGCTACAGCCCAAGACTGCACCTTGCAGATAGCGCCCTGCAGCTACAATGCCATTGGAGTTATAGTATAGGCAGAAGTTGTCAGCATACAAGGAAGCTGAGACAGATGTTCCCACCGCCGCGGCGATCCCATAAATTGCAATTAAAATGAGGCAGACACTTAAGACAGATCCTTGCGGTACCCGATTCTCCTGAACTCAGGAGGAACTATGGGAGGCCGCAACTTACACACGGAACGAGTGAAGCGACAGAAAATTTTCTATGAAAATCAGGAGCGGACCCCGAAGACCCCACCCTTGAAGCATGGAGAGGATGTGATGTTGCCATGTTGTATTGTACGCCTTCCCCATGTCAAAAAAGACGGTGACCAGATGCTGACAGCGGGCAAAGGGTGTATGGATGGCAGACTCCAGGCACACCAGATTATCGGCGGCAGAGCAGCCCTTTCGGAACCCACCCTGAGACGGAGCCAGAAGGCCCCGAGACTCAAGTAGCCAACTCAACCTCCAGCTCACCACACATTCGAGCAACTTGCAAAGAAAGTTGGTGAGGCTAATGGGGCACTAGCTGTCCACCTCTGGGGGGTCTTGCCAGGTTTCAACACGGAGATTAGGATGCTTTCCTGCCATTGCGACGGGAACTCACCCTCAACCCCGATACGGTTGAAAAGGTCTAGGAGGCATCGCTGGCAGTCTACCAAGAGGTGTTTGAGCATCTGACAGTGGATGCGATCTGGCCCGGGAGCCGTATCAGGGGCAAGCAGCTAGGGCATTTTGGAATTCCCACTCACTGAATGGAGCATTGTACAATTCAGGGTGGCATGTGTGAAATGAAAGGCTCCAACGTTCCACCTGCTCCTTCAGGGAGCGGAAGGCCAGCGGGTTATTCGCAGAAGCAGAACTCTGAGCAAAATGCTCCACTAAGTGGTTTGCAATTGTGTCGGAGTCAGTACAGATCGCTCCATTCAGTGAAAGCGCAGTTACACTGATGGGGGTCCGATAGCCATAGATTCTCCTAATCTTGGCCCAAACCTACAATGGAGAGGTATGGAGGCCAATGGTGGAGACATACCTTTCCCAGCACTCTGCTTGCATCGGCGAATGAGGCGGCAGGCTTGCACACGGAGCTGTTTAAAGGCGATGAGGTGTTCCAATGACGGATGCCACTTGTGACGCTGAAGGGCCTGCCTGCGATCTTTAATCACGTTCAGCGATTTCAGGCGACCACCAAGGCACAGTCCGCCACCAAGGGGACCCAGAAGAACAGGGAATGGCAGATTCTGCGGCAGTAACGATGCGGTTGGTGACCGAGTGAACCACCGCATCAATTGTGTCATTGGAAGGAGGCTCAATAGTGTAAATGGAGGTGAACAAGTCCCAGTTAGCCTCATTCATAGCCCATCAACAGGGGCGCCCAGAAGAGTGACACTGTGGCAGTGAAATGTGTGAAAGCACCACTATTTAAAAAAGAAAAGTCGAGCTGTGCCAACACTTGCTCAATGACGCTGCCTCGCCCTGTTGCCACTGATCCACCCCACAGAGGGTTATGGGCATTGAAGTTGCCCAGTAACAGAAAAGGTGGCGGCAATTGGGCTATCAGCGTAGCCAGGACTTGCTGTGGGACATCACCATCCAGTGGAAGATAGAGACTACAGACAGTAACAGCCTGGGGCGTCCACACCCGAACAGTGACAGCCTCTAAAGGTGTTTGTACAGGGACACTCTCGCTGTAAAGAGAGTGAAGGAGGTAGATGCGGACGTCACCAGATACCCTCTCATAAGCTGCCCGGTTCTTATAATAACCCTGATAGCCACGGAGGGCAGGGGTTCGCATCGCTGGAAACCAAGTTTCCTGAAGAGCAACGCAGAGGAAAGGGTGAAGGCTGAGATGTTGTCAAAGTTCAGCAAGATGGTGGAAAAAACCACTGCAGTTCCACTGGAGGATGACACTGTCCATGGCTGAGAAAGGTGTGAAGGGACTGAGGAGGCAGATTATGCCACTGGGTCATCTGCTGGCACCGATTGAGTACCTGTGCGACTGACATCCATTGTGTCTGAGGGTCCGGCGAGATCTAGGTCCTCAGCGGATGCCAGAATCTCCACCTCATCCTCAGAGGTGTAGGGAGCGGTGGGATGGGTGCCACTGCAAGGTCTGGATTCTTGGGTGCCTTCTTCTTTTTCTGTTTTTCTCGCTGTGCCTTCGGTGATTCTGGCTGGGAGGGCTTCACCGGGTCTGTCTCAGGAACAGACGAGGACTGTGAAGCCCTACAACCAGTGACCTGTCGTTGCTTCAGCCACTGGCAGGTGTCCGCTTTTCCACTGGTCAGAACCTGGGAAGGGAGGGACCCAAGGGACCCCTTTCTGGCTATAGGCGCCAAAGAAGACTTGTGCTTCTCCGGCTGGGAAGTGGGGACTGATGCCCCTGATGGTTGGGGAGGTGTTGCTCCTGAAGTAGGTGGAGCAGGAGTAGCAGGGAGTGAAGTGCCTCCCCACCATCAAGGCGGCAGGTGGAGTCTGACGAATCAGAGAGACAACTGTATGCGACAAAACAGGAGAAGGTAGAACCGCTGTCGCAGTGGCGGCATAGGTAGATGTCATAGGCACAGGAAGGAGTCTCTCATACTTCCGCTTAGCCTCAGTGTCTAGGTCAGGCAGTCCAGGGCCTTATATACCATTATCTTTTGTTCTTTCTGTACAATCCTACAGTCCGGCGAGCAAGGGGAATGGTGTTCTCCACAGTTAACACAGATGGGAGGGGGGCACACGGAGTATCGGGATGTGAAGGACGTCCACAATCTTGACACCTGACTACGGAAGTACATCGGAATGACATATGCCCAAACTTCCAGCATTTGAAACACCGCATCGGAGGAAGGATATATGGCTTCACATCACAGCGGTAAACCATCACCTTGACCTTTTCGGGTAAGGCGTCACACTCGAAGGCCAAGATGAGGGCACCTGTGGCTACATGATTATCCCTCGGACCGTGATGGATGCGCCAGATGAAATGAACACCTCGTCGTTCTAGGTTTGTGCGCAGTTCATCGTCTGACTGCAAAAGAAGATCCTGTGCAATATAATACCCTGGACCATGTTTAAACTCTTATGGGGCTAGATGGTAACTGAAACATCCTCCAACCTGTCACAAGCGAGTAACCTTCGTGACTGGGCAGAGGATGCTGTTTTGATCAAAACTGACCCAGAGCACATTTTGGACAAGCCCTCCACCTCCCCAAACTTGTCCTCTAAATGCTCCACAAAAAACTGAGGCTTTGTCGACATAAATGATTCACCATCAACTCACGTACAGACGAGGTACCGGGGTGAATAACCTTCGCTGCCTTCTTTAGCCATGCATTCCTCCCATGGAGTGGCCAGGGAGGGGAATGATCTCGGATCATATTTCCTGCCATTGAGGTTAGACCTCGATTGCTTAGAGACTGCTGGTGGAGGCCCACGCTTCATTGCAGGTCATCCTCCCTGATGCCACCCACTCCGACCAGGGGCTCTCCCCAGGAGTGCCACCCAGCCACAGCAAAGACCACCTGGCAGGATGGCCTTTGCTGGGAGTCCTGATGCCCCAGGCAGACGGACATCTACCCCTCAGCATACATTGGGAGGTAGCAGCTCAGGTATCAGCAGTGCGATCCCTGTGTAGTTAGGGAGCTACCACCAAGAGGGTACATGACGACCCCACCACAATGGACTGGCTACGGTGCTGGATTTCGGGTGTCAAAAATCCATTTGTATCATGAGGGCGAAGATGGAAGTGCACAATGGAGAGAATGTATGCTACCTGGAACACACTGCAGCCAAAGTGGCCGGAAGCTCGGTGTAAGCCCAACTCCATGACAATATCGAGTGTGCCAGATCTTAGGGCAAGATGGATTTATGATGCACCACGTAAGGTACCCTTCCCCATATGGTATGCACTAACAGAAAATTTTGAAAAGTAGAGGTCAAACACTATAGGGGACCATCACATTAAGGCCAAAACGTTTGAGACTCTTTTTAGTCACCTCTTACGACAGGCAGAAATACGGCAGGCCTATTCTTACCCCTGGACCCGCAGGGGGACCTGCTGACGTTCATATGGCAGGAAAAAATATTTCTGCTTACCAAATGTGAAGAGAAACAGATTGTTAGTAACTTCAGCACACAACTAAAAGCATTTATCTGTGAAGTTGCAAAAATGTGATGAGCAAGGTGAGGGATGGAAAATGTGGTTTGGTAACTGTGTTAGAAAGTCACTATGAAGACACAGAGAGCTTCATCACAGACTGAAACAAAGCTGAAACTTTACAGTCTGACATTTTCCCAGTGTGTTTCTAACTTGTAAAACTCTCAGGTGTCTAGCCAGGCTACTGAGATCAGTGGAGTGGTGAATTACCTAAGGTACAGGTTACCTTAAATTGGTGAAAAATAGGACACACTGGACAGTACACTTCTATGTTGCTCACCAGTGAGAGATGAAGAAAGACTTATCACGGACCTCACTTCATCCAGTCCGAACATTCCCCACATTAAGATAACTCCATCTGCCTTACTTGCATCCTACTGGCAAGGGGGTATTCTTGTCTAGCTTTTTGACGCACTCATATCCTACCAATGGCATCATATACAGCATCAGTCCGGCAGGTTATTGCAGCCTTTAGGCTGAAGAATGGTCTGAAGCAGCTCTCCACACTGGTCTACCCTGTGTAAGCATCTTCATACCTAAATAACTACTGCAATCAATATCCACATGAACTTGTTAGCTGTATTCATGCCTTGGTCTACCACCCCTGTCACTTCCCTTCATTACCGAGCGAGGCGGCGCAGTGGTTAGACACTGGACTCGCATTCGGGAGGACGACGGTTCAATCCCGCGTCCGGCCATCCTGATTTAGGTTTTCTGTGATTTCCCTAAATCGCTCCAGGCAAATGCCGGGATGGTTCCTTTCAAAGGGCACGGCCGACTTCCTTCCCCGTCCTTCCCTAATCCGATGACCTCGCTGTCTGGTCTCCTTCCCCAAAAACAACCCAACAACTCCCCTTCATTACCAAATTAACTTTTTCCCCTCAGGATGAATCTTCAAAACTTAACCCCTTCACTTACTCAAATTGTATCATACAGCTCTTTTTTGCCCATTTTGATGCATTACATCTTCATTGCTAAGAAATCAACCAACCTCCATAATGTCCCGCATTGATCTACAACACTTCACCTGAAAAGCTTCTATCCACTTTTTATGTATCAACTTCCAAATAATGCTACACTCCAAACGAATACTGTACGAAGTCTTACTGTATTCATTTGGAGTGTAACATACACACCTAGCTGAGTATCTAGTATTGCCCACCAGGTATGCATTTATTCCAATCCTTTACTAATCCATCCTCTCCAACTCTTTATCTCTGCTCACCTCCTACCCCCTCTAACTGTCCATATCCTCATTCCACTGCTTCAGTCCATCTATGTTCCCCGCCCTCTGTACATCTCCTCCTTCCCTTGTCTCTACCCATCTACTCTCCTTCTATCACCTCCTCACCCTCTCTCTTTTGTCGCTCTTCTCTTCTCCCTCTCTGTGTGCATCTGCCCCTCCCCCTCTCTGTCCATCTCCTCTTCCCCACTTCTCACTCCATGGTGTCACCCCTCTCCCAATATAAGGTTGCTGGTTCTTGCCCTTACAGTATTTCTTTCCTGACATTAAGTAGTGGGGTTTAGGAGCAGATTTTCACCCATGGCTTTGCCTGCATATGCACATATCACATGTATGTCACATACATTTAACATATTTGTACAAATAGTTAACCTGTATCTCTGGCAAATTTTGTCCTGCAGTTTTGTTTTCACACAGCTTAAGGTTTGTAACGTCATACGTCCTGAACTAATGCACAATGATATAATCTGGTAGGCACATTTAGCGGCAAATCAGGACACTGTCTGCAAAATGTTTTGCGAATAGAGTAAGTAGCAAAGGGAAGTCATAAATTTAAAAATCATACATTAAGTTGCAGTTTTTCACATAGGGCCTCTCTCTTTGTTTATTATGTCATGTCTCTGGAACTTTGGGTCGTACAATGACATAATTTTGCAGCTGCATTCAGAGGTTCTTTGAACACTGTCTGCAAAATGTGTCTTGAATACAGTTAGTACAAAAGAAAAATAAATGAAAACATCATGTCTTGATAAATTTTCTTTCCTTTCAACATTTTGTGAGGACTGTCAGCGAGAAATAGCTTCATAAAGGTTTAAAATTATGTGTAAAAAATTGCTCCAAGTCACTTAAGTGCTTTCATTCTCAAATACTGGATGAATAAATTCTGGATTTTGCATGTCGTGGGTTACACTCCTTTTTCACCCTAATCCCAATGCTTTGATAGGTGGGTGGTTCTTACCGCAACAGCGATTCTTTCCAGAAAGTAAGTGATATGTGTACCAAGTTTGGTTGAAAGCACTCCTGTGGTTTAAGAGTTGTGGAAAAACACACACACAAACACACACACACACACACGGTCCATTTTTATAATATTTATGGATTCATGAGGAAATCTGCTTGCGGACTAGATTTCCCACACACTTCCAACCAACTGCCCCATCACGCCCAAGAGCCAAGAACTAGCTGCAAATGAGCCCCCCCCCCCCCAAAAAAAAGGTCAAACAATATCATCCTGAAGTAGTGCATCTGAACTGAGAGAGAGAGATATTGGGGAGTCAAAAGGAAAAACAAGAAGGAAGAATAGGCCTAGGGCCTAATGTTCCACTGATGACAAGTTCATTAGAGATGGATGACAAGCACAGATTGATGGAAGGTGGGGAAGGAAATTGGCCATTCCCTTTAGAAGGAACCACCCAGAAACTGGCTTAAGTATTTGAAGGAAACAGAAAATCTGCTTCTGAGAGATGAGAAAACAGCAAGGAGTAAAATGAATGGCCATGCCTTAAGACTATAATGCAGTGGATATCAGACAGCAGCTGATTATGTTTTGTAACATTTTTTATCCATGCTACTGTCTTCCTCAACTGACATGGCTTACTATCTATGTCACTGAGTTCTATCATTATTCTGGCAATATCTTCAAATTTTACTTAATTTATTATTGAAGTATTGAGGCTCTTGGCATCTCTCAAAATCACCAAGGGCTATAAGATATAGTTTGCGATAAACTTAGAAAAATGTATTTTATTGCTTTCAAATTCCAAAAGTCTTTTTTTTTTTTTTTTTTTTTCATCTGCTCAGTTACATACTGTACATAGCCATTACAATGTGTACCCAGGAGTTCAAATGGTCCATAGTTCCTAATCACTCCAAGTGACTATTCATCCCCTTGAGTGTCTTGTGAGTCTGACTGGCACGCAGTGAGCCCTGGTATAATTCCCGAGCAGATTTTCTCCGATCAAGGACTGGGTGTTCTGTTGCCCTCATCACCATTGCATCATCATTGACACACAAGTCGTCCAATGTGGCATCAACTGAAAAGACTTGCAACTCGGTGGCCAAACTTCCCCAGGTGGGGACTCCCAGCCATGAATGCCATACAATCATTTCATTTTTTCACTTTAGGTTACTGCCATAATGAGCAGAATTAATAGTAATCTGACACAACATCTTAGTAGTGACACTGTAATCACTCTTGTTGTTCTTTCAGTTATTAGGCAATTTTTTTTTAAAAAAAACAATGATGTGTATAATATACATTTAACAATTTTACTCTAATGCTATCAGGTCACTCCAGAAAATAGCAATTCTGCTAATTATGTATGAATGTGTGTATGTATAAGAGAGCAAGAGGGCCCTGATCTTCCCAGGTAAATAAATATTTTTTTCTAATTTCTTCTTCAGTAAACATCACATATCTAACTATGTCATTTTAGACTTTGTTGGAAACTTTACTTTAAATGTGTATTTTCTTGTGCTCCATATCACGCAAACAAGCCTCTACATAACGTACTCATAATCTGTCTTTTCCAAGAGTTGTAGGCCATAATATATATATGTTATGAGAAAAGTGACCAATTTCAGTTTACTATTTAGTGAAAAAGTGACCTAAAATATGTCACCGAAGAACAAAAAACTCATTCGTCGATAGTAAATCATATTTTAAATAGTAAGAACACTCACAATAAATGTAAACATAAAAATTCTTATAAGATTATCCAGATGTTCTGTGCAGTTCTGCCACGACAATAAGAACTAAATTCACTTGTGGATTATCTTGCAATGTTTGACAACAAGACTTACATTTAGGCCTTCAAACATAACAACAGGGAACCAGTTCTCCAGGTTTTTGACGCACAAGCATAACGAATCATCACTGTTCGTAGCCATCGTAACAACACATAAATTCAGTATCAATCACTTAACGACGCTTAATCACTTAACGACGCTATTACACCAGCCACCCACACTCACAACTACAACCACTTCTTGTTTTCACATCAAAAGGGCGTAACATTTCAAAGTCCCCATTACAAAGATATATTCTGTAGCTGCTGTCTTTAACTAAGCTTCCATAGGCAATGAAAACTTTCATATGCATACCTCCCCCCTTGTGCCGTCCAATTGGTCAACACATACATCATACAGTCAGAAAGGCTAAAAACAGTTTAGCTTAGTCTCACGTGATTTCCCCACTACCGCCCAACAGCTTCAACGTATGGTGGTTTCTCCATTTCTGAATCTACTTTCTACTAGCATGGTACCTAACACAAAAAGTACTACTGTCACCTCTGCGCAAAGTGTCAGTATGCTAATCAAGAAGTCATAGCACGTGGGACTGTGATGTCGTCCGTACAGCCTAGTTTACACAACGACATTGGGTTGCGCCACTCGTTGCGTGGAATGAGTTGCACGCAAATGGTTTCATGGTATACACTTAAGTTTCGTCGTTTTGTGGGTTCCCGAGTCGTGTCTGAAATGAAAGTTTTGGCAGGTGCACGTCGCGCGAGTTGTGGTGGAGTTAAAGCTTGTTGCATGAAATCGCTGCATAAGAAAAAAATAAGAAACGTGTTTCGATTCGTGACTGGATGAAGAAAAGACATCAGCTCGGTTGCTCGGCGTTCTTGCTGAAATAAATTCTAATGGAAGTCCCAAGAAGTTATTTTAATTATCTTAGAATGTCACCAGAACTGTTCACGTTTCTCCTAAATAGAGTTAATTTTGCTATAAGGAATAAAGATACTGTAATGCATGAAGCACTTCGCCAGAACTGAAATTACATATCACATTGCGTGCATTACAACTGAGAACACTCGACATGCTATAAGATGCGGTTTTAGTTGGCGATGACATTTTTTTCATTAACACCAATAATTATTAACATTAACAGTAATAATTATTAACATTAACAGCAGTAATTATTCGAACCGGCCGCATTAAGAAGAGAATGGTTTGCAAACTACTGTCTTGAAGATAGATCTGATAGTGGTAATATATCAAAATTCAAACATATGTGAATGTTGAGCACTGCTGCGACGTTTTAAATAGATGAATATTGAATAAAGAATGCAGCTTCTTGACTTGTGTAGCCTTCACTCCTGTCAACTATATTCCTTAAAAAAAAGAGTCGGCCAACTCGAACGATGGGATTTTAGACTTGTAGACGACAGCATTTCCCCAGCTAGAATTACATTTGGTTGTATTTTTCTTAATTACTTTGTATATGTGCTTCTAATTCAATAAATTTTGCCCTGCAGCTCAGATATGTTCAAACTTTCTGTGTTCTGTTCGCACGTGAAGGTCTCATGAGCAGCTATATACTGCTTATTTTTGTAATCAGCATCAATGAAATCCCACAAACACCTATGCAAAGCATAGATATCCAAAAAGCGAACATTGTACTCCGTTCCTCACTGCATATTTCAATTTGTCTCACTCTACGAACGCACATAACCTCAAAACTCATGCTACAAGTAACGCCAAAGTTGGATCATGCCGAAAGTGTCTAGTTTCACCGAAGAGCTGGGAAAACGAGCGGCGCGCATGCGCAGTGGCCGGTAGCGCCGTTGACTGCAACCTAGTGTCGTCGTGTAAGCTAGGCTTACGTCTGGGTGCGAACGGTCACTAATACGATTCCATCTAGACGATAGTAGACAGAAAAACGGTTAAAGGTTGATGGTTTTAAGGGCAGAGAGAAAAAACTGCCACGGCAAGCGCCATGGGAAAAAAACCTGTGCGACAGTCGGGACGCGTAGTAGAGCTGCTGGCAGATCAATGCCAGTAGCGATAGTTCGTGTGCGGGTGCTCGGATTTGTTAGTGGAGGGGTGTTACCGTTGTAGCTGGACACCGACGATATCTCCTGGGCAAGCTGGAGTTTCAGCGTACCAGTAAAGGTCTTAAGTAGTTTGTTTTTGTTTGTGAACTGTTGACATTAAGCCAGGTTCCCACAGACACCAAATACTTATGTATCCCCCCAACACTACCCTTACATACAAGTTAGCGCTTCAATGTGCCGAAATTGGAAACACTACTTACTTGACTTTCAAGAAGGTGACAAGTGAAGTTATTCATACCGTAGTTAATATGGCTGTGCAGCTTTTAGCCAAAGAGATTATAGTGACTTTGACAAAAAGGACCAGCAAATGTCCTGTTCAGAAATGGATATCTCGAATAAAAAGTTTGGAGACATCTAACACGCTAATAAGGGAGCTATCTGCCGACGACGACATTTCGTTCGGAAAACATTTTAGGATGAGAGAAATAAATTTTGCATCTACCATGTAGGAAAAGATAGATTACTACTTACTGGAAAGATGACGTGTTAAGTTACAGACAGGCACTTATACATAAGTTTTCGGCCACAGCCTCTGTCAGAAAAAGAGAAACACACCATTCATTCACACAAGCGAGCACACCTCACACACATGATGGCCAACTCTTGTAGCTTGGGCCAGACTGTATCTATCATGTGGGATGGAAGCAGCAATTTGGAGGGGGCTCCTTTCATCCCACGTGATGTTGGCGGTCAAGTGTGCATGAAGTCTGTTTGCTTATGTGAATGAATGAGTGATGTGTGTTTCTCTTTTCTGACAAAGACCGTGGCCCAAAGCTAGCCCCAGCTCTAAGATATTTCCAAACCAGGGCAAAAAATTGATAATGCCACCACCCCCCCTTTCTCACGAGCATTTGAGATAGGATGTCAAAAATTTAAATACTCGATTCTGTAGCACACATCTTTCTGCAGAGCCTGATGTATGAAACATATATGTTGGAGGAAATGTAAGACATGTTTATTTATTTTATCCATCTTTCAGCACTAACATGCAATCGATGTCGTCAGAAGAGTTACAGCTATTTGTACATTATGTTTTACATACCAAAATATTACATAGTAAAAATATAGCAATGTTGTAAACTATTAGCTTACAACAGCCTCTACGCCTAGATCCATACAAAACAGTAAGCCATAATTTATCGGCATTAACATGTTGGTCTTAACTGTGCCAAAGTGCAGTGTCACACCTCTTCACACACAATTCGTGAATCGTACATCACTATATCTCGCTCTTTGCAATTCAAACGTGTATGTTTTTTAACGGAAGCCATCAAACCTATGTTGAGGACAATGGAAATTAAAATATTCTGTAGTGCCTCTCCTGCTCCCAGTCGGCGGTTTGACATTATAAACCCATTAAAAAACTCACAGTTAATACTGGATGCGATTATTTGTGACTAGGAGAATAAGAATTCTTCAGAAAATTTGGACTCTTTGTTGCCTATTAGCTAATAACTTTCTTTTTTGTGTGACACAAGGTTAAAATATACGAAACATAAATCCAGTAAAGACAACAGACAAGCAAGAGAGTACACATTTCTTCAATACGTAGGTCCCAGCATTTTTCTCTAATCTCACTACAGCTTTACATGGCATGCTCCCCCTTGTTAAAGAATCTATTACCTTACCAAAGTTTGTCAAAAGTTTTGCTACATGAAAAATAAAAAGTCGTTGTCTGGTCTGAAAAAGCTGTTAATATGAAGAGTACCAAAGACTGTGTGGTTTCTTGATTTTATTATGTCTATTTTGTCACTGTATGCTAGATAAAACAAAATGAGCCTTTCTAATGTTGAAGCAACAGTAACACACGCCAAAAAAGACTGTTTTGGTACAGATGGTCATCTTTATGTGCCTCATTTACATAAATAACATGACAGAATATAATTCAGGAAGTACCAATCTCATGAGATCGAAAAGTAGTATTAGTAGTCATATTTTTCCATATAATTTGTGTGGTGTTTCTTCTCCCTCCTCATTCTAACAAACAATCTTGTCATCACTAATTCTGTAACTATTCCTGCCATTGTCGAAACTTATTCTCTGGGTAACTTCACTGACCCTGCCAGAATCACCATTTCAGTTATCTGCGTTTTCCACGCAATTGCAAGAATAGAACTTACATGACTGCTAACCAGGGACCGTACAACTGGTCCTTAAGTCGTCGATACATGGAACGAGGAAGCTACCGTTGACATGGACGTCCACGAGAAATCCCACGTCACGAGACACAGCGCCGTCGCACATTCAGCTATCTCTAGCAGCAATTGTTGAATTTATTTGGTGGGCGAATCATTAGCTGTCTGCTTGGCGCGCGAAGCACACATAGTGAAAGGTGAAAATGAATCAAACTGAATTAGCTTTGTTGGCCTTGTTGTCTATTGTGGAAGATGAGCAGAGAAAACCCTGCATAAGTTTATGGACACGTCGCTGCATTCGGCTGCGTGATAATGGTAGAGAAACAATTCGTATGTTGTACAATGATCTGAGGTACATGCTTGCAGTAGTTGTTCAACAACACAAAATTTGTCAGGCATTATGGAATGTACTGGACACAGTTAAAATATAGTGTCAACCTTCAGCTTTCACGTAAATAATTACATTTTTCTCGAACTTTTATAGAATAACTGCTCTTCTGTAACTTACTTTAAAACTTACATTTCACACTCATAGTCTTTTCTGAACTTCACCAGAATGGATGAGGACATTTTTCAAAGTTACTGAGTATAATTAATAATGACATTTGCCACCAAATTACGAATATGAGAGAATCAATGGAACTAGGAGATAGGTAAGTATCTTCTACTTAAATGCTCACTGGTAGCAAAAAGGTCCTGTTTGTGATGTTGTTATGTTTATACTTATTTTGGTGCAAACTGACAGTCACTTTAAGATCTTTGGCGACTGGAAAAACATTCCAGTCTCCGGATTACACAATGAAAATTGCGCCAAATACATTGTCAAAAATCATCCCAGAAACACTGCAGGCAGTTCTTAATAATTTGTAAAACAAGTGCTCAAAGGTAATGTGTACCTCACACTTACATTATTTACTCATTAACTGGCCATGGTGATCTTATTATCTAGTTTTGTGTGCCACAGGAAGAGTAATGTAGTTATTTATTTATTTACATTTCATGGCCTTCATTGGACAACTCTAACCCACTTTATACAAAATATTTTTTAGTTTCCTGTCAGCCTAGTCCTTCCTTATTCTCTCGGATCACATCCTTCTTTCTTCATCAGAAATCAACCTTCCTATTGTATGTTTGTTGATTCTCATTTGTAGTCTGGTTTGTTTGTCTGTGAGTGGCCTGATTATGTTAGATCTTCGAATGTAATCTGTAGCTCATCCATATCCTCCTTGATTTCTGTAATCCACTTAATGTTGCACTTACTATTCCACAATTTTTCTATTATTCTCCTGATTATCCTGTTCTCTGGAGTTCTGATTAGATGTCCAAAAAATGAAATGTGTTTCTTCCTGATTGTACTCATTACTGGTTTTATTTCCTTGTAGACTGTTTCATTTGTAGCTACTCTCCAGTGTCCATCTTTCTGGTACGATTTGTTGATGCACGCTCTGATGAGTCTTCTCTCTACTTTGAGTATTTTGTTTATTTGTGCAGTGTTAGTTGTTTTGAAGATGGTTTCACGTGCGTATGTTATTTCTGGTTGAGTAATTGTTTTGTAATGTTTTAATTTTGTTGCTACTGACAGGCTCTTTTTGTTGTAGGTGTTCTTGGTGATATATTTTGCTCTAGTCAATTTGTTTATTCTGTTATGCCATGTTGGCTTTTCATTGAGGTTATACATCATGACTTCTCCCAGATATTTATATTTATCTACAATTTTCATTTCTTGGTTTCCTATGACAATTTTGTTTATGAATTTTGGGTCAGCTAACATGGATATTCCAAGACCAGTTTCCTGTGGTATTTCCTGTAGTGAGGTAACTTGTTTGGTTTCCTGAGTACTGTTGGACAAGAGAGCAAGGTCATCAGAAATCCTAGACTATTTCAACTTATGTTGTCTTTGGGTCTTCCAATTTCGATGTTCTTTGGATTATCTTGTACTATTCCCTCATTATGTATTCTAAAGCACAGTCGAACAGCAGGGGTGCCAATCAATCTCCTTGTCTTAAACTTGTTTTTACCATGAATGGCTCAGAGAGTTCCCCCGTTAACTTGACTTTTGATACAGTGTTGGTTAAGGTGAGTTCTATCAATTTGATTAATTTTGTATGGAAATATCTTAAGACTTTTACATTGAACGTCTATGGGTACAGTCATATGCTTTTTTTAAAGTCCACGAAGGTTACAACAAGACGTTTATTTCGTTTCTTGTAATACGCTATGGCTAATTTTAAAGTGATGATCTGTTCTGCACAGCTTCGCCAAGGTCTGAAGCCTCCTTGGTATTCACCTAATTCTTCCTCTAGTTGCTCTTTGATCCTCTTCTATGGGATTCTGGAGAAAATCTTGTATGTGCAGTCTAAGAGAGAGATACCTCTGTAATTATCTGGGTTGCTTTTATCTCCTTTTTTGTTGAGTGCATGGATTAAGGCTGTGGTCCAATGTTCGAGAAACTTTTCTGCTGTCCAGATTTTTGTTAAGGCTATGTGTAAGGATGTTCGAAATGTATCTCTGGCATTTTTCTACATTTCTGCAAAAACTTGGTCTTCTCTGCATGCCTTATAATTTCTCATCTCTCTGAGTGCCATTTCCACCTCTTGGATTGTTGGAGGATTTATGAGATCAGGTGGAGTCTTGATGCATGTGTCTGTATCAATTGCTAAAAGTTCCTGGGGTTCTTCACAATTCAAAAGTTTACTAAATGCTTTTGCCATGATTTCGACATTTTCGTTGTCATGATGTGCCTTTTTCCAACTTTCCTTTTCAGCATTAACGTGGGAGGGGCAAATTTTGGTAATTGTTTTCCAAACTTTTTGTAAAAGTCTCTGGAATTCGTTTAATGGTAATTTTATTCTCTTGAGTCGATTAGATCTTTCTGTGTTTTTCTCTTGGTTTGCCTGATAATTTTTCCTCATATTTTTGAGGTTGGTTGCATTTTCTTCTGTTTTGTGTGTTTGAAATTTAAACCACGATGATGTCTTTCTTCATGAATTTTGCCACATTCTGAGTTCCAGCAGAAATGTCTCTTATGTGGGTTCAATGGGGCTAAATTTTCTGCTTGTTGCCTGAGAATTTGAACCAGTTCTTCTAAATTATCAGTCAGTTTTATGTTTTGTTTGACTTCTCTATATTTATCATTTCCAATTAACTGGTGGGGATCTAAGTTCCTCTTTCGTTTATTGCATTTTGGTTTCTTTTTTAGTGGTGTGAACTTAATTTAGATTTTGAAAATGTAATGATCTGTAATATATTACTATATAGTGCTGTCCAATTTTGTTGGTAACCATGTCTGTGTATTTATTTACTTATATATTGTGATCATCAATCAGTAACATAGTATCTGTCATCGTAGTACAATGAAAGATAGCTAAAATGTATGTACACTCAGAATATGTAACTATATTTTTCTGAGGGTAGGACAGCTGGTCAGCTGTGGCCCTGCTGGTGGAATAATCCCAGAAGTTGCTTGAAATGATTTAAGAGAACCTACATCAGGATTGCTGGACAGGAATTACTCCATTCTCCCACATATGAAACCAGTGTCTTAATAACTGCACTGCATCATTGTATTGGTCCCTTTGTACAACGTTTTTCAATAATACACATTTTATACCAGACAACGTATAATGTGAGTAGTGATTTACCACTTCATGCTCTATGGACATATGTCCCCCTCTTCCCATAAGGCAGTTCTACAGTAGCAGCTTGCAACACTACATGCTGCATTTTTCTGCATAGACCTGCGGTCTCTAATGCATACAACTAAGCTGTACAAGGACTATTATTCATCTTGAAGCAGGTTAACGTATTTGTCATAGACTGCATATTTTGGGAAGGAGTGGTAGCTGTAAAGTGAAAGACTATCATGAAAGGTAACATTATGTTTTAGTTTGCTATTGCATAGAACAACTGTTCTTAATAGACTGCTTCATTTTACATGGTGAAACCTACTTCTTGAGGACTGTTTTGTTAAATTATTTAAAAATTAACATTGTAAATTACTCATCTCGATTATAAGATGGGACTTTATAAGATTTCCACTAAGATGTTAATGGACAACGTAAATATTTTCTTTCAGATTCCAAACATAGCTAATGAATGCAAACAAGTAGCACATTCACTTAATTTATTGCGGCAGAGGCGGCCGCGGTGGTCTCGCGGTTAAGGCGCTCAGTCCGGAACCGCGCGACTGCTACGGTCGCAGGTTCGAATCCTGCCTCAGGCATGGATGTGTGTGATGTCCTTAGCTTAGTTAGGTTTAAGTAGTTCTAAGTTCTAGGGGACTGATGACCACAGAAGTTAAGTCCCATAGTACTCAGAGCCATTTGAACCATTTGAACCATTGCGGCAGATCCCACATTGTATAGGTGCAGTTGACAGTAAAAAGGTTACATTCCAGGCACTGAGATCAACAGGAGCCTACCTCAGAGATTACAAAGGCCACAACAGCAGTGTGCTCCTGGCATTCGTTGATACAGATTACAGTTTCCTGCATACCAACATTGGTGCCAATGGTAGAATTAATGAAGGGGCAGTTTTTATCCAAAGCAAACTGTCAGACACGTTCCAGAGCAATAACATGAATGTGTCACCTCCTGAGAATGTGGAGAGTTTTGGTGGACCTGACTTGCCATACATATTTGTAGCAGATGACGCTTTTGCTCTCAAACTGTATATGATGAAATCCTATCCGGAAAGAGGGTTGTCAAAAGAGCAGAGGGTGTTTAATTAATTACATTAAGCAGAGTCTGAAGAGTTGCAGGGAATGCTTTTGGTATAATATCCAATGAATCTGGTATTCTGCTAAAACCCCATTCGTTTAACTTCAAATACGATCGTCACAATGATAAGAACTTGTTGTGCTCCGCACAGTTTTATCATGGAACAGAATCTGAGGTGGTATGTTCCAGGAGGCATGCAGCTGCAGATGCTTTGAAAGCCAGAAATGACTTCAATATGTATTTCAACTCCATAGGTGGTGTCCCTTGGAAAGAAGGGTCCATTGATTCTGGGAGGTGGTGACTAATGTAGAGCTTTAACAAACAGCACCTACTTCTATGTGATATATTTTTGTACAAATTTGGATGTGATAATAATTCACGTATTTTATACCTGTTACATAATAAATAATTTTTTTGTAAATCATTCAATGTTTCTATTCTGGATTTTGCATTCAATATGTGTTGTATACATTAATTGTAATCAACAACCTAACATACTTTCCCAAGCATAATACACACACAAAAGTTGCTTTTGTTATCACTGGAAAAATTTTACAGTTTTCCTTAACAGTAAAGATTTACAGCAGTTGCTATGAGAAACGTATGATGCTGTAAATACTGCCTATGCTATTTTCATGCTGTGGAGGAACATATTTAGAAGGAGATGTTGCCAACCTTTAACTGTCTAGCAGTTGTGCTCATAGCTCACAGTTCTAGAGAAGGGTAAATATAAATAGCTATTACATAATAGGTTGTAGTTTCAATATTTATTCCATGTCTAATAGCACTGATTGAAGGCACATAGTTATTGAGTTCCAGCAATGGTTTGGTCACTACAGTAACATTCCAGATAGTATTAGGAAATAGTGGAACAGTGGATAGTAATGTATTTCTGAAATGATTTGAGAAATATATGAGCTCTAGAACTTTGCTCCGTTAGAACTAAACAGGATAAATATTCCTCATGTTATTTTCTGAAAGTCTTCCACACTTTGTAGTACTTGGCCGTCTTATTATTGACCAACATAAACGATTCACCAACAACACTGAATTATCCTTCAAGAAGTGTTGAAGTGTGCTACATGAATACTGGTTCACTTTAATGTGCATATTATCAGTCTTTAAATATTACCAGTTTACGTAGTTCAGCTACATATTCACTTAGAATCACTGCGAATACTGTGGATAAAAGAATCTGTAAGATGACATATTTTGTATATTCTCATGGGATAATTTTCTAAGGCAACTCATCTTTGAGAAAGGAAGTCTTTACTCCCCAAAACATTGCTGTTGGAGTACTATGTGGTGCACGCCCATGATCTTCCTGTAGGCATCTGTTTAAGTAATGGGGCATTCTGACTATTGCTCCACAGTATATTTATTCCCTCATGAAGTTTGTCGTAAATAATTAATTGCAGTTTAAAAGAAACTATGATGTGTATAAATACAGTACAAGAAGAAAAAGTGACATCTATATTAAGGGTCTCTCTAGGACAAAAAAGGTGTGCACTACGCTGCCACAAAAATTTAGTAAATTACCCAGTGATCTAATATGTCTGACAAACAGCAAAGAAAAATTTGAAAACTAAAGTTTCTCCTTAACTTCTCTTCTATAGAAGAATTTCTGTAATATGTGAAACATGGTGGGTAGGAATTACTAACACATGTATGTATGTACACATATAACTTTCTAAATCTTCAGCATGTAGCCACATTTAAAAGTGAATTTGCAATGTGTGCATAAAATGGTATGTTCTAAATCATTGTAGTTTATCATGCAAACGATCCATGGAACACTAAACTATCACCAGAATATAGACAGCTATATTGCCTGACAATCCCATGACAAAGTTTTAATTCTTCCATGATTGTGACAATTTGAGCTGAATTTGAAGCCAATTATAGGCCTAAAATTTTTCTCATCATTTTTTACTTTATTATACTGAGTTTATCTTTGTTATAGTATGTACTTGATTATAAGTCATTTTCAGTTATACTTGTTGATAACACATTAATAATTTTCTGTTGCTACTGGTTACAAAGATGAAAAAACTGGATGTTAAACATTGCCTCTAGGTATTGATTTTACTCACATTCAATGTAAAATATTGTAGTTGAAAGCTACAGCAACAACTTATGACTTCAAACTAATTCATATGTAAAACATATGGTCACTGAAATTCCTCTAATAAACTGGCAACTAAAAAAAAATTAACCTATTTGCCTTTTAAAATGTACACTATAAGTGGGAGTTGTGGTGCAAATACACACAAATCTTAGAGCCATGTGTCATTTAAGTTGAGCAGTGATTTAGCTTTCAAAATACAGTCAGCAGTACTGTTGCACACAAATCATGCAGCTATCATATTTCATTTGGTCCCTTAGTTATGGTATACAAATTATACAACATTTCTGAGGTTGGTTTACCATGTGTTGCTTTAAGGATTATAGTGCAGCTCACACCAATGATGGACAAATTCAAGAAAGTACGGTATGATTTGACACAGCTGTACCTATAAATGATGATCAAAATATGGCAACACCCATGCCATACCACACAGTTCTTATGATTGACAAAATTTAAAATAATTTGCCAGCTCAAAGGTACATTACTACTGCTGACAGTTATTTTGATAATCCAGGTATCATATAGATACACTGATCTCTACAGAGGTAATAAGGATTTTGTTTATTTCCATGAAAGAATAAAAAACAGCACACGAAATTCACACATTTAATGATTGATTACCACATCATAAACAAGTTTCACAAGTGGCTACATATTTAACAAATATAGCAACATCATTATTGGTATTGGACTGCAGTCTGTAAGCAATCAACTGAAGTGCACTATATAATCTCACTCACTTCTCTTTCTTTTTCCTGGTACAGCATTCTGCCTTACACTCGTCGTTGCTGGCGGCATGATTTCAACTACAATGTCCATTTCTTCTGCAAAGTCGATATCATTATTCCACTATTTGTAGAAGATTCCACAGAATCGTTTTCATTAGAACTTTCATCTATCTGAAGTATACAAAACAATGACTTAAATAAAAGTATTCAGCTTTGCGTGTTAGGAAGGTATAAACAAAAATTACACTGTATAAGCATGTGAGAATAAATGCACACTTGTAACAGTAAATAGTAGTAGTAGTAGTAGTAGTACTTGCTCAGCAGATGCAAAAAATGGACTTGGATGGGTTGCATAGCGTATGTTGCCAAAGAACATCAAAATCGGATTTTAAAAAAATATGGAGATATAAAGTCCAAATTAAGATTACAAATGAAGTCATCTGTGCACTCTGTCTGCTGGTAAATATTGAATTCAACCAATTAACAACAGTATACATAACATGAAAAAAGGAGAACCATGCATACTTACAAATGAAATACAGAGACAGACAGTATAAGTGAAAAACGAAGTCTTCAGTCTTACACAAGTGCAGATTCACATATAAAGGTGAAATTTCTCGAGAAAGTAATACTCCCATCCTCACTAGTGCACTCAGTTTGAATTTAAATCACAAAATGTTGCACTTAGATGTTATGTATGATGCTACTATGTAAATACCCACTCCATGCAACCATCATGCTACTGCCAGAACAGCAAAGAACTGGTTCACAGTATACTAGACATTTATTTCAAAAGGCTATAAATAGTTGGCAATTTGAATATAACGACAAAATTAAGCAGAAAATATTTCTAAACACTTATCAGTGGACATCATAATACTTAACATTGGGACAAAGTCGGTTTTAAGTAAATGTACAAACATGGAAACTGTAACCGTGCTCTGCTGACAGGGTGGATGAAGGTAAAGATGTTGCCACGCTATTTCGTGGTAGGTAACGTTCGTCCATAAATTCCAGATTGTGGAAATACCACACAGCTGGCATACACACCTGAAAAATTATTCGGAACGATTTAAGAAATGTGCTGCACTTTGGTTTTTGGTCACAGTGTACAGTAAAATACCAGTACATACTCAAGTAATTAATAAACCAATAGATGAATAGTGAATACCTAAATCATCTGCTCTTGTTGAAGTCTCACACTCTCTTTTCTCTTGATGTTTTCTACATTATACATTTCATGCATGTTATAAAATTTCGTTTGACACTCTTTTGGGTTGCTCAATTAAGGTCTAACATCCACCACTTTAGGAAAAAACGCGTGGGAGATCTTCTGTACGACAATGTTTGTTTTAATAATTCCTTCTTTTTACATTGTACAGGCATTGTTCTTTCATTGCTTGAATCAAAACAAACATTTGTTCCTTCAACTATGCTATAGCTATGTTGCAACCAAATGAAGTCTGAACTTAGTGGGAATAATCTGCTTTGCGAGGCACATGGTCAAAACATCACAGACCTTATTTTATATTTCACATGATGCAATGGCTGCACGTGTTTGTCGACAAAGAGTTTTATTACGATTTATCTCACTGTATCATGAATTTCTACAGCTGTGTGTCCTTATTACAAATGAGTGATTATAAAGAATATCTGAATGCTATAATCAGATTTCTGTCATGTAGTTTAAGAAAAAATCTTTTATTTAATTACTTAAAGACTACGTCCATTATTTTAACATGGCATAACTACACAAATATGTAAACAAACGACTCAAGATCTACACTGTCGAATTAATGAAAGTGGTATGGGAGTAGATCCACCTAATGGCAGTTGCTGAAGGTTGTAGGTGTTGGTAGGGTTAGTGACTTAGTGTGAGAAAGATTGTTAAATGCGTTTTAAGTTTTTCGTACCTTAAACATAAGTTGATATGAGAGTGTGACAACAAGGAGTTTCCTGGTTTAAGTTCACTTATGTGAGTGGTGGTGGGGGCATGTCTGTGTATGTAATTCGTGGCTATAGAAACCCAACTTTATAGCAAAAAATGTTAATTTTATCTTCTACATCTAACTTTGCAACTCACAGTGAACTGCATGGCAGAGGATCATTACACATACCAATTATTAGGTTTTCTTCCTGTTCCATTCAGGTATGGAGCATGGGAAGAATGATTGTTTGAATGCCTCTGTGTGTACAGTAATTATTCTAATGTTATCCTCTTGATCCCTATGTGTGCGATATGTAGGGGATTGTAGTATACTCTAGAATTATCATTTAAAGCCAGTTCTTGAAAGTTTGTTGAGAGACTTTCTCAGCATAGTTTACATCTATCTTCAAGTGTCTTCCATTTCAGCTTCTTCAGTATCTCTGTGGCACTCTCCCATAGATCAAACAAACCTGTGACCATTTGTGCTGCTCTTCTCTGTATATGTTCAATACACCTCATTAGTCCAATTTGGTACAGATCCCATTAACTTGAGCAATACTCTCAAATGTGTTTCTCAAGTGATTTGTAAGCAATCTCCTTTGTAGACTGACTGCACTTCTGCAGCATTCTATCAACAAACCGAAGTCTGGGATCTGCTTTATCACGACTGAGCAAATGTGCTCATTCCATTTGATGTTCCTACAAAATGTTACACTCAGGTATTTGTATGATTTGGTTGAATCCAACAGTGGCTCACTGATATTGTAGTCAGAGAATACTACATTTTTTTAGTTTTGCGAAGTGTACAAGTTTACATTTCTGAACATTTAAAGCAGGTTGTAAATCTTTTCACCACTTTGAAATCTTATCGAGATCTGACTGAATATTTATGCAGATTCTTTCAGATATTATTTCATAATAGATTACTGCACCATCTGTCTGAGGTTACTATTAATATTGTCAGTAAGGTCATTAACACACAACTTGAACAGCAAGGATCGCAATACACTTCTATGGGGAACACCCAAAGTTAATTCTACATCTGACCATGACTCTCCATCCAAGAAAACAAGCTGCATTCACCCTACCAAAAAGTCCTGTCTAGTCACAAATTTCGTTTGATATCCCATATGATCATAGTCTTAACAATACACATAGGTGTAGTATATAAATAAATAGTTGGTAACGTGGCAAAATGTTCTTATACCTTGTGGTAGGAACTCATAACACCGCTTCATTTGCATAAAGACAGCTGGTTTGTTTCAGCAGCAATTTCCAGCTCTCACATGCCTGCACTGAGGTACAGTTACCGTTACACAAGCAGCGATACTGTGAAGACAGCTTACTGTGGATATTACGACCCCATAGAAAAGCAGTTTGTCAAACTTAATTATGTTTGGCAAATGTTTGACTGTGTACACCAATGATTGAGACATTTGTCAGACACGGTGTGTTTGGCATATTTAGGGGAAATGATGATCTACAGCAGCTCTGACAAGATGGCGGACGTTATTTGTGTTGACGTTTACCGCACATGTGTATCGAGAAAGAGTTTTATTATGATTTATCTCACTGTATCATGAGTTTCGACAGCTACAAAAAGTATGATGAAGGCCAAAAATGAAATAACACTTTCAGTTACCAAAATGAGCCGTGTTGTGCCTATTACACAGGAATAGGTCAAGAAGGAAATCTATAGGCCTATTCTACGCACAACATACAAGAGGAGATCAATAACAAATTGAAGCTCTCTGGTTCTTCTACAGACAATGTATATTTTCCCGTGTTGTTGTATTTTAATGAACTGTCATTAAAGGACCAAGGAAAAGAAAATAAATTTTTACATACTAGTGTCTTATTTTTCTATGTGAGGGCAAAATATCTTATTTATTAAAAATTTGACTGTCCATTCAGAGAAAGTTGAGTTAATCATCAGTTTCTGAGCAGCATTTTCTTTAGCAGATTTTCATGAGCATGATCATAGCCACCTTTACAGAAGCCAGTGTCGTGAGAAGTGGCAACACTGTGAAGATGGCCTACTGAACTAATCCAGTTCTATGTACATTGTAAATGTTTGGCTTCGTTTGCTGTGAGATATGGTGCTTTTGTTACAGTAAACTGTATCTCTGTAAATCGAAAGATAGTTGCCCTGTTTATATAGGTGAGCTTTCTGACTGATAAATTTTCATAGAAACGAAGTGTAATGTGTGGAACCCATTAGATTAACAGGTGATATTCAACATATACAGAGAAGGGCAGTACGAATGGCCACAGGTTTGTTTGATCCATGGGAGTGTGTCATAGAGATGTTGAAGGAACAGAACTGGAAAACTCTTGAAGAAAGGCATAACCTATTACAAGAAAGTCTATTAAAAAAGTTTCAAGAACTGGCTTTAGATGATAATTTCAGGAATATACCACAGTCTCCTAAGTATCACTCACATAGGGATTGTGAGGATAAGATTAGAATAATTACTGCATGCATAAAGGCATTCAGTCATTCTTCCTGTGCTCCATACGAGGTCTGCCTGAAAAAAACTCTGGAACTTTGTCCACAAAATTTTTCTACGCTAACCTTTTACTTATTGTACATGGTCTCCTTCGAAATACTTACCTCTTGATACTTCGCTCCCAACACCGTTTCCACTTCCCAAAGCGGTACGCCTTTTGCTGTATAGCATGAAGCGCAGTCTGCGAATTCTCTTTAATCTCCTCTGTCTCCTGATAGCCTTGTCACATCCTTGTGTATTTTCCTCTCCATGTCTTGCCTAGCTGCAGAAAACTATGGTTTGACCACTACTGGTTCTTCTGGTGTGGTGTGAATGAAATGTTCCATGATGTGTCATGTCTTCACCTGCGCCTTTGCTGTTGACAGGATCCCTGGAGATTCTTGTACTATTGCTGTGCCAGTCATCGTTTTCGCCTACTACTGTGTCTACTGCTTTCTGCAGTAGTCCTCTCTTAATATCAACTGCAAAGTCGAAACTGTGTAAAAAAATCAGCACGTTGAATTGGCTTGGTGATATCAGCTATCAATAAATTCCATATCATGTGCTCTTTGAAAGCGAAGATCTAAACCAATGATATGCTTCCATATGCTTAGATTGCTGACGTATTTGCTCCTGTTAAATGTAGAGGAGTGGCTGTGCAGTCCAATTGGAACAATCCTTCAGGTAACACTCAGACATGTGAACCCATATCTACCAGAAACTCCTTTTGGGAGTATCTGCCTGTTATGAATAGTAGCTTTGCCTAATTTGTCAAAGTTGTGAATCCTACCCTCACATCCTGATAGTGGCTGTAAAAAAGTGCTGCCCTTGACAACTGAAATTTTCATAACCAGATGATGCTGCGATGTGGTGACACCTTGTGCATATTACTTCTGTGCTGGCTACCAGCTCGAGGCTGCCTAGCTGGTTGCCTGTTGCTTCCAGTATGCAGAACATAGTATCCTGTTGGAAAATTCTGTTCAGACTTGCCATCTGTATTCTTGATGGATGTGGAGCCAATTTCGTGACTGCAGATATCTTCTTCCGTTGCACACCCAGTTGTGCACCAGGGAGATTACATTTTGCGAAAGCCTCCTGCGAACCTGGCATTGAAGGGGCGATAGGCGAACAAATGACATATTTCTGCCGGCAACTTAATGTTTGTATGTAACAACTGAGCGTCCTAGAGAGGTTGTTGAATGTGTTTGGTTACTGACATGATGTGAAGCATTTGCGAGTCTTCTCAGTGAATCTTTGGTGAAACCAACACCACGAAAATCTGTTTGTTCATCAATGTTTATCATTTTGCACGTGGTTTCGACCCCAGCCGTTGCTGTCACTACCTTCTCCTGTGCGCTGTTTGTTATTCAGTGCTGCCACCTGTGCAGCCAAACTGTGAACTGCATCCCCCAACTGTTCCATTGTGAGGGCTTGCGCCTCGCTCATGTGCTGATTCAATTCTGACGTGCTCAGTCCAGAGCTCTAAATCGAAATAATTCCACCTACAACGTTGTTTGCTTTGAATTCGATGCATGCCGCCATTGCTTCTGCTCTTTCTGCCGGCACTTTTTGTCCATGACCAAAATGATTTTCATATTTTTGGGGAGTCTTTTAATCCACTTTGTGTGTAGTGATTGTTCTTGTGTTAAGTCTATTCCTGATAGAGAATGAAGTTCGTGTAGAAGTTGACATGGTGATCTATTGCCTAAACTGTTGTCTGCCATCAGCCCTGCAGCCTGAGCTCTGGAGAGGGGGCAAAGATTTTTTTTTTTTTAGACCCGTTTTGTTGTGGAAAAGCGAAACCTCTTTGGCGAGAATTATTTGCAATTTATTTAGGTGTGCCACAACACAATGAAACTGCATGTCATTATCGATTTCGTGCTGGCAAAAATGCTTTCTGCTTGTAAGACGTCCAGAAAGCTTGTAATTTCATTTGTTACACTGTCCTACCTTGCGTAGTTGGTTGTAGTAGACGCGGTTGTTGTTGTATTGTGTGTGTGGGGGGGGGGGGGGGGAGGCGGCGGAGGGGGAGCAGGGTCAGCACTCATACTGGCGTTGAAGTGTGGAGGCAGCATGTTGCCGTCGTCCTCTCCATTTATCCCTCCTTTGTCTAGTGAAGTCGACATTTCTCGTTATAATCAGGATCATCTCTATAGGAATGCTTAGTGCAAAGGCGAGGTTGATGCACATACCCTGGATAGCTTTATTAGAATCACAATTACAAGAGGTACAAGTATGAAAGATATACAACACTTTCTAGTTGGAGTCATTTGCTACAGTCGATTGTTCGGTCCCCACACGCCGTTTCCGAAGTTTCAGGTTACCCATCCAGACCATTGCGAGCGCAAATTTAAGCGGCTCGCCAGAGAAAGTGACGCTAAACGTGTTCTTCTTTTGGTTTCCTCAAACCGAACAAGAGAGCGATATAAAAATTGGACATGGGACAGTAGTAAGGGTAGAACCCGAGCCGTAGGCTGAGTAATGTCGTACGTTATCAGCTACGATAGGAGAACAACTGATACGTTGTATCTTGCGCCGCGCACTACGCCCTGCTTGACTACCTTCAGGGCTAATTAATTCGGAAAAGACGCAACGTATCGAACGTTTTTCTTAACATTTATTTCTCAGCACAACCTACCCTGCAGCACCTTTACAAGCTTTTCAAACTGCTTCCGACTACCCCGTATAGACATTTTCCCAACATCGCCATATTTCTTTCGATCGATGTGTGTGAGTTTTGAGACATAACTGGTTATGGAACAGTATGCCCTGAACTATTTTCAATGCCTCTGGTCCGACTAAGATGTTCGGAAAAGTTCCATTTCTTGTTTAACTAACGCCGGATCTGCAATTTGCTTTTTAAATATTCCAAGGCTGTCAATTTTTGTAAATTGTTTAGGTCGCAAAAAAACAATTTTTACAACGTTTCTCGATGCACTCCTGAATATACAATTCATATCTTACAAACACTATGATCTTTGAGTGTGTCGGAAATCGGAGGGAGCGATGAACGGCAAATGTTTACATTGGAATTGGAGTTGATGTAATGTTTTGTACCACGATAACTCCCATTTCGGCCGAGTTGTTATGGTTCAGATTTTGTTGTTGAACAGTGATTGGGTGTTGTGTTCTACATAGTACAACGAGCTGCTGAGATGGCCAATTCTACAAAAGCTTCCAAGGTAATATGATGCAATGATTTTTCTTATATTTCACTGTTGAAGCTACCTACGGTTGTAATAATATAATTTTGGTTAAAAACAGACTACATAAAACTATTAGAAAGCTGGTGCTGTGAAGTGTAGCCACGGTATTTAAACACTTGTACACAGAAAAGAAACAGAATTGGCTGTGCTGATCACTTACCTGCAGTACTGTCAAAGACCAAAATGTTAGAGTGTAAAGTTAATTGAAACCAAGGAAACACACATGTCTTTTTATTAACACTGCTCACTGTTGGGTCAGTAATTTGCAGCACTTGAGGGACATAATATGATACAAAGTTATGGTGCTGCAATGTTGTAAATATTTTATGAACACACCATTGAATTAATATGTAGTGCAAAAGACAGTAGGTGCAATGAGAGTTCAAGAGCTGTTTTCTGATGTATCGTTCTTGTATGTATGATGAACAAGTAAATTTGACTTTGTGTGAGAACTGGCTGTGCACATTGGTTTTAACATAAATGTTGTGTACTTAATTGAATGTGGTCAGATGTAGGCGAGTGTTAATGCTTTGATTGAAAAATGATGGCATTCCGGTTTCACTTATTATTTAGGTGTTTTAAATGTTTTTCCTGGGGGTTTTATGAAATCATGTAAGAAAAGGCTACCTTTTCCTGGAACGTGTCAATACATAACTCAAAAAATGCAGATACAAATTTGATAATAACAATTCTTTTGATCAGTAATTACAGGTTATGCTAACGAAGTGCAAGATATGAACAGTACCTATGCTAGTTACATCATAATACACATAAAGATAATCTTTATAGAGACAAATTCAATGTATAGAGTTTTTAATAGTTGCACATGAAATGATATGGTCTATTGTGTGATAAGTAATGTATTTTATTGGTGAGACATCAGTTGTTAACTCATCTAAATGCCTTAATTTCGTGTAAGTTGTGATTCAAAGTAATATGGCTTCTTCTACTGGGTGAGGATGGAGTGGGTGAGTATTTGGAATGTGATTTTGTACAAACATATTTAAAAATCTGTATTATTATGCAGATGATGTGCATTAGAACCAATTGTAATAAAATAACAGCATTAATAGTACATAAAACAGTTAGAGACTCACAGTCAAAAATTATAGTGAACAACACATGCTAAGCAGTTATGATGACAACCAAAGAGCAAGAGTAGAATGTCTTCTAGATGGATACATTAGATTTAAATTCACAGAACATAGTACAAAAACACAGACAAAAATGTTTTAAAAATCTTGAGGGTTGTTAAAATATTGTGTGGACAGAGGTGTTTTAATTTCAAATTTAAGTTAGAGATCAAATTTGAGGAAATTGTTTGGGAAGCTACTGCTAACAAGTATGGTATGTAATGAATATTTTGGTGACTTAGGAGGCTGAGATATAAATCCCCATCCAGTCACCCATGTATATCCATACATTTCAGGCTGAAGAATATTCATAGTTTCAACTGTCAGCTAATTTTCTAAACAGCTTTTCATGAGATATATGGAACTTTTATTAAATTATTTGTCACACATGATTTTCACCTTTTCTGTTACTCTTTCATCTGTCAAAAAATACTGTGACCATTCCTGCCACCCTTCTTTGTGTTCAATCGTTTTGCCTTCTTTGTCTGACCTGACCCTGATCCCACACAATGCTGCAATTTCCTGTAAGTGCTTAAAAGCAATATATTTGGTAAACACTGCAGTTTGCCAGTATCCTATATGCACTACTGGCCATTAAAATTGCTACACCAAGAAGAAATGCAGATGATAAGCGGGTATTCATTGGACAAATATATTATACTAGAACTGACATGTGATTACATGCCGGCCGCGGTGGTCTAGCGGTTCTGGGCGCTCAGTCCGGAGCCGCGCGACTGCTACGGTCGCAGGTTCGAATCCTGCCTCGGGCATGGATGTGTGTGATGTCTTTAGGTTAGTTAGGTTTAAGTAGTTCTAAGTTCTAGGGGACTGATGACCATAGATGTTAAGTCCCATAGTGCGCAGAGCCATTTGAACCATTTTGTGATTACATTTTCATGCAATTTGGGTGCACAGATCCTGAGAAATCAGTACCCAGAACAACCACCTCTGGCCGTAATAACGGCCTTGATATGCCTGGGCATTGAGTCAAACAGAGATTGGATGGCGTGTACAGGTACAGCTGCCCATGCAGCTTCAACACGATACCACAGTTCATCAAGAGTAGTGATTGGCGTATTGTGATGAGCCAGTTGCTCGGCCACCATTGACCAGACGTTTTCAATTGGTGAGAGATCTGCAGAATGTACTGGCCAGGGCAGCAGTCGAACATTTTCTGTATCCAGGAAGGCCTGTACAGGACCTGCAACATGCGATCGTGCGTTATCCTGCTGAAATGTAGGGTTTCGCAGGGATCGGATGATAGGTAGAGCTACGGGTCATAACACATCTGAAATGTAACGTCCACTGTTCAAAGCGCCGTTAATGCGAACAAGAGGTGACCGAGACGTGTAACCAATGGCACCCCATACCATCACGCTGGGTGATATGCCAATATGGCGATGACGAATACATGCTTCCAATATGCATTCACCGTGATGTCGCCAAACACGGATGTGGCCATCATGATGCTGTAAACAGAACCTGGATTCATCCAAAAAAATGACGTTTTGCCATTCGTGCACCCAGGTTCGTCGTTGAGTACACCATCGCAGGCGCTCCTGTCTGTGATGCAGCGTCAAGGGTAACCGCAGCTATGGTCTCCGAGCTGATAGACCATGCTGCTGCAGATGTCGTCGAACTGTTTGTGCAGGTGGTTATTGTCTTGCAAACGTTCCCATCTGTTGACTCAGGGATCGAGACGTGGCTGCACGATCTGTTACATCCTTGCAGATAAGATGCCTGTCATCTCAATTGTTAGTGATACGAGGCCGTTGGGATCGAGCACGGCATTCCATATTACCCTCCTGAACCCACCGATTCCATATTCTGCTAACAGTCATTGGATCTCGACCAACACGAGCAGCAATGTCGCGATATGATAAACCTCAATCGTGATAGGTACAATCCGACCTTTATCAAAGTCGGGAATGTGATGGTACGCATTTCTCCTACTTACACGAGGCATCACAACAATGTTTCAGTAGGCAACGCCCGTCAATTGCTGTTTGTGTATGAGAAACCGGTTGGAAACTTTCCTCATGTCAGCACATTGTAGGTGTCGCCACCAGCGCCAACTTTGTGTGAATGCTCTTAAAAGCTAATC